>NW_008825538.1:2148319-2155447 GCF_000699105.1 Pygoscelis adeliae | reverse complement strand
AGGGAAGTGATCGTGCCCCTGTACTCGGCCCTGGTGAGGCTGCACCTCGAATACTGTGTTCAGTTTTGGGCCCCTCACTACAAGAAGGACACTGAGGTGCTGGAGCGTGTCCAGAGAAGGGCAACGAGGCTGGTGAAGGGTCTGGAGAACAAGTGTTATGAGGAGCGGCTGAGGGAGCTGGGGTTGTTTAGCTTGGAGAAAAGGAGGCTGAGGGGAGACCTCATTGCTCTCTACAACTACCTGAAAGGAGGTTGTAGTGAGGTGGGTGTCGGTCTCTTCTCCCAAGTAACTGGTGAAAGGACGAGAGGAAATGGCCTCAAGTTGTGCCAGGGGAGGTTTAGATTGGATGTGAGGAAAAATGTCTTTACTGAAAGAGTAGTTAAACATTGGAACTGTCTGCCCAGGGAAGTGATTGAGTCCCCATCCCTGGAAGTGTTTAAAAGACGGGTAGATGAGGCGCTTAGGGACATGGTTTAGTGGGCATGGTGGTGTTGGGTTGACAGTTGGACTCGATAGTAGTGAATTTCCAGCTCTTTGCAGCAGATCCCTAACATCCTTTGTGTCACCATCCTGGAAAGGAGCTGAAAAAGTCTGCACTGAGATTTCTCCTGTTCTCTGTGAGCAGATGTGGTGGGAGGCTGGCTCCTGCTTCCCTTGCATATAAAGACTTCTAGAAGAGGTCAGTGCAAAGACTCGCATCCAAACGTCTTTGAATGCCTGTTTCAAAACTAGGCTCACTTGTTTCTTTCAGGGAGGAAGGGTGAAGTAAGAGGGGAAATCCCAGATTAAAAATCTGTGGATACCTGGGAAGTTTTTCTATGGATGGTACTGTGGCAGATTCAGCCTTTTGCAAGTTTTATAGATATCCCTTTGAAATCTATGTGATCATAACTGTAAAGTGTATTGAAGATGCCAAAAAATGAAAACAAGTCTTTAAAAGAGAGCAAACCAGTGCGTGTTACCTCTATTCAGACTGGAATCCTTAGGGCAGGTTTGTCTGCACAGGTTTTTTCATAGCTGTATGCATGAGTCAGCCCCCACCAGGCAATTGCAGAAGGGGATGGAGTTAACATTTATAATATAGGAAAAGAAAAGATCTGTGAGACCAGGCTTTCAAAGAAGTAGAGAATTGGAAAGCAGGATAGGTTCCAGGCTAGCCAATACACTGAAGGAATGGCTCCCTGGATACGGGAATGAATGAAAGAGGGGAGATAAAATCAGGTGAAAGAAAGGGAGAGTACAGCCACGTTAGTACAGAGCTTCAGGTTAGAAGGACGTTTCACAGAACCTTAATGTTTAGGATGATTAAGGCAATGAGCATCTTGGGCTTAAGTTAGGTCCTAAAGATACGTGATATGAATATCCCCAGCTGGAAAAAAGTTATTTGTCTTTCCATGCCAATAGAAAGAGCCGTATGCTACCTGTTAAAACAGATAGGGCTATAAAGGACAACTATTTATAGAGTGTGAACAGCAAATCGTCTTAACTCTGGAGCTTCCTGGAAACAGATCTGCCACACACACATATGTCAGTGTATGCCACAGTGGGACCATGCTCATTAAATGGCTGCCTGGCCATTTCCTAACGCTAATTGAGTAAATAGCCAGTACTGTATTCACTGTACCTTGGCCACTTCTGCAGGCAGCTCTCCCAGCTTCCTTGAGTTGCTATACTTCTTTCAAGCCATGTCATGGCTATTCCGGAACAAAAAAAAAAAAAAAAAGTGCAAGGAATCATTCCCAGTCCCTGATCCTGATGCAGTTGTAGACTTTTGACCTCCCTGAGAGCATATAACTGCTATGGGAATTCCCACTAACTAAAAAAAGGGAGGGAAGAATACATATTATATTCTACTTTACTCTTTCAGGGGCAAACCTGAGTGGCAACCGACTGCAGTGGCATCTGACATCTCTAAAACTGGTAGAAATGGTGAAGTAATCAGTAACGTAATGTTTAATTTGTAAAGCAATTAATTAAATAACAGCTAATATCTGACTAGAACATTAAACCTGTATCCGTCTGTAACAAAGTATGCATTTTTCCCTTAGAAATTATAATAGAACATTGAGTACAGGGTTTTGTGCTTACCTTGGCTGCTATTTAGTATACATAAGGAATTTTTTTGTTTATGAGGGCTCTTTAGCTAACGTAAGCATACTGAATAATAAAAAGAACTGAACTTTTCTTCTCAAGGTCCAAATAATAATGGTGATAGACCTCCATGACTATTTAAGGGTACCCAATCAGGACAGCACTTATTAAAATAGCATTTTTATGTGCTGTTTCTCTCCATTAGACTTTAAGAATGAAAATAAATCTCCTTTTTTTCCTTTTTTAATAAAAGGCACTTTTGTTCCGAGGCAGAGTTATTTATTTCTAAGTAGGCAAAGAGCTTAGAACCAGATGAAAAATAGCAACTTTTCCACCAATTTCCTCTCTGGCTGTTCTTTCAATATTACTTCCTAAGTCTCAGAGGGTGCAGGCTCATAGTGAGAATGCACAGGGGGCTTCACGCTGTATCTGTCTTGCATTGATTTTCTGCCCTTTCCCCCACAAAATGGGGAAAAAAGTACCAAAACTGAGAATGTCACAGCATTGCTACCTCCACACAATTGACCATCATCGTGGTTACAGTGATCTTTTAAAGAATAAACACTGTATTTCAGACAGGTAAGGTATAAAAGGAGCCACAGTTTTAAAATAAATACCAATATCAGGAGACTAAAAAAATGTTTTAAACCTGTGTTCAGTTCTTATCAGCAGCTCATACATAAGAAATATTTTTACCTTTGGTGATATTTTAGGCCATAGAAAGTACTAAGTGCTCTATCAACATATAGCAAATTGCACAAGACTGCAGAGCCCTCAACAGTTGTTTTGGAATTTACCAATATTTGCAGGATTCAGTATGCAGAATTAATAGGGAAAAAAAAAACCTTTCCCCACTGTGCTAAAAGGCATATGAATAAACCATAGACACTCAAAGAGTAAATGGTACCTTTTTGTATTTTTATTTTACAAAACCTATACATATATAAATAAATATACATACATATACACAAACAAACTTTTTAAATAAAAGAAAAATATTCACAGGGAAGAGGGATAGCTAAGACAGAAAAATATTGAAGTGGTATAATTTTTAATTTAACTCTGTAATTTCAATGAATATGTCGAAATGTGAAGTTTTGTGGGTTGTTCCTGGCAGAGAGAAAAATCAACAGTAGCTGCATACCTTTCATGATTTTTTTTTCTTTATTAATTGAAATAAAATAATGTAAAAAACAGTCGGTATGATTTGACATGATCATGCTACCAGTATTTCTTACACTTTCAGAGGGGCCCAAAACTGAACACAGTATTCGAGGTACATCTAAGACAGTACTTCAGTGTTTGGTTTTTGACATTTATAGTTCATTAAAAGCAGATCCCTTCTCTTCCATGCACAGTATACTAAGCACCACAAAAAAGTATAAGATGGAGTATCCCACCATTGAAGACGTTTCAGTCCAAGCATGTGCTCATATGATGCATTCTCCGCAGGACTCCAGTACCTACTCAAAACTGGCTGACCTTCTGTGAGACCTGTTTGGGAGTTCATCACGTAACATTAACCTGTTTTAAGGTAGGATGTAATATATGAGTGCAGCAAGTAAGAAGTGGGAACAAGATTAGCCTGACAGGTCATTGCTGTCTAGAGTTGTATTAGTTATGCGTATTTTTATATACCCTTCTTAAAGTTACAGCTATTTAAATCCTTTTGTGTTAATATCTCAACCTAATTCATTAATTTTAATGATTACTCTTTCGATTTTCACTTATTTGAGAATCTTTTTGCCTGTGTCCCTATGCGTAGCTCCCTGTTCAACTTGATTCTGCTCTTGACACACAATGTACATGTGAGTAGTGCCTGTTTTAAGACCGCACAGCATGAATAGTATTAATATGTATTAGTTCTATAATAAAAGGAAGGAACCCAGTCCTGAAATACCTGGATAGAGCCTGAAATACATAAGCATCACCATCCTGACTTCAGTGGTGCTCTGTGTTACAGGACATCTTCCAGGTATATGAACTCTGGTGCAGAAATGCTGTCTACAGGTAAATCTGGTTCATCCATAGACTTATATAAAAACAGAGCTGTAAAATACCTTATCGGGTTCTCTAGATCAGTTTCTCAACCTGCTGTTGATGGACCATTCATGAGCTGAAGGCCAACCGAAGACAATGTGCAAAAGGACTACCGTAATACCATCCAGACCAAAATCAGTAAAAGTATGCTGCCTCTCTGTACTGCTAGAAATATATACCTTTTATCAAATTTGAATCCATTTTGCTACAGTTTATAACCATGAAGAATTCATTACACAGCAGCCTCTTTCACAATTAAAAGCTGTTCTCTCAATCATCTCTTCACGCTAAAAAAAAAAGTTAAGTCCTTTTCTGTCAACTTTCTTCCCAGCTCATATTTTCCATTGATCTCCTACAGACTCTAATTGCTCCTCCTTTCTCCAGGAGTGTGGTGTACAAAGATGAGCTCAGCTAAAACCTTGTGAGTGCTGTTGAGTAAAAAGGAAAGATACTTCTCTCATCTTCTGAGCTATACAACTGCAACAGCATGCCATTATTGGCTTGTTTTCCACCTGTGATCAACCATAATCCCAAGGTCTTCTTTGGAAGAATTGCTGATTGTTCCCTGTTTTCTATCTATGGAACTAATTACTCCCACCTACATGCAAAATCTTGCATTTGTCCCCAATAAATGAATTGAATTTCATTTTTCTCTGTTTGTTCAGATCTGTAAAAATTACTTTGAATTCTAAGCCAAAATATATTTCCTGTGTCTGTGTCATTGGTAGATTTAACAAAAACATTGAAAAAGACTCACCTAGAAGAGACTATTGCAGAACCTTTTCCAGTGCCTCTTTCCATTAGTATCTATATCTTGGGTGCAGTTACTCAATTTTTTTTGTACATGGTAGTTTTATCTAGACCTACTTTGCTTACGAGAGTTCCATCTGAGACCATGTCAAAAGCCTTTCTAAAGCCAAGATACATGACATCCACTGCTTCTCTCTATCCACAAAGTCTGTTACCTTGTCACAGAGGGAGTTCAGATTGGTTTGACACGATCTGTTTATGACAAATCTATTTTGGCTGCTACTCATCTCCTACTCATCACTCTGCTACAGGAGCAGAGATAATAACCTGTGTTGTTTCAGTCTTTATTTTGTCTGCATCAAAAATAGTCTGACATTTAATGCAAAATTTCTCCATTAATCCAGTTTCCTTCATAATCGGGTGAATTAAGGTAAAGTATATGAAAATACTTTCTAAGTGCTCAAATAGAACTATGTTGGGGATTTTTTTGTTTGTTTGTTTGGGGGGGTTTGTGTGGTTTTTTTACCATGTCAATACAATGAGAAGGATATACTGTGGTTTGGGTTATTTTTTGCTTCAAATATAAAAGGTGGAATTGAGAGCTAATTGTAAAATTCAACCAATTGTAACTATGGATTTCGTAAAGCTGCTTCTTTAATAAATATGCATATATACATTGTTTAAATGTCTGTGAAGCTTTTGCAAAAATCTAAAATTCATCATATTTTCTGAAGTGTCTATTACTCAGGGAAGACATTGGAAATGCAAGGTACATTCAAATTTAGGTAGCGTAAGGGAAGATTTTGTTGCCAATATGTTTCAACCTTGTTCTGGCAGGGTGAGAGGACAGTTCAATCTCTGCAGGCCACTCGGTCCTTGGTTTCTCTGCTGAGACTGTTAACAAAGATGCCAGTTAGCACCAGCTGTAATACAGATACCTGTTCAGGAGACTCTGGATGGAGACCAATAGCCATTTTGAATAGGTCACTGGGCAGCCATCTGTCGTTAGCAATCTGCTGTCACGACTGACATGTGCTGGACCTCATCCAGCCCCAGTGAGTGGAAGACTCCTTTTCCTCTTATCAAGCCACTGCTTTTTTCCACCCATGGAAAGATTTTAAAGCAGGTTTTACTTCCCCTTTTCACATTGCTGTCCTTAGCCTGCTGTCAGGAGCTAAAACGTGCAGTGACATTCGCCATCTCTGGCGTCCCAATCCAGCAGGGAGCAAGAGAGGGAGAAAAGTATGTCTGAAGTGAGGTCAGGCTGTGACAGCCCTGCATATGGGTCCTACATCAACCGTATATACTCTCTATTAAGGCTTGGAGATTCTCGTTCTGATAAGTTTAAATCATGGCAATTTATTACCAGAGTAGTGACAGCATTTCTCTACAACACTGTGAGGAATCTGTCCTTTGTCACACTGAGGCACACCGGTATATTCATTTTCCCTCTCGAGTCTGTGAGCCATCAGGAAAGTCCAAAACAAGTCTGTGCCTTAGAGACCATATACTGTCCATAATATTTCCTCCTCTTCTCACAAATAACATACAAATGGCTCTATATGGATCTTTATGGCTGTAATTTAATACACTACAGTGTAGAGTCTTATCAAAAGATGATAATAAAGGATCAGGATGGGCATGAGAAAAGATTTAAATAACAATAATAACAATAGTGTTTTCCTATATCTCTTAAAGGCTCTCTCTCTATTTAAATGTATATGTATATATACAAAAAAGTTTATATTTCCTTCTGTTAAGAATATGGCAATGCAAATACTAATGAAAGGTATATAGAAAAGTTCTAAATGCAAATTAACATGCTTGTTATGAGGGAGTAGCAAAAAGCAGAGGCAGTAGCTCACTTTAAGTTGTCAACATCTTATCTTTTCAAGGAATTTCTGTGACTGGATACCTGTGATGGCATGGGATGATTCACTCAGGAGGTCCTTTGCAGTGCTGTGGTACTTAGTCACCCTCTACCAGTGACAGTTCCTGGGAGCATGGCAGGGATCCTTGAGGTGTTTGGCCAGCTGGAAAGACACTGTCAGTAAAGCTAGTTGAAAAAACTCCAAGAGCAGAGATATAGATATTAACCTATGCACATGATGTATAATATCTAACTAAAGCCTGTGAAGTCAGTGGAGTTCTGACAGTCAAAGGATTTTTGCGAACTGTTCAGATCAGTAAATGCTACCGCTCTTAACTTCTTGGCCCCTTTGGAAAGGACCTAAAAAGCATATTTCC
>NW_008825538.1:2142537-2148292 GCF_000699105.1 Pygoscelis adeliae | reverse complement strand
GATCTTTTAAATACTTTTGTTAGCCTTTCCTGCCTTCCTTTCCTCAATTTATCTTGCATGCCTCCTCTTCTCTATGTCTTTTTGCTTATGAGTATACTTTCATTCTATTCAATCTATTAATGGTTTTTGTTTAGTTGCTTTTCATTTTGGAGGGAAAACATATTATAATAATAAACAACCACTCCAGGAAGAGATGTTAATATTTTTTTTTCCCCATATCTTTTTATATTGTACACCTTACTTTTTGGATGGCTGATCTGTGACATCAAAGATCAGCAGAGGTAACTGAATCTTGAGCGGACAGCATCAGTGTCAAGTGATGCCTATATGCTTTGCTTCCAACAGCTAGTATAAATACTTTACTAATGATGTTGTTACCTGTTTGAGACTATGATGCACTAATACAAATCTGGCTAGAAAACCTCATGTTGAACTCAATCTATTCATACTCCTTAATGGAGCATTAAGATTTATGAACATAACTTGCCTCTTTAAAATCAAATACAGAAGATGTCACAGAAAGAGAAAGAAGACTTTTTAGTTTATCTGGGTAACTTTTCTAATTAGACCGTCTTTAACAAAAAAATGCTGAGTTAACAACATCAAAAATTTTCGCAAATGTATCTCTATATTGCCATTTCTGCTTGGAAAAAAAAAAAAAAAGGCAAGAAAAACAAGTCCTGAAGATCTTAAAATGTTCCACTCTGACTTTTTCAAAATTAAATATTTTGAGTGTTCAACTTTGTATTGGAAAATGTCCTTCAGGTTTTTTTTTTAAATGATAAAAAATAAAAAAAAAAATCAGATTTAAATAGCAGTTTTATTTACAGAGAATTAAAAAAATGCCTTGTTGCAGGTAAATCCCATATCCATCCTTCTAAACTCTCTCTGTTTGACTGAGGTGGAACAGGAATGGCAGGAACATGCCTGCCTTTAATTCTCTTTGCTTAACTGGAGGGTTTAGGTTCGTTTTTGCTTCTGTGCCTGTCTCTGGCTTCAGTCAGGGAGCCGACCCAGTTTTTCCAGGGTTGTCCCTTCACCTGTTAGCTCATGTTAATACTAGAAGGTCTAGTGCCTACTTATTTCATGACCAAGGACCTGACTTCATTCAATACCTTCTGCCCCAAACTTGATTAATAATCAGATTTAACATTTAGGATTATTTCTTTTTTCAGGTATGAGATTGGAAAGCAGAAGGCAAGAAAGCACTGGTACAGCTGATTAGCTACTAGCCACCAAGTAGCCCCAGACCAAAGATCATAAGCCTAGTGTCTTTTTATAATCATTTGATTAGTCATACTAATTGCATCACATTCTATTATTCTTCCATGTTTTTATCGTACTTGCTTAAATTGCTCTTCCACACCCTAAGCATGAAGCAAAATGTCTGTCTCTATTAAACATCATGCATGCAGTGCATATATTAGAACTTCTGTAATGTTACAGAACATATTTCTTTACTGAAAGAGTGGTTAAACATTGGAACAAGCTGCCCAGGGAAGCGGTTGAGTCCCCATCCCTGGAAGTATTTAAAAGACGTGTAGATGAGGCGCTTAGGGACATGGTTTAGTGGGCATGGTGATGTTGGGTTGACGGTTGGACTCAATGATCTTAGAGGTCTCTTCCAACCTTAATGATTCTATGATTCTATATATGGGCACTTACTAGTCTGTTCCATCTTACTGTGCAGTTCCCTTTCCATCGTTGGCATAGGTAGGACCAAAAGCACCCAGTTTTGATTAGGTCAGGTTCAGATGGCCACACATTCAAGTGATACATCTGTCCATCATGGATTAGCATGGTGACCACACAGGCTACAAAGCTCTTTTTCCAGTAAGCTGCACCATCACACAAAGTCATCAGTCATGTTGCAATTAGCTGACAGGTGTAATGATTTTAATTCCTTTTTTTCAAGACACTGTAAGTGGCCTTGACTTTTGTCATCCTCCTTGACTTGGCAAGCACTGGACTACAGAGGGAACCATCACTTAGGTGTAAGTAAACTGGGAGATGTGCAAGTGAGACAGTAGGACATGTCTCCTGTTAACTGTCTGAAGATGTTCCATGTCCCTTTCTCACCACCGGTCTGAGAAAGTCCACATTCAAAGCATTATGTGTTCATTAGGTGTCCATGGTTTGCTATATGTACAATTCTGCTGCTCAGAGAAGAGTGTGCAGTTCTATCACGCATTGCTAATGCTGCCTTGGGAAATCTCAATTTGCACACCAGTTTCTCTTCAAGCAATAGCAGGATGTTTATTTGTAAATAAATAACTACACATACAATTGTTTTACAGCTCTCAGTGCTATGTATGCCTCTGCCTGGTGTCACACCAACCTAAAGGATCTTGTTTAATGACACTGGTTATACAGTTCCTTGGTATGACCTGCCTCCATCAGAGTAAAATCTAGGAAAATCAGGTACGTTTACTAAAATGTGCAAGTATTCAATTTTGTCTAATGAAGTTAAACAACTTAGTTAAACTAACCAAGTTAAACTAACTTTGTTAAACAAAGTTTAATACTTTCTGATTCCTTAGAGAAAGGTTTTCAACCTGTTGTTTCTCTGTTGTATGCTGTGGCTGTAGATGTGCCCAATATGCCAGGTTTCAAACAGAGAACCTCATGTTAGCAAACACGGGTTTGACCTTCAGAGAAAGGAAAGATATTGGAATTATAAAATAGATACAGACCATTTCTAAATGCCTTTATGAACCGCTTCCAATAACTAACTGATCTCACCTTTGGCTGTAACTGCACTAACAGTGCAAATGTGAGGTACTCATGGAGGCACAGTTGTGGAGGCAACCTCTCCATCAGACTTCTTGGTTTTCCTAATTCCAACCAACAGATGCCTTCCACTGCACAACCTCTTCAGACAACATCTGTCTTCTTGTTTTATTCCATTTCATTGACTCTCCATCTATTTTCAGACCTCATCTGAAAAACATTCTTTTCTCCCCCGCCATTCCTCCCCCTCATAGCTCTTATATTTTAAAATATAAGCTTTGTATCTTTTAATAGGGAAAATTGTTTATGTGAGAAACTCATTCATGAAAACAATAAATATTGTGGTGACACTTCCCTGAGGCCAGGAACTTGTAGACGCACTTATTTCTTAAAATCCTTTGTTTTGTTTAATTAACATTTTGAAGAGAGAAAATTCCTGCTCAAGATCATGTCTTTGTGAACTCAGAACAAAAATTGTTTTCTCCATGGCAGTACTTAAGTGCTAAACAGCTTTCCAAACTCAAATCTTTGAACAACCAACAAAAAGTATTTGTTTTTATTTTAGGAAAAGCATTTACAGACATTACAGACATTAAAATGGATGGTTATAAAACTATATTTTCTAGTTAACTGACAGATGAATGCTACTGCAGCAGTAGTCGTGGCAGATTCAGTGGTAGCAGCCACCTCAGGAGAAATTCAAAGTGTGTAGGAGGGTTCCTTTCTTCAGAAGGGTTGCTTTCTTCAGAAGAAGGGGTTTTATGCTGCCCTTCAGTATGGCGAAAAGGACTGACAGGAATCAAGGAAATAGTTTTGACCTTCTGCCAACGTCTTCTGAAAGACAAAGATGCTGCCCATGTCCTGCTGGGACCCTGTTTCTGTATACGATGGCAGACGGGAAGCACCATGAAGGGTCCCTGTCCATATGACAGGATCTTTGGCTTTCTCCTTGGAAAAGCAAAATTTCAGTTTCATGTAAAAAACAGCGTTGGTTTTCCCCTCTACTTGTACTCAGCCTTGCCACTCATTTTTTCAACTACAAGCATTATCAAAGAAAGGAAAGAATATAATTACCTCCTGTTCCTCAAAAGATTTTGTAATTGAGGTACACCACCTAACCTGTCAACCTTTTCTGATTGTCTGTGCAGCAAAGATGATAATATTCAACCAATTCACAAAAAAATAATGAAAAGTAGTTAGATTATGTCGGGGTTTTTCAGGCTTATATATGGCCTATGCTTTTCTTACAAATTAAATCTACAAGTTGGGTCAGTGGCAGATTTCAGTATCTTATCATATCATGTAAAGGGTGTGTATAATATTGCTTCCTACATTACCGAACACATATTGGAACTCACATGAGACTTTTAGAAATTGTTAGAATGATGAAAAATATTTCTCCAAACCTGTAGACTGGCCAAACAATATCATTTGAAGTATTTTCTCCACTAGAAAAATAAGGTCTTACGGAAATGTTTGAATGGGAAATGTAAAACCAAGAATTAATTTCAAGTCAATATTTAATCTTTTCCTCTGCCTGAGCTCTGCCATACTTTGTGAAAATTATAATTCTAGAGTTTCCATACTTCACACTGTGACTTCTGTTCCCCTACTGCACAACGCTTTCCCTGATAAACTGTTGTTTCTTCCTTTTATGACGTTGTTAGACCTTGGGATATAGCCAAACAATTTTTAACTTATTCTCTGAAAGGAAAAAGTTTTAAGATAAAAACAGCTGTCAAAGTAATAGAACTTCCTACATAAGAAACTCAATTTTTCCATTGGCTTTACTACCTACAGTAAATTCTGCAGTATTCTTCCATCCTTCTCTCTCCTGCCTGCTGCAGGCCACCTAATGTTGTCAGTTCTCCTAGCACTTTGATTTTGTTCCACCACTAAAGACAACTTTGTTAAATTGTGATGTTCTGAAAATGTCAGAAATATCTTTAATGTTTTCAAGAAGAATCATGCTCCAGAACTGAGTTTATTGTTACTAGTTTTGATTCATTTGGAAGTTGGTGTTGCCGTGTTACACTGTTCAACATCCAAGACACCAAAGCTGTGCTGTGTTACATGAACAGTTGCTAAACCTAATGGAAAGATATGACAAAGCACATACAGAAGAAATAAAAATTCAATGAATGGTGGTAAGAGACCTCTATAACAAGAGAAGCTGATCCTTCTGGATAACATCCTACAATGACTAGGAACTGGAAAATAAAATTGACTTACAGTTAAGGACACTGCACATAGATATTTGCACTACTTTATTAGGAGCCTAGGATTGTTCCTAGGGAATCAATGGAGAGACAGAGGAACATCGAGAGAGCCATGGAGAGTGCTCGGTTAGAAACCTAAACCCTGCATGTGCACTATGAATGGTCCTTGGAAAACGCCAGCACCAAATACTTTTGACAAATACGTATGTATAAACTGTAGGTTTATACATCTCTACCTGAGATAGTCACTGTATACCCTTATTACAAACCATTGAGAGAAACAGGCACTTCATCTCACACTAAAAGAATCAGCTAGAACAGGTCAGATAAATCACACTATATAATTGACTTTTTCTCTCTATGGACTATAAAGGCAATAAACAGTTGCAGGTATCTCCACAGAACCAGATTAATTCCTCTCCCTTTTGCCCATTACACCTTTTCCCATAAAAGAAGACACTGGTTGCTAACTTAATCCCCTATTTAGTACCTGTCGTGGTTTAACCTTAGTCAGCAATTGAGCACCACACAGCCGCTTGCTCAGCACCACCACCCCCCAGTGCGATGGGGGAGAGAATTGGAAGAGTAAAAGTGAGAAAACTTGTGGGTTGAGACAAGAACAGTCTAATAATTGAAATAAAATAAAATAGTAATAATAATAATAATAATAATAATAATAGAATATACAAAGCAAGGGATGCACGATGCAATTGCTCACCACCCACCGACCGATGCCCAGACAGGCCACGAGCAGCGGCCCCCCTGGTCAGCTTTCCCCCAGTTTATGTACTGAGCATGACATCCCA
>NW_008825538.1:2126253-2142458 GCF_000699105.1 Pygoscelis adeliae | reverse complement strand
AAAGTCCTTGGCTAGTGTAAGCATTACCTAGCAACAACTAAAACATCGATATGTTATCAACATTATTCTCATGCTAAATCCAAAACACAGCACTGTACCAGCTGCTAGGAAGGAAATTAACTCTATCCCAGCTGAAACCAGGGCAGTACCAAACCCTTTGTGTTGCAAGCTGGTATAGAGCACATCAAGGTCAGTCTTTATGCCACTTGCAGCTGTGCAAGAGGTTGTGTTGGTGAGTACAAAGGCCATCAATATTCTACTCTACAATACAGAGTAAGGATATGTTCAATGTCATCTTGGTTGGACGGGGCTGTGAGCAACCTGATCTAGTTGAAGATGTCCCTGCCCACGGCAGGGGGGTTGTACTAGATGACCTTTAGAGGTCCCTTCCAACCCAAACTATTCTATGATTCTATGATCTTGAATCAAAAAGCATCATCTAAAGAGGATATCTTTGATTCCGCTTGAAAAGACTTTTCTTGGAAATAAGGTTGAGGTGGCAGCAATGCTGAATGTAGTGTAGCTGCAGCACTGAAAAGGAACCTGCTGGTAGAAACAAATCCAAGTGTCTGTACCTTTAGTAGTAACTGAAGCTGCTTTATGGAAACAGTCAAGGTCAAGGCTATATAAATGAAATAAGCAATGCAATTTGTTAAACATCTATTCTTCCTCACTTCATCTATATCTGGCTACAGTCAGCAAGAGAGACAAACTGATGGATAGGTGCAGTTATCCTGTGTCTGCAACCTGATAAGGAACTTTAAGTTACCTTAATTCATGTAATTGCAGACCTTTGACAATAAAGGTGAAACTGCAAAAAATATGCCATAAATGCCCTTTTCAGATGGTTTTCTTACTCTCCTAATTTCACTGGCATACTTTGCATAGATGGGTATTAACCTGTATCTTCTACAGCTGCAGGTTCAGAACCTGCAGAAATTCCAGATGGTTTCAGGATTGCTGCTTGGCTTAGTCAGAAGCAAAAAATATAGTACATATAAAATATATAGTACATAAAAGAGACAATTTCTGGTTCTAGACGTCTCTAAACAGAAAAGCTGGCATCATTTTATGCTTTTCTGACCTTGCTTTCAATACAGGCATTCTCTATCATTTATTGACAGAGACAGGATACAAGGACAGATTGGAGCTTTAACCTGATAGGGAATGATTGTTTTTAACCATCTTTAGAGAATACATGTTGTTCCATAAGCCGTCTCAAAGTCCAGCTTTAGTAATACACAGTAGTATGTGCGTGCATGCACAAAAACTCACACAGATCAATCTGGTGGCATATAAATTTGAAATTATTCCACACTTACTGGATCTTAGACTTCTCGCTTGAGGAAAGAAGCCCAGGGGAGAAGATCCCTATGGCTGTATCAGACAGTTTACCTTTTTACCCTTTCTTTGGAAGCTGAAGTGTCCATTAGTATTTTTTTATTCTCTGTGGATTCAGTGACTTAAATATTCTTCTAAATTCAAGTATTAATAGATCTTAGCACTTTTCTTCCTGTCCTGATTTCTGTGTGGCTCTGATAAAGTGTTGAAAGAACCTTCCAAAAATGTTAAAATTTTTTTCATGCTTTGGTGATTACAACTATTCCTAGTTTAGGGTTTTCCATTTCTAGCTGGACTTGTGCAAAGCATTTGACACTGTCCCGCACAACATCCTTGTCTCTAAATTGGAGACACATGGATCTGACAGATGGACTACTCGGGGGATGAAGAATTTGCTGGTCTCACTCAAAGAGTTGCAGTCAAGGGCTCAATGTCCAAGTGGAGACAGGTGACGAGTGGCGTTCCTCAGGGGTTGGTATTGGGACCGGCACTGTTTAACAACTTTGGCAATGTGGACAGTGAGATTGAATGCACCCTCAGCAAGTTTGCTGATGACACGAAGCTGTGTGGTGCAGTCAACATGCTGGAGGGAAGGGATGTCATCCAGAGGGACCTTGACAGGCTTGAGAGGTGTGAACCTCATGAAGTCCAACAAGGCCAAGTGCAAGGTTCTGCACCTGCGTCGGGGCAATCCCAAGCACAAATACAGGCTGGGCAGAGAATGGACTAAGAGCAGCCCTGAGGAGAAGGACTTGGGGATGCTGGTTGATGAGAAGCTCAACACGACCTGGCAATGTGCTCTTGCAGCGCAGAAAGCCAACCATATCCTGGCCAAAGCAGCGTGGCCAGCAGGTAGAGGGAGGGGATTCTGCCTCTCTACTCTGCTCTGGTGAGACCCCACCTGGAGCCCTGCGTCCAGCTCTGGGGTCGCCAACATAAGAAGGACATGGACGTGTTGGAGTGGGTCCAAAGGAGGGTCGTGAAGATGATCAGAAGGCTGGAGCACCTGACATGAAGATAGATGATCAGAGGGCTGGAGCACCTCACCTATAAAGAGAGAGCTGGGCTTGTTCAGCCTGGAGAAGAGAAGGCTCTGGGGAAACCTTATAGCAGCCTTCCAGTACCTGAAGGGGGCCTACAAGAAAGCTGGAGAGGGACTTTTTACAAGGGTGTGTAATGATAGGACAAGGGGTAATGGCTTTAAACTGAAAGAGGGGAGATTTAGATTAGGTATAAGGATTAAATTCTTCACGATGAGGGTGGTGAGGCACTGGAACAGGTTGCCCAGAGAAGTTGTGGATGCCCCATCCCTGGAAGTGTTCAAGGCCAGGCTGGATGGGGCTTTGAGCAACCAGGTCTAGTGGAAGGTGTCCCTGACCATGGCAGGGGGGGGGGAACTAGATGATCTTTAAGGTCCCTTCCAACCCAAACCATTCTATGATTCTTTGATTCTATGATTCTACAGTTTCACTTTAAGTGTCATGGAAAAAGTCTGGCTGAAATGCAGACATATCTTGCTGTCTCCCAGATAGATCATTAGCAGCAGAAAAGGGACTTTGACCACTGCGTCTGAAACCATCAGTCTTCATGCTTTTGTCTTAAAAGCTTGAAGTCTGTTATCTAAATCTATAGCAGATTCTTCTTCAACCTCTCTCTGTGAGCAAGCAACCACGAGAGGGAGATGGTGCATCACCCAGGGTAGGGGTAGTTGTGCAATCAATTCTGGAGCTACTGCAACACTGTGGGTTTGGGAGGGGGAAAATGTCAGTTTCATAGCAGGAATTCATTTGCAGCCTTCAATACTCTATAAAAATGGCAATGTTTTTCACAAGGAAGCTGCTTTGCAAACATCAGTTCATTTAATTCTTAAAACACTCGAGACAAGGCTGTAGAGAAGTAATGCTAGTTACTTAGTAATTTGACTGAATAAAGTCAGCAATAAGGCCTAAAAGCAGAAACTCTGGGTCCTAATCCTGTGTCCTTATTTTCCTTTTTGCCTCTTTTTTAGTTTTGTTTTCTTGCCACGTGATATCCGTTTGATGGTAGAAAAAGAAGAAGTTACAGAGCTGCCCATGTTTTTGAATAAAGTAATTCAGAAAGACAAGTGACTGATTACAACTGCACAGTGCCCTGAACCTTTCCTGGGATTAAGACCTGAGGGAAATTCTGCCCCTGTCCACTTTGTACTGAACTCGTTGCTGTGTTAAAAATCTCTTATTTCCTTCTGACACAAGTGTGAGGAGCCAAGGGCAATACAGAATAGATGATGGCATTTATTGAAAAGATGCAAGGAGTATGCAAACTGCTTGCTGGTGTTTGAATTACCAGCAATTTAACACATCTTTCTAGCAGTCATCAAACAGTCTGAAATAATTCACTTGCAGCCTTGGAGAAAGAAACCTTTAATCAAATGTGCTTCTCAGTGAATGACTATGACCTTGCTTGTGGTTAAAGTTTGTTTAAAACATAAAGAGGCGAAGAAAATCTTTGCCATTTATTGTGGTTTTATTGCTGCAGTGTATGTAAGTACTTATGTACTGAAGTACTGTTTTTGAGGGTATTTTCTTCTCAGGAATTCATTAAAAACTCCTTGTTAAAATGTTCCATATGCTTGATGTGCTATAGCAGCTAAATACAGTATGTGCTGGTTTTGGCTGGGATAGAGTTAATTTTCTTCATAGCAGCTAGTATGGGGCTGTGGTTTGGATTTGTGCTGGAAACAGTGTTGATAACACAGGGATGTTTTCATTACTGCTGAGCAGCGCTTACACAGAGTCAAGGCCTTTTCTGCTTCTCACCCCACCCCACCAGAACGTAGGCTGAGGGACCACAAAGAGTTGGGAGGGGACACAGCTGGGACAGCTGACCCCAACTGACCAAAGGGATATTCCACACCATATGGCATCATGCTCAGCATATAAAGCTGGGGGAAGAAGGAGGAAGGGGGGGACGTTTGGAGTGATGGCGTTTGTCTTCCCAAGTAACCGTTACATGTGATGGAGCCCTGCTTTCCTGGCGATGGCTGAACACCTGCCTGCCCATGGGAAGGAGTGAATGGATTCCTTGTTTTGCTTTGCTTGCGTGCGCGGCTTTTGCTTTACCTATTAAACTGTTTTTATCTCAACACACGAGTTTTCTCACTTTTACCCTTCTGATTCTCTCCCCCATCCCACCCGGGGGGGAGTGAGCGAGTGGCTGTGTGGGGCTGAGTTGCCGGCTGGGGTTAAACCACGACAGTCACATTAAAAGCCATACACCCTGGGAGACAACTTCAATTTTACAAAAGGCAGGGCCAAGGAACAAAAAGGTTCAACAAAGGGTAAAAGCACAAAGTTAACACACATAATTAATTAATTTCTGCAATCTGCTTATTATATATACTCAAACACACTGAAGCAATTGTAGGAGGTGAAGATTTTAAAGGAAAAGGGAGAGACATTTATCACCTCCTTTGTTAGCAAAACAGAAAGTCCTCAATTAATGTCATCTGAATAATGGAGGAGCTGCACTGTAGCACATACTCTTGGGCTAGGCTGAGAGGATGAGTCACTTCTGAGAATGGACAAACAGAAAAGAGGCTTCTGGCTTTTGGCTATGGGTCTGGTTTTAATTGTGTTAAGAAAGTCTTCAGTGACACTGTAGGAAGCCACATTTAATGAGCTCTTATTATTAGGCTGTTTCTTCCAAGTTTTAAGATTCTCTGGATGAGATTTACATCATATTTTTTCTAAAGGAGAGCTAAAGTCACTTTCCAGCAGAAACGAATGGTATAAAAACCAAAACTAAGGCAGAGAGAAATTATTTCCCTGATTTCATGTATCCAGCACCGGAGATGGTAGCAAACCTGACATATTTATCTATTCAGGCAGCATCTCATTTCCATGAATGATGTTAAATTATTTTATATAGGGAGAGACACAGTCTGACTATATATTGTTACTGTAATACTACCTGGAATCAGTCATGGACTAGGAATCCAGTTTTACACATAGCACAAGTGCAAAACAAGAAGTTGATCCCTGTATCTAAGACTTCACATCCCCATTAAATACTCATCTGAACTAGCTGCATTTTACTTTAGTTAGATGTCACAGGAAAGTTCAACTATTTCTTCTTTTTTTCCTGTCCTGAAGGGAAATATCATATATTAAAGGGCAATATATACACCAATATAAAGCATTCATGAACTTTAACTTTCATGAAAAATCCAAAACCTTTTACCTTTTCTTTCCCCCTGAAATACTTGATTGAAAAGTTCTTTCTTGCACTTTTAGCATCTGTAGCACTATTGCAGGCATTCATGTTCTCTGGGGAACAAGGACGTAGGGTTGACTTGCGTGTCACAGGTGCTACCCAGCCTGCACGCAGACCCAGGCACCGTGCAGATGCGCTGGGGCAGGTACTTCTAGCCCACTCTTCACCATGGATCTGGGAGGTAGAAGTGATGTGCTTACTGTCTGAAGAAGTGCCAGTCACAAGGGTGAAGTGATCAGGAAATGTTTCCAGGTCTCCTTGCTCTTGTAAGTGCTCTGCGGGGGGATCTGAGCTTGCTGGAATACTAGAGGCAGGAACGTGCAAAGGAGATCATGGGCTAATTTATACCACCTCTCCAGTAAATGTAATCAGCTAAAATGTTACTGATAAAACCCATTTGTTTGAAGCTAGCTTATTATTTTTACATTACTTTACAATCTAGTCATACTCTGTGGATGAAAATCATCCATCCACACAAATGCAAGTGCCTAGTGCAAGCAGTTTGTTTAAACACTGGCTGTAGTCAAAGGATAGCAACATACATTTGCAGAAGGCAGTTCATCCTAACTGAGCTGAAAGTCTAAAATGGTTGGGATGAGGACTTCAATGACTGTCTTTGAGTGGACATCTTACTTTTATATAAATTTTATTAAATGAGATGACTTCTCCTCTAAGTGCCAGCCTTGAGAGATTGGTAAACTTTTGCATCAGGCAAGGCCAGGTCTAATACTGCTGACCCCAGCTATTTCCAGGTTATCAGCTTAGCTTAAATATTGCAATACTAAAAAGAGCCAGTAAAAACATGGAAGGACAACATTTACTGAAGCAGTTTGTGGAAAGTAGGAAACTTCTTATATTTTCTGTTTTTCAAGCTTTAGTGTTCATGTTTTTATTTTTCCTAGAAGCTTTGAAATCTAAAGTCATCTAGCTATCTAGCTATTTATTTATAGATGTAGTTATAGAAGAAAGACAGAAGCTTGTATATTAACATGACTCTAGAATCCAGGGTTTTAAGGAAAAATACTAGGATACCTACTGGATTTTGAGCAAGGATAATATTGCAGTATATAATGAGAGGGATGTGGAGAATTACTTCAGACGTTTTTGTTTTCTGTGTTGAACCAAAACCGATCAACGACCTGCCCATAGACACAGAATATATGTCAAGCTATTCATTTCAGCTGTGTTGTCTATTTCAGAATTATTCAAAAGGTCCTGATCCTGCCAACAAACTCCCTTTTGTAGATATCTGCATTCATGTAAAGTTTCTGCCAAACTCAGAGGCTCTCAGCAGGCACAAAGGGAGTTGACCTTGCACATTGAACAGAACTGAAGGTTAGATGGGTGAGGAACACTGCCAGCCTATCTCCTGTCCTAGCAATGAGTTGTAAAAGATGTTTTTTACTGCATATATTTGTTAAAATGTGAAACCTTTACTTTTTTGTAAAATGGTTTTTGCATTGAGGACATCCTGCAGCAAACCCTGCTGTGAAGCCATCTGCAGCTACAAGCTGAATTTTCAGTTTCATGTAAGCAATGGGCATGATAGCGTTACCTGAAACAGGTAGGCTAAAGAGCCATTCTACTAAGACCAAAAGAAGAGGCCTTTACTCATTGCAGCCAAAAAACGTTACAGCTATTATGACTATGTCAGGAGAAAGGGCACTATTAGGTCACCCCTCCGCCATTGCTATATTTTCCCTGTAGCTTGATATATTTTCCACCTTTGTCCAGCCCCAGTTTAACTCTCCCACACGATGGGACTCATTCTACTTGCTTTCTCACCGCTGTAACTGTTTCCTTGGAAAGCCACTGCGTAGGTCAAGCAGAGCTTTTGCTGTCAGGCTGGTGTGACCTTCAAATACAAAAATGCAAGAGTACAACAAAAATTGTACTTGATTTTCTTTTCTTTCCTCCAAGGATTAGGTGTTGAAGCTGCTTTTAGGAATAAGGATTTAGGTCTTCATCTAAAAGAAAGGTGGCCATAGACTTCAACAGATGTTGGATTAAGTCGTCATCTTGTACCCCTTCCTTTTTGTTGCTTGACAGTTAATGTTGATGTAAAATATTCTGGTAAGGCAAAGCTTGTAGGAAAGAGCAAATCAGCCTCTCTTTAGGTCTGAAACAAGAATTTATGTTGCAATAGAACAGGGAAAAGGCAGAGGTGATGGAATTGAGATTTTCTTTACTGCTGAGATTGATACTACAGAGATTCACCTAAAAGTAAGTAAGACCTTGTGTGTATGCTTGCTTTCATTTTTCCACTGAACCATGAGGAAAAAACAATAGGAAAAAAGTGAAGGGGAAAGACTAACGACTAGCAGGGAAGGGAATGTATCTGTCAGGGGAATAGCTGAGGCTGGGTTTCTGCTGTGTTTTGCAGGCACTGGGGCAAGTAGGTGAGGTGACAGTCCCCCGTGCTCACCTTGCAGATACCTCGGCTCTGACATGATGGATAGCTGGGCCCTTCAGCAAGGTCAAAAGAAGTTTCCATAGCACAGATGGGAAAAATGCTGAGAGACTGCTCCATTGCAAACCTTTTTTTTTTAAAGTCACGCAGGGGAAAAGAATGGTTTGTCCAGGTGGGATGTATTTTTGCAGCATGATTTCTTATATCTGGCCTGAGCTGTGCCGCTAACCTTTCAAAGCAATAGAAAAGGAAAGGTTATGTCCAAAGCATACAGTCTCTAAGGACTGGGTCCTAAACACCTTTGTGCTTGGCAATGTATTTCAATTGGCTGGAAGATCACGAAAGCCAAAGGGACATCAGGACCAAGACATTAGTCGTGTGTTTGACCTTTTCTGCTCCTGCTGTCTTCCTCAGGCAAATTGTAGGCTTTGAGGTTCAAAGACTTGTGTCCTCATGGCATTTGGCTTGTTATAGTGCCTGAGGAGATGGATCATGGTTATTCTGTGTGGCAGAGGAGAGAATGATGGAGAGGAAAGAGAAATGGCGTCGGGAATGTTTCTACTGAATCTCTGGATTTTTAGAAACGCTTCTTGGGCCTCTTTTCCCAAGCTGAGCCCTTCACTTTCAAGTGGTTCGCATACTACTATTACACAGGTTCCTATGATGGTAGGAAGCTAGACATGGTGGCCTATCCTTCCTATCGTCTATCCTACATTTCTACATCTAAGAAGAAAGCTTTCCCACCAGTCATCAAGTCCATATAGCCAGAGCAGGGGAGCCGTGTCAAATTAATTGTGTGTGCAAGGAAAGAGAATACAGGACTGGTTTTGATTTGCAGCTGAAACTCTTTCCTTACCCTTTGAAAGTAAGACATAAAGAAGATCCCACACATCACTTTAAAAATGGTTAAGGAAGATCAGCATGATCACAGTCATGTAGAAAACCACTCCAGGAGGCAGGAAATGCAGAATAACTTTGCGTTTAAGTTCCTCCATTGTTTCAAACAAAAGCGCACACGTGGCAAATTATATATACAATTGCAATTATTCCTAGCCTCCTTTCTTCCCTTTCCATAAAGTGTGAAAGTGTATTTTCAGCTCTCCAGTACTCTACAATAGGTAACACATGGGAACAATAGTGAGCTATTGTTCTTCTAGGTCAGCCATGCAGAGGGCAGAAAGGAGAAGATATAAGACACACTGAAAGCTAAATAATTTATGTGTATATGGATAAATATTAATCCCACATGATGATTTTAAGTACGGATCCCTCTTGCAAAGAACAATAAAAAAATAAGAACCTGCAGTATGTTTTTTATCATACCAAGCTATATCTCTAAGCTTATATTTAAATAACTAAATGACCACCTGACCTTCAAAAATACTCAAGACTCAGCAGCTATTAATAGTACTCACTTCTTTTGGTCTTTCTGTGGAATCTCGCAGCATTAAAAAAAAAAAAATATCCCATATAAATGAACAAATGAAAAATGAAGTGTGTTACCATAGTACTACCATGACCTGCTCTTATTTTCTGAACTCTTATCCTCTCACTTGCTTCCTTCAGAATACCTCCCAATTTCCAACATATGTTTCTGGAAGTTATTCTTGAAAAATGCTTTCAGGGTCAGAGACTGGTGTCATTCTGTGGCTGTGGTAGTTATCAAGTCAATTAAAAACAATATACTCCGTCCCACTAAAAAAGGAAGATCATTAAAAAAAAGCCCCACATTTCTATACGAAAAAAAAGGAAAGAGATTGAATAACAGTTTGCAGACTATCATTCCAGCTAGTCTCTGCAGTCTCTTTTTTAGTTTCAGATGTTTGCCCTAGGCCTGTGACAGTCACATCTTATTATGTACTCTGACTAGTGACCATCAGGGGCAGAGAGCACCCAAGCAATTCTGGTCGTTGGCTAATTATTGCCACAAAGAACACCCAGTCCCTGTGCCCTCTCCCACTTGTGCATGATTTAGCTTATTGTAGATGCACAGAAAAGACCTTGAGAAGGATGAGAAAAGGCTTGCTTATATTTTTCAAGAAGAAAAAGTTTTCAAAATATGGGCCAGACCCAAGAAAACAATAAGCTCAGTGGGGCTTTGGCAAAGTCAGGGTATGGTTGTCAGAGGTATTGAAATATCCTGAAGTTCTTTTATTGTTGTCTAAGGGAAAGATAAAAGATGGTGTTTACACCTCCACTCCCAACTTTCCTTAGTGCTATTGCTTCTTCAGCGTAACAGCCACAATAGGCTGTATGTCTAGACAGTGAACAAGGTTTACAGGATCTGTTCTGAGCTCCCATGTTGTCTTGCTGAGCAAAGTCAAGCAAGACACAATTAACTGCCTGGTTATAAAGTAGGTGTTGTCATACCCACCCTGCAATGTTCAGAACAATTTGCATTAGAAAAGACCATCAGGATCCTTGGAAGACGGCTGTAATTTTTCTGCCAAGTGCTGCTTTTGGCTGGGATAGAGTTAATTTTCTTCATAGTAGCTAGCATGGGGCTGTGGTTTGTGCTGAAGACAGTGTTGATAACACAGGGATGTTTTCATTACTGCTGAGCAGTGCTTACACAGAGTCAAGGCCTTTTCTGCTCCTCACCCCACCCCACCAGAACGTAGGCTGAGGGGGCACAAGAATTTGGGAGGGGACACAGCTGGGACAGCTGACCCCAACTGACCAAAGGGATATTCCACACCATATGATGTCATGCTCAGCATATAAAGCTGGGGGAAGAAGGAGGAAGGGGGGGACGTTCGGAGTGATGGCGTTTGTCTTCCCAAGTAACCGTTACGCGTGATGGAGCCCTGCTTTCCTGGCGATGGCTGAACACCTGCCTGCCGATGGGAAGGAGTGAATGAATTCCTTGTTTTGCTTTGCTTGTGTGCACGGCTTTTGCTTTACCTATTAAACTGTCTTTACCTCAACCCACGAGTTTTCTCATTTTTATTCTTCCAAATCTCTCCCCCATCCCACCAGGGGGGAGTGAGCAAGTGACTGTGTGGTGCTTAGTTCCTGGCTGGGGTTATATCACAACACAAGTATTGGTGCGAATAGTAACAGAAAGGAGCCTGAAACGTCGTGTTTGAAGACACATGCATTTGACTATACAGCAAAGCAAAGTTCAGTGGAGTTCAGAGCTGGAGTTTTGGACCAGCTCTCCTCCGTGTGGAACAAGACAATTGCAAAATGTGATTTCTAGGTTTCATTCCTTTTTTTCTCCCCTCTCTCTCTTCTCTTTCTTCCCTTGTATATCATCAGTTCACCTTCTCTTCTCCCAGTTAAGCTCTATGAACATCCCCATGTTCAAACTCATATCTAATGCTATTTAATCCATGGCTCATGAGATTCAAAAATTATAAATTTATTCAATGAGGTGTCCGCAATGGTGAGGAAAGAGCTGCTGTTCTACATAGCTGTTTTTGTACATTGTTTCTGAGACTCAGTCTATTGTGTCAATGGAAGAATAAATAAAATAAATAGGAAAAAATTGTCCAATTTTTTTCCCTATAAACTAAGGCAGGCTCATGTAGTGAGACGAGAAACTGACTGGCTGAAAATGAAAAAAAGGTAACAACATGACATTTTGGTCATCCTGTGGAATTTCTTGTCACATAATTTTGGTGATATGAAAAAGTCACATAGACTTAAGAAGCTAATGGACCCATCAATGCCAGAAAAATCTGTCTCTGGTTGTGACAGCTCTTCTGAGTCACAAAATCCCTGATATGCAGATGCTTGAAACTTGGGAACATGTTCTGGCAAAGTATTACTACACTTGTTCTGGTTTTTTAGTCTTTTTTAGGCATCCACTAACAGCCATGGTCAAAGACAGGATCCTGAGCTCAATGGAGAGGTGATCTGATCCAATGCAGCTATTCTTAGGGGAAAAATCTCACTGTTGTGAATAAAGCAGATGCTTTCCAGGGAGGAAAGAAGGTACATTACAGATAGCTGTGATCTCTCTTAGACAGCTATCCACTAGCATTTCCCAGGCCCAGGGTGGAACTTTTATATATGCTGTGTAAAACTCTAGGTTTGTTCTTTGCTTGCAAACACAGTGAAAACTTGTTTAAAAAAAATAGTTAATTTTCCAAATATTCTTCAGATATTTCAAGTTGTTCTAGAGAATAAATTCTGAAATAAAATGTCATTCTGAGTTAGAAAAAAGTGGAACTTTTTTTTTATTCTACCCAAAATTTTATTACACGATATAGATTTGTACTGGTAGGTTTGATTGGTTTTATATTCTATTCTTTTAGCTTGATTTACCACCCAGGTGGTATTAGTCAACCCCAATTAGCATTTTTCAGTACGACAAAGGCTAAAGCAAATTAATAATTAAAAACAAATATATCCCCAGCTGTAATACAGTGGAAAGGCAGCCCTCCAAGGAGTCTGCCTACACTGCCAATAGTGCTGTTTGTGAAAAAATCTCACTTCATCAAGCGGGAATCCTATTCCATCATTTTGCTGGTCTCTTGTCTTTCTGATGTCATGCAATAACAGTGCTCTGGCCTCTGTGCTTGTTTTAAAATAATGGTGCTCCCCAAAACCATGGAAGTAACTGTCCCTGAAGCCATGTGAGTCTGTCTAGATTTATTTCTATAGCTTAAATGAGACACAGCGCTCCTCACTTCCTGAATAAAATAGGGAAAAAAAATCAAACTTGGCAGTGAGGCATGTAGCCTGTAGGTTTTACCTGCAGCTATAAAAAAGGGCCTGATTTGTGTAGTGAATAAAAACCATAAGCCAATAATAATCGCCATCCACTTGGAACAGAGGAATGGCACATCTCAAAACACACAGTAATCTTGGGTTTAAATTCTGTATATTCAACAGCCTCTAATATGTCCTAGTTTGCTGACAAAGGACGATATGCCAAAGGCATCAGTGGATTGTAATCACACAAGGAAAGTGATGAAAGAAGAGAAAACACAACGGGGGGGAGACATGTCCCGTTGCACGTAAAAAGGTAGTGACAGCCATGAAAAGTAAGAACAAGAAAAAAAAAGAGAAAAGAATATCTGGTCTAGGTACAAAAGGGTATGTAAGAAAAAAAGCTAACAGAAAAATCCAAGTAACTGTGGCATCCTTCCAGCTCACAACAGGAGAAAAATTCAGAAAGCTTCATAGTCAAGAAAAACACATGTAATTTAGAGTAATTTTTTTTAAATGTGTATGGGCATGGTTCTAAATACAGGACTAACAGCATGCAAAAAGGTTTGCTTCCTAACACTTTTTTTTAGAAGATGAGTTTGAAAAAGTAAAATGAAATAGATTTTAAATTACATTACAATTGAGAAAGAAGCACATAGGCATTACAAGCTTACATATGTGGCACTCCAAGGACTGCCACCAGCTGTGGTGCTTCAAACGTAGGGATGTGAGAGGTCAAAATCTGCCAAAGGCCAGAAGCTGTGCTACCTGATGGAAAGCCAAATAGACTCCATCTATGGGACTGAGATAAAAATCTGTTTTATTTCTGTTTTTTATCTCTCCAGTGACTGGAATATCTCTTCTCTGTTTTGTTTTTCACACATAATACAGCATGTAATATCTCCATGTTTCTATGTGCTGTTTGTCATAAACTGAAACCAGTTTTCAACTTCTACTGCTCTGGTGGGACTACTACTGTCACCAAGGAAGACAACGTTAGGCAAAATGGTCCTTGCATGGCACAATTCTCTACTATGACAGGTACAAGTCAGTTATCTGAGCCTGGGACTCAGGAACCTCTTAATTCTAATCCTACATCAAACAAAATAATATCATTCATTCAGCTGCTTGGCTTTTTCTTATGACTTATGCACGAAAAGAAGGTAAACCGAGAAATAGAGAGAAATTGCTTCTTTAGAGCTTGCTTCTTGGAGCGGTAAATAAACTGTGGATGTTAGACCGGTAGCGCTTGCTATCAAGCTGTCATCTTCAAAATAATTTCCATGGAGAAATAATTAGATTTCTAGCATGATAAAGACAGAATTATTTTTGTTTTGCCACATATATTCCCGATAATGTCTCGTTTTTTTTTTTTTTTATTTCCATTCAAAAATGCTTTATTGATTTATCTTTCAAAAGAGAGGCATTAACTTTGGTAAATGAGAAACTGGAAGTGTTTCCAAGGCTAGGGCAGAGAGTCCATTAGGAATGCCTACAGTGGCCTCCTGAACAGCATGCAGTCTGGAGAATTTCATCCTTATTTAAGCTGTTTGCAAATTGACAAGGGTATCTTGACATTTCATGTAAGGACCTGGCCACAGCCTAGATAATGACTGCTGCATTATTTTCCTTTTTAATTGAAATTTAATTGAATACTATGCTGATAAAGCATCCAATTGATTATTTGCTTCTTGCTTTTGTGCCATGGGTACACGTGCTCTGAGATTCTCTGGCTCACTAAGCCGTTCTCCTGGCCAACAGAGCTAGTAGGACATTTTCTTTAACCCTTTTTTCATCCCTTTGAATGGCCTCTCCAGAAGTCTGTGCACCATTTATAGTCTGCTTTTTGTTTGTTTTTTTTTGTTTTTGTCTTCTTGTTTTCAAATATTGTAAGTAGGAGAAGTGTGTAGCTATGGCCACGCTGTCAGGGAGGCAGTGAGAACGTAAGGATTTGTGCTATATTTTCTGCATGATCTAAATGAGTCATTTAGGGCCAGGAATAGAAAGGGACTAGTCTACGGTGATGGACTTGTAGGCATCTAGCCCCTAAACGAAGCCAGAGTCTTTAGTGTGCTGGCGAAGATCCTCTACTTGAAACACAGCTAGAGTGATAGGCCTCTCAGAAGTGTTTTTCAGGAGTTCAAACAATGCATGATTTACATGTCATACATATTCACCATGGCCAAATTATTTGTTTACCTGGGTGGTCTGAATAAGATACAGAGAAAGGCACTAAAATGGCTGGAGGTATATAGTTGCTTTCCAAGATAAGAAATTAAATAGACTAGGATGCCTGAGCCTGAAAAAAGAGACTTGAAGTTTATAAAACTATGAACAACACGAAAGAAAATGAATAGGGAAATATCTATTCGTTTACACAGACACGTGCCCAAAGACATTAACAAGCAGCAAGTTTAAAATAAATTAACACTAAAAATGTAGAAATAATTGCCACAGAATGGTGCAGAGACCAAAAATATAGATGTATTTTTAAAAAAGAATAGCAAAATACCAGGAAGGAAGGTTCTTCAGGGCCTATTAAGCATAAATATTTGGATTAAACATCTGTCTCAGAAAAAAAATAGTCTACAGATTGCCAAAATCTGGGAGTTCTTTCACAGAGGATATAGTGTAGAGAATGTCCCTGGATACAAGCTTTTTTTTCTTTTTAACTCCTTCCTAAATATTTTTCAGAATGGGACTGGGCTTGCAAAGTAAAAGTCACTAAAATGTAAATGCTGACATACATGTCTGTACTTCCATTATATCCAGTGCACTGCAGTCAATACAATCACTGAAATGTGGAGGGGGATTCAGTTCCCACATCACAGACACTTTCACTGGATGAGCTAAACAACTCCCTAAACTTGGGAGGATGTAATTCAGTCGTCTAAACATAGGTTAGTGCTGTCTTAAATGTCCTATAAGTATTGTCTGCCTTCTAGTTGACCCTTTAGGAGCGCATGGGTGTCCAATAGATCCTGTGTCATGTCCACCAACACCATGCAGATCGTCTAGGACCTATGAATTGAATCGACTTGTGTTGAGATATTTAATTGTAAGTAAGTGTCTCAGCCTTGATTAATCTTACTGGCCATTGTGAAACAAGGTAGTGGAATGAATGAACCTTTGGTTTTATACACTATGACCATTCCTATATTTTCCTCTGTCTCCACCTCATAGCTATAAAGTGGACAATAACATCATTTTGCTAGGTTTTGTTTATTATGCTATTTGGGCCCAAATCTGTAGTGTAAGCAATAATGCCCTGAGCCATACAAGTATTTAAGTCTTCCCAACAGCAAGAGTTAATCACCTAAAAGTCCTAGTAGATGTCACCCCGCTCATGGCTATCAATCAGGACTATACCCCATATCATATGCTTATTTAGCAGTTTAGATGTTGAACTCCCTTCTTTGCCAGGACTGGCAGCATCAAAAGCTGGTAATCCATCTCCTTGCAAACAACTAGATATGGGAACACAAGGCAATTCTGGTGGAGATGTTTCTTAAGATCTCAGTGGGGTGCTAGTTTCTATAAC
>NW_008825538.1:2112174-2126222 GCF_000699105.1 Pygoscelis adeliae | reverse complement strand
ATTCCTGCTTATTATAAGAGCAAACACAAGTTAAACGTATTGTTTTAAAGACTGCTCCTGGTTATTTGTTGGTTTTAATCCAAATGTATTATGAGGCTTTTTCTTTTTTGTTGCCTGTTGCTTCTGTCACATTTATTTCATAAACTCACCCTAGAACAAGAATAACTTGCCACGGGAGGATCATTTAGCACGTGGGGATCTCACAAGAACATTTTGCTGACATCACCCGTCCTATGAGTATCCACGTACCCACATTTCCTGTCACACTACCTAAGTGGCTAGGAAACTAGTGAACACCAGCTGCAGCATAAATCCTCTGGGGGCACTGGCATTCATCAAAATCAGAGAAAGTCTTTAATTTATCTCTAAATCAAGCTCTAACTTATTATCTGATGAGTAAAAAAAAGATGGTTCTGAGTCACATAGTTGAATCAAGTAGCATCCCGCCTCCTGAGTAGCATAAAGTAGAGGTAGAAATCAAAGCCTTTTATCGTAGCATATTACACAAACCAACATGTAAATCCAGATCTTCTCATCCTTACTTTGTTCCTAGGTGTTTTCTTCTGTTCTAATTATGTTTCTCTCCCATCCTAGTAAAGTGTACTTTATTTAACCACAGTATGAATATATATCTCTTCAATTGCTTTCTTGTATGATAGAGTGAATCTTAAAAATTTTCAGTAAAATAAACATGCAAGGAGGGCAACAACATAAGAAAAGAATGCAGCTAATAGGCCAGACCCTAATTTATTTGTAAGTCTGTAGTTTTGTTGACTGTAGGTAGCATTTCCCTGATTGATACCAGCTGATAATTTTGCCCTTTCCATTTGGATGATATTAAAGGAGGTAATGGAAATACTGAACTCAAAGCCTGATCAGATAGTGGAACAATTTCCTTAATGAGATAATTATGGCCTTACTATGACCTTCCTGGAAAGCTGAGCTGTGTTTACAATTAAATGAATGCACAGACCTGTTCTGATCAGTGCAATGAACTTAACCAAATATAAATAGCTCAGGAGTTCCAGCTCTGTGGTGTCTGAATGCTGCCACTCAGGCTATGTGTACATATATGTATGTATGTGTGTGCACATGCACGCGTGTGTTCTCCACCAGCACTGCCTCATCAGATGCCTTGTTTCTACAACCAATAGAAGTGCTGCAGTAATCTTCATCCCCATACTGCTTACATTTCATTATATCCTTCACTGCATGCAGCAAGGAATAATTGGACTTAGTAGTTGCCATGAAACCAATTTTTGCTTCTTTTCAACTAAATCCAGGTTCCTATGTGGCTTCTTGCCATCAGCAGCTCATTTGGATGCCTTGGCTCATTCAGGAGAGGTACGGTATTCTCCGTGGAAGTACTACTACATGCAGCATACAGTTGAAGCACTTCAAAGCACGCCTCCAGGTGTGAGTTTCCAGGTTTGTAGCTAGTCTCTGTTTAGTATTTGTGATATGTGTTGGATGTGTTGACTTCTGTATTTGTATACTTCTTGATTATTTCACTCAGTGCTTGTATGAGGAAGGAGGCTAACTTTGACATGATTTTCCTTTCTATTGCATAGTGAATGCAAACCATGCTGCAAAAGAGAAGGGGGAAAGGATACTAAGAATTGAAAAAGACATCTGGGTACATGGACTGTGGACAAACAATTTAAAAAAAGAAATCTGACATTTTATTGGTTGCCCTCCCTAGTGACTAGCACTCTCTCCTGATCTAAATTATTTGGAATTGAGTTGTTACAAAGGCTCTGAGAAGTTGAATCCAAAGGGATCTTATTAATGCAGAGCAGTTTTACTTTAATATCAAGAGCAACCATAAACTTAGATGCAGTCTATAGTTATATTTGCGATACAGTAGTTTTCTATCATCTCATTAGTTCAGAATGACTGTTTTTATTTCCTTTTATTTAACAGTTTGCATATACACTTCTTGTTTAAGAGTTTGTATGCAACCCTGTGAAATAGACTGTGTCCCCCAGATGCTATACGGAGCACAGTTTGGGAACTCATCATTTATAGAGATCTAGAAGTAAGAACCCAAGTATACCAGAATAACAGGATTCAACTCATGGAGAGCCTGAGAATTTTAAGGAGAAGGGGGAAATCACTAATTTTCAAAAATGAGAGCAGGCTTAAACAACAGTATCTTTTTCAGTGTGGTTTCTTTGCTGTGTTTAGCATTTCTTATAGCTTTATGACTATAAATCATTGACTGCAAATATGTGTCAGTTAGGGAAGTTCTTAGGTGTAAGTTTACTTAGGCATAATTCCTTAGGTATCTGTCCTTTTATTAAAAAAGAGTTCATGCCTATACCAAAAGGTGCTACAGCCAAAATAAAGATGTTATTTTCTGATGATTGATGATGGCATGTATATGCTTATATATGTATATATGTACATATACAGATATACACACTCTTCAAAATACCTTACATACAATAAAATCAGAATTTTTTTTCCAAACTTTTCCTAAAACACTATAATCCTGTTGATATGTGTTAAAATTTGAAGTTTCTTTTCAATTTTCATTCTTTTTTCTCCTGTCCTCATCAAGGTAACATCATGCGTGACATTCAGAAGACAACTGAAATACCTCCTGTCAGTGCTCATCTCACTGAGTGTGTGGCCTCAAAGGAAAATAAATCCTTACTAAAGGACAGTGCTCTTCCAGGGCTGCTTCAGTGATCTGATTCAGGTCACTCAGCTATATGTTTCTTGATAATCTTGACTAGTTTAATTATAAGGTTCCAACAGACCTACAGTAACTCCTTTGGCTGCTGTAACCAATGCAGACCCAGGGCTTGGACATTTTGGAGTAACATATGGTCCTGTCAAGTTTGCCTATGACACCTAAGGAGACAGTTGAAGCTGGAGGAGAGCGTGAAAGATACCCTTCCACAGATGGTCCCATATCACTGCAGAGTAGCCAGCCACTGCCTCAGGCTGTAGTCCTTTCTTCACCCCATGGTTTAGCATTTCACATCTGATTCCGACCTTCGGCTTCCCCTTTTCCCCTCCATTCTGCTCACAGAGCCTGAAATACTGGGTGCAAGGCCTACCCAGGTCTAAGCTCAGGGTCCTTTTAATGGGCAAAGATGAAATATTCTTAGGGCAAATCTCTCAGCCTCTTTTTCCATGCTGGGAGAGCTGTTGAACTGGAACTGGATGGCAGGTAACAACTGGGTAACGCTGCAGTCTGCCACAGGCATGTTGCTGTTATGAAGTTGCAAGGACAGCAGACAACAACAAACCTCACTGTCATCAGTTGGTTAGGGCACGCTCCTAAGAGGGACCAGAATGACAGCTGGGACTATTCCTTTGTTTCACACCTGATAGCCAGAGATATTCCAGGCAGGAAAGATTTAGGACTTTTGCTCCTAGTTGAATTCCCAAAATGCTCATTCATGGAGCCTGACTTCTTCTCCTATCTCTATTGCTGTTACTATTTTTGTAAGATATGCCTTCCCCAAATGTCTCTTGATTAAACAAACAAATGAAAATCTGAAAAGCTTAGCTTTTCTAACTTAGGCAGCTGCTCTCAGGGGAAGTCTATGTGCTCTGGAGTTCTTCCCCTCAACCCAGGCAGCTACCTGAAATGCCCGAGTTAGGAGTCAACTTCCCCCAAGAGCTCTGTATAAGCACTGATGAGAAACAGCAGGTCTACGGGTGACTCAGCACAGACACAGGCTGAATTTATTCTTTGTAAGTACTTGACTCTCCAAGGAGTCTGGACTGGCTTAGCTTTTAACTTTGTTCCTTCTGCTAAACACCTGCAGTTCGCAGGGATGAATCCAGCTTTGTATGTATAGATGTACAGACTCAAGAGGGGTGAGAGCTCAAACACATCCTTCTGCTTGGCATTTCCCACTGTGTAGGTGGCTCCCTAGTCAGCAACAGAGGCATAGCACCACCTTTGAGAGATGCTGAACATGGATTATGTGGGGAGCCTTGGTACCTCGGTGACATACACACCATTCAAGTGGGGAGTTGTTCATGGAGCTCTAATGCCTATTTCAGGGATCTGAATTAAATGTTCTGAATCCGTCTGTGAACCTCTTAGAAAGCTTGAGGGGAAAAAAAAAACCACAGACACAATGCACCTTGCATCGTGCCAGCATAAGATTTTGTGCAAGCATAACCTGAAAAAGAAAAATCAAGGGCTGCGAAAATTACTCCATTATTATAATATAGTAGTTGCAGTTGATAAAAGCTATGTTGCCCTGTTACTATGACAACTACATTTACATGGATCATGTAAAAAAAAAAGAACTTATAGAAAGGAGTTCACCATTAATTTTCTTTTTTTTCCTCTCTGGATATTATGCAAAGGGTTATAAATATTTATAAGTATTTAACTTAATCAGCAATGCCTTTTAAACTAATTATTCTATTAGCAGGAGCATTCAGGTATGGGGCCTGAATGGGAAGATTTATTCTGTGAATGAGGGTGGAACAAGAAGAGTATGGAGGATGGAGAAATACTTCTTTCACTGTTTCCACAGAGATAAGTGATGTTTGGTTTAACAACTTGAAATCCAGAAGTCTTTCCTTCTACAAGTAAAGCAATTTCCCTACTGTTACTTCCCTTTTGTTGTACTGTGCAGGCATCCTCTCTAGATTGCCTTGAGATGTTGGTGGGTTTGCTGTTAGAAAGAATGAACATAATTGGAAAAGAAGGAGAGTATTTGCAAACAATCTGCTAGGGAAAAAAAACAACAAACCCAGAAGATTAATATGTTCTATTACATTTTAGCAAGCTTAAAAATGAAAACAGGACACCCAAAATTCAGCATGAAGTAAACGAATGAGATTTCATACCTTTGCAGAGGGCCAAAGCTTAGGCAAACATTAAGTGATGTAATGATTGTGTGCCATCCATGTGCTGAGATATGTATGTAAGACGTCCTAATGTGCAAAATTTACACCATAAGACCAATTCATTACGTGGTTACACATAATCATGGTAACTACAGCCTGATCAGAACTTGACCTATGGCCATGTTAGTGAGTGGACAGACTCCCAACAAACTATGGGAGCAAAAATGGATAGTTCCATCATGTCAGGTTTTCTGAATGATGTGGGTCAAAAGCAGTGCTCACTACTGCTGTTATGTATTTTGAGATTTCTTATTACTTTTTTCTTTAAATATGCAATTGAAGGCTGAACTTTCATATCTGTCAAGCCTCATCTGAGATTTCCAGACATCTCTTCTAGTCATTTGATAAATACTTGACTTATTTGATAAATACCCTAGTCATTTGATAAATACCTTCTGGTACTCCAGCCTCAGGAACTAGCTGTTTCTATCCCTTGCTCCTTTGCACGGGGTTTCATTTTACCCATGTATAAAGGACTTCCTCACCCACTTATGAAAAATAACTCACTTGTTCACAGAATGCCATAAAATCTTTGCATCTTGGGTCACATCTGGGTAACAACCCAGCTTTTCCTTACATTTCCCTTTCCAGGTCACACTGATAGACTTGGCCTATTATTTGCTGTTCCCTTCCTTAAAGGAGTCTGTGATCAACCCTGTCTCCAAAGCCCAGGAGGAGCAGACAGCACAGTCAGTCCTGTACCTGAAGTGTAGTAGTTTTTGGACGGTTCCTGGACTCTCTGCAGCTCTGGAGTGTATTAAGACCTCTATTTCAATAAAATAGAATGCTGTTCGGAAGTGGTTACTTCTCTGTTTATGAATTCCATTGAATTAATCTGCTAAATAAAGTACAAAAATATTGCTTCCAAAAACCAAGCCAATCATGTTAAGAAGATGAATTTCAAATGAAAAATAATTTCTGCATCAAAGATTTATCTTACTACAAAACCCTATTTAAAATGGATCTAAGTGTAGCTAGTTGTTTATAGTTCATTGTACTGCGAAGACTTTATATGCAGCCTATCAAGTAGAAGCTCTGGCTGCAAGTGTGTATATATAATTGATACTGTAGTTGAAGAGGTACAAAAATGATAAGAGAGTTTAATACGTGTCATCTGCCCTCTCAAGTGTATTGCCCATGTTTAGTAGATGGCATATATTTTTCAGTTGACTTCCATAGTGAAATGCAGCTGTTGGTTTGTGTCAAATCAATAAAGATTTAATTACAGTAAATGTAAAAGAATTATGAATAAATGTATACAAGTAAGTGTTTTATAAAAGTGCCTAAACTCTAGAAATGAACAAGGAAAACTCTGGGGGGAGGGGGGCGGATGGAGAACAAACCAAAAATAGAAATTCCTCCCAAAACATCCCAAGAAACCTTCTTTTCCAATTCTGTCTTATGATGAAAGCTATTTGTTTGTTTATTGTTTCTCTGTCATGATCTTTTTACATTCGTACAAATAGAAAGAAGTAGATCCTCATCTGGTTTAAACTGATGCTAATCCATTGACCTTGACGGAGGAGCTCTATCAGGTTCTCTTGTGAAGCATCCCAGAATAAGCCCAGAGCATAAGAAATTCCATATAGTTCATTATGATATTCTGAAAGGAAATTTTCTAGTATAGTTTAGTCCCCACACCAGGGAGGTGTGTGGGGTTTTAAATTACTTTCTTTTTTTGCCTTGTTAACATTTAACAGCCCAAAAATTTTCAAAATGAGACATTCTTGAGAATGTATCTTCTTTGGCCTTCATCTTGAAATTGGGTCTGAATGAGGCACTCTGTCCTCAGGTCTGTCTTAGTAAAATAAGCAGCACCAAAACACAGGCTAGAGCATCAGGCCCATGAGCATCCGGACTTCTTTAACTGTTGCCATGCTCCTGGGAAGAATTTCCATCTGGGCCACATGGTGCTTTCCCTTGCACATGGGTCAAAGGGTAGCATCATGGAAGGACTGCTCTGAACAGAAGGAGTGGGAAAGGCCACCTTCTCTTGGTGGCTGACAGTTTAGCCATGTTAACCATTGCCCTCAGACACTGGCTTGTTTTATTTAAAAGTGTGGGCATCCTATTCTTAGAGAACTCCATTAACTGGAGTGAATTTCAATGTGATTTTCAAGCTTAGTATAAAACCTCACTTGTACGAAGGGGAGATGTACCTTATACACAGCTTATAATTGTAATGTTTTATAAGAATGAGAAAAGAATGATTTAAAAAAGACAGTGTCAACCTGGTCATCACTTAGGGAAAAATATATGTCTGCTGTTGTTACTATAGAACTGAATTAACTTGCAGGCAATAAGATTGCTGTCCACTTCCAGCTGCTTTCCTGCATGCATTTGACAGCATGCTGTGTGTAGCCATGATGCTCTGTCTATACGTTCCAGAATGAGTCTGATGTCCAAAGTACTCTCCATATCTAATATTCACATATTCTTGCTGAATTCTTCAGTCAGCACCTGATACTATGCTGAGGCTGCCTAAAAGTTCATCACCCCTCATAGGTGCCAGAACAACAGGAACGGCTGAGGTTGGAAGGGACTTCTTGGGGTTGTCTAGTCTAAACATCCCTGCTCGAAGCAGGGACAGCTAGACCTTATTTCCAGGGCTGTGTCCAGTTGCATTTTGAGTATCTGCAAGGATGGAGACTCCACAACCACGCTGGGCAACCTGCTGCAGGGTTTGATGACCCTCACAGTAAAAAAGATTCTTCTTATGTTTAAATGGAATTTCCTGCATTTCAAATTGTGCCCATTGCCTCTTTTCCTGGCTCTGGGCACCACTGAGAAGAGTCTGACTCTGTCTTGTTTATTCTCCTCTCATCAGGTACTGTTAAGATCCCTCTGAGCTCCCTCTTCTTCAGGCTGAACAGTTCCAGCTCTCTCAGTCCCTCCTCATATGAGAGATGGTCCAAGTCCTTACTCATCTTTACCACTCCTCAAGAAATGCAGTTACTTACCACGTGGCATTTTCATGAAGAAAGTGCGTAGACAGAAGAGACAGGGGTGTCCACAGGGGACAATATCCACCAGCTTTGCAAGTAAGCATTCCCTCAAGGCACGGGCTACCTTGAGGTCCTCCAAATCCCAAGGAAAGGAGCATGTGAGCCAACCCAGGGAGAATGCTCCAGCAGCCAAGTGCTATGGACAGGCAACAAATTTGGCCCAAGTCCTTTCTTAAGGATCTTCCTGTACAGCAATAAAAAGGCAGAATTTGTCACCAATTCTTGTTCTGTCATATTCCTTATTATGCCTTGGGCTTTTTATAAAACAGATGTGTATACTTGGGAGAATCTTAGTTCTCATTTCTAAAGGGACAGAAGCCAAAATCTAGCATGACATCCTTTGGATAAGGGAATATGGTCTTTCACTTTAGGCTCTTATCTGCGTGTGTGTGTAAAGGATGACCCTACATAGCTACACTAGGTGCCTAAGTGCTCTTTATTGTCAAGGGAAGTTACAGAATGTAAGATGGTCTGCCAAAGCCAGTCACACTGGATCAGGGCTTCAGTTTACAGCTCTAGATGCTGTGAAGTTTGCAAATATGAGGAAGTGCACCCTAGGGTACAGAATGCCTCTAAATGGCAGTATTGTGTTGCGTTTAGTTTCTCCGCTGCACAGCCGCCATTTCCCCAGGCTCTGCAGCAGGAAAGCCAACAAAAAGCAGCAGTCATTGAAAGGACAGGTCCCAGACAGGAGTGCTTCCAGAGAGCTATGGCTGTACAGTTGGTTGCCATTGTTTCTCCCACATGCTTAATAATGCTTTTAGTCATTAATGAGAAATTATTTGTTAAATGTCTGTGAGTGTATGTATATAATGGACTCTATCTGTTATTTTGTTATTTTTTTTAAAACCTGAAAACAATTCCAGATATTCTATGGAGAAGGGACTAAAGAAAAATGAACACAGAAATATTCAATTTACAACTCACTTATGCTAATAGTGTTCTTTTTTATATCAGTGGCATGTAATAAAAGATTGAAAAGATAATCACATGACTGGATTTCAGATGCAAAGCAATACATAAGAAAATAGCAAAATCACATGATTGATCTTAAGCAGAGATACAGTTCTGGGTGGATTCAGCCATTTCCTCTTGTTATTTCCTTTGATGCAGAAGACATTTCTCCTCACTGAAGTTCAGGTAGATTGCTATACCACAGATGACACACACGGATGCCAAAGGCATGGATTTCAGTGGGACTATGCATATGCATATATTTAAGAGCACAGGTCATCTCTGATTTGACTGAAGGGTTACAAGCTAGAAGGGGAAAGCAAAAGGAGCTCTTTCCTACTATATTTCTTAAGGTCAGTTTCTTGCATATTCTTAACATTCACTTTTGATAACTGTTTTTCCTTTAAATATGTACTTCTGAATTCTTACCTATGATCCTTTCACACAAGCACTTTGATCCTCCATGCCCTCTCTGGAAAACAGACCATCTTCCCTCTCTGGTTACTTGGCAACATGAGGTAGCAGCTTTAAGGACCAGATCCTGCGCTTATTCTCCCCCGTGTAGCCACATAGTTTTCAAATAAAAGGCAACACTCACGTAAAGAAGAAAAGCTTGGGGAACAAAGACACAGAGTATGAGGTTTAAAGCTGACAGAGAAACAACAGGAGGAATTGTACAACCATGTGTTAAAAAGCTTCAGGAACTTGCAAGTTTGAGGAGGTGGCACCACCCCCATGATTCTCTTATCAGCTCTCCTTTTAAGTGACAGCTGCAAATCTCCTGACTACATTGTTTTCTTTTGGGTATGTTGGATTTCTTTTCACGTGTTTAGCTTATCAGCTGGTATTCTTCTGGCAAGCAGCTAACAAATAAATGCATGATCAATAAACAGGCAGGAGAAACAATAAGTCGTAGCTGGTGGCTGGAATGTAGGACAACGGGGTTCTCTCCCCAGCTCTGTCAGAAATTTGTTGTGTGTCTTTGAACAAGGACCTTGACTTCTCCCCTTCAGTTATTACTGCTTTACAAAGGGTGGTTAGTCCAGGAAGTGACTTAGGGGTCACATACACAAAAAAATTTGGATGCCTGAATTGTGCGATTGCACCTTTTAGGTACCTGGCATGGAATCCAAATCCCTGAAGGACTGTCTGAGCAAGTACCCTCTGAAAGGGGAGACATATAAAACCTGCCAATACAAATGTTAAACACAGATCTTGTGAAAACATGCTATCCCCCATCTCTTGGGCACCAGTCAGGACTTAAGGGGAATTGCCTCGCTCATGCAAAGTCAGGAATCCCCTCCAAGGACAGGCAAACATAATCACTTGTTCTGTTTTGTTTTACAGTCTTCAGCAGAGCTGTGATATTGGAAGTGGTGTCACTAGCTAGCTTTCATGGAACAGAGGTTTCAACCAGCATGCTGAAGACACGCTCCTTTCCTTAGCCTCAGGGAATTGCCAGGAAAGTACTGTAAATATCAGGCTGGCAGCCACGATAAGAGGATGAAGAACTTACTTTTTTGCTTAGTAGTTTCAGCAGAGGTAGAAATCTTATGATTTTTTTTTTCTTTTAGATCCAACAGTCCAATGTTTATATTATGTAGAAAGGAAGAACCCTGGAAAGAAGTCATCCAAAGCCTCCCCATCCAACCAGGCAAAGACTCTGCACATGAGGCTACAAAGCCGTGTCTTTTTTTTATTATTACTGTATCTCTCCCTTCTCCTGAAAACTGTTTTATAGAAAACAGTGCAGCTTCACTAGAAAACATGCATCGTCTTTCCAGCCCAGCCCATAAACCTTAAGATCACAGACTGAAAAAGCATTTTCTCAAGACCAGTTATTTCACCTCAGGAAAACAACAAAAAAAAAGTCCTTCGAATTGAATAATTTCAACTACCATGAATACCTCTATCCTTTAATTAGTCTGCTTTGGTGGAACAACTTACAAAAGTATATCTTCATTCCTTCTAATAAAACAGAGCAGATGAGAGCCACATCTGCTTTACTTGAATCTTCTTTGAATGATGGATGTTGAGTAAAGGTCTCATCTGGGAGAACAAACTTCCAGCTGAGCAGTGTACTATCTAAAAGCATTACTTCAGAGCATCGTTTTCTAACTAAAGGCATCACTTCAGAATGATAATTATAACCACATATTTAAACATATTTGGCACTGGAACATGATGTTTGACATTTTTATACATCTGGGTATACATATAGCTCTTTTTAAAGATAGAAATAGTTCTCTCATCCATTTTTCCTTCCACATCTTTCACTTTGAAATCATATTGTGAGACATCCCTGTAATATCAGAAAGATTTAAAAAAAAAAAAAAACAAAAAACTGTGTAATTCTGTTGTGCAGTCAACAGCACAGGTTTATGAAGTTCAGAATTATTTTAACCTTGCAGTGGAAAGAAAGGTTCTTCATCTCCATTGTTTATATTACAGAGAAACATTGTTTTAAGCACAGGAAAAATACATTGATAAGCAGCCCCTACAGCAGAAAATACTACAATCTACTTATGCAAGAGAAGAAAACAAGGGGTAAGAAAGATAATATGCCCATATTAAGCTGAGACATGGAAAAACGAAGTGATATGGCTGAGGTCTCAGAGGAATCCCCCCTAACACTACGGAGAGAAACTACACATTTCATATCATGTCACCCTAACACAGACATTTAAAATAGGTCAGAAGTGCCCAATTCTCCTAAATACCTATGAAAAGTCAAGGTGACTCACCTGTTGATATTCACATTATAGCAAGATAGAACTAGGTGAAATGATTCTTAATCCTGAAGCCAGCTTGATGGCCTGCATCTCAAGGTGCCCTTTTCCCAAAGGCTACTGCTGATTCTGCTGCATTTCAGGAGAGTCTGAGCCAGGAAAAAGAGGATTTCCTGCATCATAACTATGTGAAAAGATCAGAATACCAAATTCTGCATTCATCCTGAAAAAGCAGAAGAGAAATCTCAAGTTACATCATTCTAGACTTTTTTTCAAAACTATTTAAGGACTGCTAAGCATTCTCAGAGACACCAAAATCAATGTGAACTGTCAAGCCACAGCAGCAGTTCATATCATTTAACTTACCTAAGATGTCTTAACTGAAAACCTAGACTTTCTACATTACCACTGGGGCATATAGAGAATAACTGGGCACACCTACATTAAGTATTAATAATTCTTCACTGACCACATAAGGGCTGTAGATTCCTAATTTTTAATTTAGGTTTAGCAGTTAGATGACTGAAAGTACACTGGGTCAATACCCCACATCATTTCTACCGGGAGAAAAGAAGTAGAATTCTGAATAAGGCAACCCTGTTTCCTCTCCCCTTACTAAATCTTTGGTGTTGCTGAAATAAGAACAGAGTACGTTCAAGTCTAAAATTTCAAGATGGAATTGAAAGGAAGGAAAAAATCTTTGATTAAGAAAAGGAAAAGTACCAAAGAACTACCAAGTTAGTACATCAATTTTACTTCCTCTATAGAAGCTAAATATTTCCAAGGGCACAATGTTGTTCCTTTTCCTTTGCCAAGTAAAAGGGTATAATGGCAGTCAAGGAGTTACTCTATTCAGCACTCGCCCTTACTAAATCTTCCAGTCTTCATGTGAATGTATAGCGTTTGTGCCATACCGAAACAAATGAAGAATGAATACATATTATCAAGAGACAGTTCCATAATAAGAAGGAAAGTGGAGATAGTGGAGAGAGTAATCAGATAACAAAGCAAGTAAACACACACAAATGAAAAGCAGAAATGAAAAAACAACCACACCTTACATGACTGCTCAGCTAGTGATTAGTGAGCAAGTTGTCTTATATTTATTTATGTTGCTGACATTCATTATGTTTTCCTGTAAGATATCACACAGCTCTCTAAGTTTACAAAGATCTGAAATACATGAACCAAGTTCACAGTATGATACTAAAATACTAGGTCTAGTTGCTTTGTGTGGCTACAGTTTCTAAAACCCCACATAAGATTTCAGCCATGCATAGGCAAAAGTAAAGTAGGCAAATGGGGCAATTTTTTTTCTTTATCATATTGCTTCTCTTGCAGCTATAGAGGTCCCTGGTCATGAATCTTAACCATGATATGACACAGAATGCAGCATGCACTGAAACACTTACCAGTTTGTAGTACCCAACAGTGACTCACTCTATTAATTCCCATAATTCCCAGTTAAAAAACAAGCCCTAAAACTACAGAAATTCCTCTGCTGCTTCCCAAATAGCATTTTAAATCCATTTCCTTCTATACCCATATCAACTCCAATATGTACTCCAGTTAAAACAATGTTGAGTTTAAAGCTCAGTACTAATGCAAAAATGAACTGACATAGGAAAAAGCTGTACTTATTCTGCAAGACTGATACAAACACACCTGATCCTGACAAAATTTCAAAGGAAAAAGAAATCTAACACTTTTATATACTTGACATTTGGAGTAAAATATATACTTGTTTTTTATTGCTTGTTTTACAAACGAAAGTGTTCAGTTTAATAAAACTTGCCCCTAGGAGATCTCTGTTTTTCTTAATAAAGGATGCGCACAAGTTGATTGCACAAGGATCTGTATGTACCATGTAGGTGCAGATCTTCTGGGGAAAGAGAAAAAAGATGTAAAAGAGCATTAGCCTTCAGTTGTGAGCTCCCGTGTTTGCAGTCACATGGGCATCCGGCCTTCTCATCTAGACCAGGGCTTTGATAATCTTGATGTTGTGTGGAGTGTTTAGAATTGATTTCTTGTAACCTGTTGTTGTGGTTTAACCCAGTAGGCAGCTAAGCACCACACAGCCCTTGCTCACTCCCCCAGTAGGATGGGAGAGAGAATCGGAAGGGTAAAAGTGAGAAAACATATTGGCTGAGATAAAGACAGTTTAAGAATGTTGTGGTTTAACCTCAGTCGGCAACTAAGCACCACGCAGCTGCTCGCTCACTGTCCCTGCCCCTGGTGGGATGGAGGAGAATATCGGAAGATAAAACTCATGGGTTGAGATAAGAACAGTTTAATAATTGAAATAAAATAAAATAGTAATAATAATAATAATATACAAACAAGTGATGCACAATGCAATTGCTCACCACCCACCAACCGATGCCCAGCCAGTCCCCGAGCAGCGGCCCCCCCCAGTCAGCTTTCCCCCAGTTTATGTACTGAGCATGATGTCCCATGGTATGGAATGTCCCTC
>NW_008825538.1:2066262-2111886 GCF_000699105.1 Pygoscelis adeliae | reverse complement strand
GGCTGTGTCCCCTCCCAAATTCTTGTGCCCCCCCAGCCTGCTCGCTGGTGGGGTGGGGTGAGGAGCAGAAAAGGCCTTGACTCTGTGTCAGCACTGCTCAGCAGTAACGAAAACATCCCTGTATTATCCACACTGTCTTGGTCACAGATCCAAAACATAGTACCATACGAGGTACTATGAAGAAAATTAACTCTGCCCCAGCCAAAACCAGTACCCCTGTGCACAGAGGTCCTGTGGACTCTCTTCAGAGAAGTGCGCTTTGATTTAAGGGCAAATAGCCAACTGGTTATGTCTTCTTCCCAAACAGCATGATATCCTCTTTGATAAAGAATATGTAGATAACACTTTCCATGATCTCAGTGAAAAATAAGGTATTTCAATGGTACATTAAATAGCCTATCCGAACCAGCAACCCATCTCCTGAAATAGGAATTTCCTCTCTATTTTCCTTTCCAAAGAAGGGGGAAAGTTCCTTCAGTTTGAAGCTAATGGTAAGATATTTGGAACATTTTCACTAGCAAATCCCTTTCATACAGAGCTTGAAGTTTAAATGTGACTTTGAAGAAAATGCTTAAGGAAAAAAAAAGATTCTTTAGAGCACAGCTATTTAAACAGCAGTTTCTTTAGGCACAATACAATAAGGTTGTAATCATAATGAAAATATTCAGCCATTGGAATATACTTATAAAGGGAATTAATTACAGGGAGCTGATTATAAAACTTGACAAAGAACTCCAGAGAAACAAATTATCTCTTCAAGAATTGGTAAGCAAGAACGTCAATGCTTTAAAAAACAATATCTAAGCTCCTCACAATTAAGCTTAAAAGTATACCCTAAAACTAAAATGTATATATAAAAAGGCAAGCACATTTGGACTTCTGAGAAACAGTCTTAACTCCTGCCAGTTCTGTTGTACTTAAAGAAATCTCAGAACATGTTCATAACACAAGAAAGACTAAAGACAGTTATCGCACAGTGGCACCTGCATTAACAAATTTCTTAAGCTAATGAGGATACCAACGCCATCCGTAAAGGAGTTATGCCAGTAAAAAGTTGAAGGCAGGTAATACTTTTTTCTTCTCTTCAGACTCTAAAGGAAACTTCCATCTCCAAACTTCAGTAATATTCTCATCATTTCTTAGTTTATTCATCTCCTCAGCTCTTTCAAGGAAGGAAACAGTGACCAGCATTTAAAGAATGAAGGATCCTCAAAGTGGCACCAAAAAGAAACAGCCAAAGAGCGGAGTGCAATTTTTTCCAATTTTTTGTCATCACTAAAACTAAAACATCAAAGACAAGACAGGCAAAGGTATGAGGATTTTCCCCCTCAAAAAAGATTCCCAAATTAATTCAATTTTGTTTGATTTTAATGGGATCCTGAAAAGATATTTCTAGACTTAAACAGGAACAGCTTCTCTCATTAAATACCAAAATGGTTTTGAATATATATTCCCACAGAAAAAAATATATTAACCTTGGTTAAATGAGAAACATTTACATTCTTACTATTCAATAGATCATGTGTCTCAAGGTCGTTTTTTGCAAGACTTCTGTGTAGCAAATGAATTTATACACTTTCTTTGATTTCATGTTACTTATTTAAATACATACTTTTTTTTCCATTTTTAACTGTTTAGGTTATCTCTGATTAAAAAACAGGACATATCTAGCCATGAGCCATCTAGCCATTTCCACAAATGTATGCAGTATGAATTATTTGTGACAGCCCAAAATTTAAATTTTTTCACATTGAATATGACACCTTTAGCTTTAATTAGAAAACAGTGTTCCTACTAGTAGGGAACTAAATATGAAGAGTGTGTGTTTTTGAGAGAGAAGGACATGCAAATATGGCAATTGATGAAAACCATTTTCATATTTAGTTTCAGTTTTCCTTTCTCATTTTATTTTTTCCTTAATAAGACAAGGATTTAGTAGTGTTGTGATCGTTCTGCTTCCCCTTCATTACACAGCTGTTTAACGTAGGGTGGAGAACCCATATTGAAAGAACAGTCTCTTAGGCAATATCAAACACTGCTTCTTGCATGTTTTCCAGTTGTATAGTTGCCTCATGAAAAGGCCCTGCTTTATCAAATTTTCAAGGTAACACCCATGGTTTCTTTGATTTGACCTTTAAAGTGTTGTTCTGTCCTTTAGTTCCATCATTTATTACATCAAGGCTGACTCAGTCAACCAAGCCATTGCAGAAGTGACCTTGCTTTCACAGCTCAAAGTACCTGGCAATGCAAATTAACCACAGAAGTCCAAAAAAATTGTTATTCTCTTAAAACTGCCTTGAACTGCATACCAGGAGTAACGTTCTTACCTGGGATTTTGCTTGTAAAAAATTACATTATTCAAAAGCTCTTACTTCTACTTTTGCAATCCCCCATGAGAAAATGGAATATAAAAAAAGCAAAAAAGTCTGGAAAGATTTGTTGCTGATTATCTGAATAGTCCTTGCCCTGTGTGGGTATCATGCATAATAGACTTTGATGTAAGGCTCAAGCTAGTTCCTCTGAAGGTGTCTAACAGTTGTCACATATTGGCCTTACCAATTACTACTGGAAATTTTCTTCCAAGCTCAGTGCTTCGTTAAAAAAATAGGAGCTCACACAGGACATCATTATACTGCACTGCTGTTGAGTTCAGAGATGTTGAAAAGACTGCAGGAAGCAAGGCTTTCCTTCATGCGGTGGGGCTGGAAAGCAAAGTAGGCTCGGGTGGAGGTTAGGGCAGCCAACGAGGCTGTCAGAGAAAAGCTTAGCCTGAGTGCTGCCCTTAAAAACAGGGTACAAAGTCTCTGAGACTCTACACTGACATGAGCCTTCAAAACTGAAGAACTTAGCCAAAGGGGAACAGCAAAGAAGTATTAAGAATATGTACTCCCTGGAGAGTCTTTGGCTGAACCTGCCCTCTTTTTGAGAGAGTTTTTTATTCAAGTCACCCCATTGCTTTATTATACTAATATCAAGCCACAGAACCTCAAATCACAGCTCGCTGCAGTTCTGCAATATCTTTGATTGTTAAGGATCCTGACTGATGAAGCTTTTCTTACAAAGTTTATATAGAAATGACATCAATCCCCTTTGAAATGCAAAATGCTAAGTTTGAAATGTGTTTCTCAAAACAACATGCAAAACCTTTAATCTACCTAAAAAAAAAAAAAAACCTAGATTTTATATAGGAGATTGTCCTCTCCTGTATACTTATTCTTTTGGTATCTAATGATAATTTTGAATTCATAAAATAATTTTTAATTCATACACTTACATTTAACTGAAGACTATTTACGTGGAACAAAGTGTTTGGCATTTATCACACCATCAGAAGGAAAAAGTAGAGGAGAAAGAGTTCATAGTCCATGACTAAGTCTGGTATCTCATGTGCTTTTAAATGACTGAGTGACAACTTTTCATGCGGTAATAGTGACCGCAGTAGAAAGAGTCCTTTAGCAGTTCAGTCTGTTCTATCCAAAAAGATTAACTGTTGCATCTTTCAGAATGAGACAGGTTTTTTTCTTGAAATAGAAAGATAGCAATTATTTCTGTAAAATCTCCTGTATTTTATGCACATACATTTTTTCAGTTGCTCAAAATGGACTGTCAGATGCAAGAAAGTATGCGAATAGCATGGATCATAAAATGATTCTAGTATTTCTAAGAACGAAACTTTTTACTTCTGTTGCCAAGCAAATTAAAGACAAGAACAAGGTGGCTGCTGCAGAAGCAATAAGAACATACCATTGTACTGTTCAGAGTCATGCTTGTACATCACTTGATTATTACAAAAACTGTAAGTAGTGGTTAATCCATTGTTAAAATGGTGTATTTTGTAAGCAGAAAAAAGCTTTGTATAATTCCTACATGCTAACTTCTCTTTCAATGGTGAAAACATTGAAAGTTTTCTTGAAATATACATTTCTGATGTCTCAAATTACAGAAATATCAAAATATTTCCCGTAGTTTTTCACTTCTACACAATTAAGGTGGGAATAATCCATTTTCTGCTTCATTATTTTTTAAGACAGCAATGAACTCACACAAGGAAATTTTGGAAAATAGGACAAAAACCAACTGTTGACAATATATCACCATTCATAACTAATAAAAATAAAAAGCTTGTAGCTAATAAAAAAAAAGCTAATAAGCCCCAAATTTTAAGACACAGTTCTGGCTACAAAATTAAAACAAAAATAAGTGGAATAAAAGCAAAGATACAAAAGCAAAATAAATAATTATCATTTTATCTTCAAGGTATATCTGTTCAGGTGCTAAAAATTATTTTGTACATCAAGTAGGATTCTCTTGTTGTTCTTTAAAGCTGCCAAAATTGACAGGCTGAGCTTTGTATGGTATTTCTTTCACAGCATACTGAAACTTAGTAATACAATCTTGGCATTAGAACAATTTCACTTACATTGGCTGAAGTCAATGTACCTTCATTGGTACCTGGAGAACAAGTCTTATGAGGAGCGGCTGAGGGAGCTGGGGTTGTTTAGCCTGGAGAAAAGGAGGCTGAGGGGAGACCTCATCGCTCTCTACAACTACCTGAGAGGAGGTTGTAGCGAGGTGGGTGTCGGTCTCTTCTCCCAAGTAACTGGCGAAAGGACGAGAGGAAATGGCCTCAAGTTGCGCCAGGGGAGGTTTAGATTGGATGTGAGGAAAAATGTCTTTACTGAAAGAGTGGTTAAACATTGGAACAGACTGCCCAGGGAAGTGGTTGAGTCCCCATCCCTGGAAGTATTTAAAAGACGGGTAGATGAGGCGCTTAGGGACATGGTTTAGTGGGCATGGTGGTGTTGGGTTGACGGTTGGACTCGATGATCTTGGAGGTCTCTTCCAACCTTAATGATTCTATGATTCTATGATTCATTTAAGAGTAAGGTCATAAATGGCCAGAGATGCAACTCTTATCTAAAAAGAGATCATCTCACAGGAGGAAAATGGAAGGTACTGGGAAGCGACTTAAGTACTCTCAGGTAGGTGACTTTACAAATTTTGTAAAGTATGTGACTTTTTACAAATTAGATTATAGTAAACTGCGTCATCGCTTTCAAGAAAAGTATACTGCCTTTACAGGACATGATTAATTTATTGAGCAGTCTAACTTAACCAAATGCTTGAATATAGACTGGTAGTGTGAGAGATTGAGATTTAATACTTGTAGAATTTACTGTACCATTGCAATTTCAAATGCAACAGTAGAAAAAATATGCTTATGCTATAAAAAAAAACCAAAACAAAACAGACTGTAGAATGATGCTACATATTGATAGTCCTTATGCTGAAACCCAAAATAAAGTTAACTCTTACTGTGGCTTTGAAAGGTTTTATGAAATTGCTAAGAAAAAGTGTAATGAAACATATTACAGTGGATAATCATTACCACTTAAACAATGTGTTAAAAGTTGTAACAATGCTGATACAGTAAGAAAAATGATGTCTCTGGAATGACTCTCAAAATAAGATGTTGTCCTCCTTTTTCCCCCTATGGTTGCCGCCTTATCCACCCAAAAGACACAGAGAGCTGCCAGTGATCTCAGATGCAGGGATGCTCCTGCTTACAAGGCTTAACATATTCTAAAGAACATGCTCTATCTTCATCTCAGACGTGTCTGTGCTCCTGCAACATGGAAAAAATAGTGAGAGACCTTCAGGATGGCCTAAAATAGAGAAAATTATGTCCCTGAAAGGACATTACATTAAACAAAACCAATTATCTTCCGTTCATCTAAACTATCTTTTTTTGTTTACTTTTGTGTAAGGTTACCTGAATTCAGTATGTAACAGCTCTTATGAAGTACTATTTCTATAGTTATAAACAAAAATATGGTTAGGAGGGCTTTCAGTCACTAAGGCCATCTGACAAGGAGCAGTCTGCACAATATTAATAGAAATGTAAGAGCTGCATCCAAACTGCCTTCTGAAAACAGTCTTCATTCCACGCTGAGGGATGAGATCACCATAAGTGGTGATTTCTATGAACTTCTCCATCCTGCCTCAAAAGTCCTTGAAAGTTCAGACTAGCCTTGCTTCCTTATAAACACGCTGTGCATCTTGATGTTGTTTTTCCTCTGAAACAAATCATATTGAAACATTCTAGAAAACTACAATATGTTCTTGCATGGCAGTGACAACTCCCTCTTCCATCCCTGGCTCAGTTTTTTCAATAGAAAATGGGTTTGCAAAAATCATTGTCTTTATGTGAAATCTGTAATTCCAGCCCTGCATTGCTTACCTACAGTGGGTGGTCTTTAATGGTTAGAAAACATTAGAATAGAAACTGCATGCCTGGAGTTTTGAACAAAATAGGTGGCTGTCTCTTGGATTTGGTGCTTACACAGGTTTTTTACAGAATTTATACACACACAGAAATGCAGAAGGATGTGGCATCCTCCTGCACACAGGCAGATGCTTTGATCCATCAGGCTTCAGTCTTTGATTAAAAGCTTTGGGAATTTGCAGGTGTTCAATTAGTCACCAGAGGGAGCCCATATTATTTCATAAACACAATAACAACACCCTAAAAAGTAGAAGAGGGGAGATAACTTTCAGGGTGACAGAGTGAGAGAATTGCTGTGTTTCACACAAACGCCCATGTTCCCCCCCACTCCTCGACAATCAGACGCCAATAGTTTGCTATACAGTGCAGGGTGGATTTTTCAACAAAAATATTAAGTAAATTTTGAGGAGGATGAGCACAAGCCCTCTTCTTCTTGGGCTGTAAATGATCTTTTTGTTTGCTGATGTATTAAAGGATGCTGGCAAGGCATCCAAGTTACTAATATACAATAATAAAGTTCACAGTCTGGTATGGCAAAATCCCAGTTATCACAGAGCCACTTGGGTGACGCCAAATATGTCTGGATAATCAAAGACAATAGAAAGGAACATGAGATTAGACAGCTTGCCTATTAATCTGTTATAAGAGGATGTTGGGATAATGCAAGATTTTATAAAAGGGCTTTTCACTGGGATTTTTCTCATAGCAATACCCCCTATCATCTGGGAAAGCCAGCCTTCTGTGAATTGCAAGTAGGCTTTTGTTTCTTCCTGTGCTAACTAGTAACTCTCTCACCCCCCAACTTCTGATTTCCTTCCTCACCTTATCAACAAAAAAAATATTTTACTAAAACTGGTATTTTTTGTGAGTGTGCTATATCTCTAATGACTCATTGATTCTATTTGGATATCTTCCTTAGTTATTTACCAGGGAAATGGCCTCAAATGTATCACATTTCTCTTAGCAGTATTTGCTGTTAGTATTCTCTGTGGAGAATTCTGTTTTGCCAATAAATGAAGAGAAAAAAAAGAAAGCTAATTTAGTAGATTTCTAAGTGTCATTTATAGACTTGCAATGGTAAAATAACTATGCTTTGGAATTCACTGGAAGTTTTTATATTAAGACCTTATCTGTTTCATATAGTATGGTAGACATTCAAGTCAGGCTTTGAGGGAACTCTGTCATTGTTATAGCCCATACAAATTTTCCTGTTTTCACATATTAATTCTCCTGTTGACATCTACAAATGATCACAGTATTTCAGAAGTCTTTGTTTTTTAGGAGTGAATCACTGGTAGTGGAGCTGTCTTCCTGCCTACTAGAAGCTATCAGCTTATCTGTGCCTTCATCCTTTAATTGCAAGGCAATTAAATTCCTCACCATTTGCAATATCTGTGTCCAGAATGAGTCATCACATCACCTTTTCTTTTCCTTGCTTTTGCTATGTACTTAGCAAGATGTAGCTTAATATTTCTCTGTCCCCATGGAGCTGGAGATTTCTGCCTTAATTGTTATTTTTCTAAGCCTTACACCTTAGTTGGTCAGAGCTTTCTTGCATCATTGCATGAAAAAAAAAATAAAATGTCTGTGTCTTACCACAATGCTATAATTTTGGGATGTATCCAATTGACACCACATGTAAAGGATAAAGTATGCCTGTGACTGATAAGCACAGATTTTAAGAAAAAATATTCCATCTTCCACAAGGCTGGTACAGAATATCCAGCATTTAATTTTAGATAGGATCTCAAGCATTTGAAGAAACATTATTGCATAGTAAGAAGGAAATGATCTGAAATGGTTTGGGTGTCATATATAACCAGATACATACAGATGCCATCACAATGACTATAAACTGGCTTTATCGGAGTGGGCTTTATGGCACAGCTACGGTGAAGCTGCATGCTTTATTTGCCAGCATGAACGGGCAGCAACTTTGTTTATGGTACTGATGATGTCTTTGCAACTTGATCAGTTGCTGCTGTGCTTTGACACCAGTTTTTACTGATAGACCTGATGCCAGAAGTATCAGCAGGATGACCAAGCAAAGAACAATTAGGTTTCCTCCTGTGCTCTGCACTGTGTCCTTACATTAGAGACGGGACACAAGTATGTAGTAAGATATACTTGCGTTGCCCTTATCCAAGCCAAGGTCTTTCCTCAGTGTTCGGTGAAAAGAAAATCCCCTTTTCTCAGACTGAAGTGGCTGGATTCAAACATAAAAGTACCAAAGAAGGGAGGGCGGGGGGAGAAAAGGAACTTCTCTTTTTCAGACCAGCCATTCTCTAACAGGAAGCTTACCAGCTTAGTACAGTGTAGAGAAAGTAGATTGAAGGACAGTTCTGGATTCCCCCTCTTTCAGACTTGGGAAGGTTTGACATTAACTATATCAAGCATAATATTTACAGTTTTAGTAACTTGCACATAGTTTCTCTGGCTTCCAGATGGGCCACCAAGTCTCCTTCACTTTGAAGTCCCATTCCCCAAATCCCCACATTGTACAGTCTATTGTGTTAGGATGAAGAATTTTCCTGGTGAGTCTTCTGCCCAATTTCCTCTGCAATGAGATGCTCAGTGCAGAATTATACGCACTTTCCTCAAATCTTTTGGCTTACTAGAGTTTGTGACCTACCTGCGATACCTGTTTTTTTTTCTTCCATTCCTCTGCAACTATGATGCACAGGTTTATTATTGTTAAAAGAATAAGTCCTGTACAGGGGCCTTCACTTTTGTTTCAGTTTTATGTAACCTTTGTGTTAAAGTATTGTTTGAAAGCTAAACATTCTTGGCCACCATGTCTGTAGATGTATGTGGATTTTTTGTTGTTGTTTTCATTTTTTCTTGAAGTATCTCATTTAACCTACACACTTCTTTGGAAGGGCAATGTTGACTTAAGAGGCGTATAATTAATCTGGCAGTTAAACAAACTTATTATAGACCCATAGTAGATCAGATGCTGATAACTTTATTCATAATAAACAACAATCAGCTATGTTGATAGAGCCACTATGTTAGGGGCACCACTTGCAGTGTACGGTATTACTCAAAATAAGTTATCAGCACCATTTATCACACAGGGTATTCTGGTATGACTGGTATTATTATGAGTAATAATATATCTGTAACTACAACAATAATAATAATAATGGTCTTATAATGAATGGTTGGTCTCATGTAGTTAGAAGATGTAAAATCACAAGCAATACCCAGAACTGCCAATGTACAACACAAATATATAATAAGAACCAGCCCATCCCTGAAGTACTTGCAGCCCATTTTGAGAAGAGCTCTTCGGGAGAGCACTCAGACAAAGTGACATGCCAAAAGTGACATGGAAGTTTAGTGGCAGAGGCAAAAATAAAAACTAGATTTCCTTTTCTTGATTGTCTCTGCATTGGGCCATATCACCTTTTCTGAGAGATCTCTGACCCCTGAAATGTTTGCTTTTCCTAAGCTTTTCTTGTATTACCCTTTCGAAGGTTTGCAAAAATAAAGACATTGATTTCTCTGAAAACAATTCAAAACAATATTCAAGCCTCTTTTTGATTTCTATCCCAGCGAACCACCAGATCCTAAGCTGTCCCCTCCTCCCACTAAAGCTAAGGGCTGGGCAGGGGGGTGGAGAGGGAGAGAGAGAGAATTGTTGATCATACTATTTTTTCTTAAATCGTGTAATTAATAGAGTTTGTCTATTAAAAACTCAGCCAGGTTTACACTCCACAATCCCATCAGTTAATGTAGTTTATGTACCTCCATTAGCATGCTTGCTTACTCAGCAACCTTCTACCATATTTCCCTTAGTATCAAATATACTGCTAACCTTTGCCAGGATACTACTGAATTAAGGTTATTAGCTGCCCTTGCTGTTTTTTCTAAAGTTCTTTGGCTTTAGAGTGTCCTAATCGAATGTTTAAAAGTTATTTCATTGCAGTCTTCTGTGATGATATTTGGTTCTTTTAAATACACTTTTTCTTTCCCGAATAGTCAGCACATCTCCATCTCATGGCAATATATACTCCAAAGAGTGCTAGTGGCCAAACTTTGCAACACTTTTGAGGGCTCTACAAGACGATAAATTGAATATAACAGAGTATGTGAACTCCTGCAACTCCTGGCTATATATATTATAATGAAGTGGGAGATGTGCTGATTAGCACATAATACAGATGCATTATGTACAAAATAGGCACCAAGAGGAAAGAATGTGCTTTGGTTTTACCACTCACTATTATGAGAACGAAAGGACCAAGGTATGCATAATTATAAACTGCAAATGTCATGCCTCCTCCCCCTCTTTCCATCATCCAGAAAAAACAGCACATTAAGAAAAGAAGTAATGCCCTGGGTCTTGCTTATTAGTCACACAAAATCAGAGAACAAAAAGCTCACAACTACTGTCTGCAGCAAAAGAGCTTTTATATCTCAGGAGTTAAATTCTGATTTTATTTCTCATGGGACTCAAACACAATTAATCTAGTAAAGGATGAATATCCACTAGTGGTCAACAGCTACTGCTTCAAAAGGAAATGCAAGAAATACAAAACAAAGTTTGAGGGACTGAATCAAGCAAAGCATCTTTCTTGACATTGATAAGAAATCCTCAGATTTCAATTAAACCACCTCTAACTAGCCCAAAAAGCTACAAACCTCATGGATGTTCCATCCCATTTCTGTTTCCTTCCTTCAGCATCTCTTTCTACATCTGTAAAATCAGGAAGTGATGATTTCCAGAGATGATGACCATTCCGAGCCACCACTGACTGAGTCTGGAAAAAACCTCCAAACAGTGTACTCTGAGCTCACTCTCCACCCTTGAATGCAATCTTTTACAGACAGGATCCTTACGAGGTGTGTCCTTTTCTCATTCTACTGCTCTAATTATTTCAGTTTGTTTCCAAAAGCAGGTGGAAATCTGGTGTCTGCACAGCTGTGTTGATGATAATCTCCTAGTAAAGATGTGGTTCACTTGCCTACTCATTTTCAGCTACTCATACTGCCATGCTTTGTTTTCTCCTTCAATTTCTTAATATTTTCTTTCCTATTTTTGTCTTCTAACTTATTTAAAGAACCTCTTATGTTCATCTTAATATTCTTCAGCAGTACTGCTTCATTATTCCCACTTGTACTTTCAATGCCCTCTTTATAGTCCCTCTGTTTCTTCACATAAAATTCTAACAATACTGCAGATCTTTACTTTCTTATAATTTTAAAGCTCTGTTTTGCTTTCATTTAACTTAAAAGACATATCAGTCATCCACACTGAAGTTTAATGCTTGGTTTTACATGATGGCATATTCTCCTTCTACGCTTGCTCTACCACGTTCTAAACCTTTAGTTAATTTTGTCAACATTCTCTCTTTCTAATAAACACTGCCTATTTATATCACTTATTACATGTTAATGGTATTAAATGTGACTGTTTAAGAGTTTAATTAACCTGACTTTCTATTCAAAATGCCATCCAACAAGTGCAATTTGAAACTGTATTCAATAATAATAATAATAATCATCATTTCTTAAATAGTCTCTAAGAGTCACTTCCTTTATCACAGCCTGTTCATTTGACGGTACAGGTGTTATCCACTTTTTGGTATCTCTTGAACATAGTATTTTTCCCCCTTTTATCCCCTGATCCTTAGATGTAACAATTCAGTTGCTGTAAATTTAAGTCCTCAGTTGTTACTGCGATTTTAGATCTTCGAGAACACCTTGCCACCTTGGATTGAAGGATGATGAATATTTTCTGTAATGTTACTCAATATCCAATAAATCAGCCCAAACCCTCTCTTAAAATTCTCTAACAGAGCTGCAGAAACAATGCTTCATTTACCTTTTCTCTTTTCCTTCTCTTTATTGCCCTGGAGAATGTAAGGAAAATTGAATGTTGATTAAGGTACAACAAATCCGATAAAACAGGTATTTCTAACAGAAATCATCAAAGATCTCACATCTCAACAGGCAAAAATCAGCATAATTTCCCAGAAGTAGTATTGATAAATATATTTACACTGGCTGAGGATGCAGTTCCAAGTTTGTAGCGTGGTTTGTAAGCAATGAAACGCATTGCATTGCAGATATGCATTTCTGGGTATCTGCTTTATTTCTTCACTAACTTTTTAACCTGTTGACCAATTCCACCCGAATTTAATAGGCAGGGTGGAGTTTGCAAACAAAATGACATACTATATTTTTTTTTCTTTTTTTTTTAGAGTCAAACCACCCTATTGATTCCTCCAGTAAGGATGAAGTTGAGCTCAATCCTTATTACACAACAGAGTATGTACTTTCATGTGTGACATTATGCCCAGCAAAAGGAAGCTTTAGCTGGAATTTGAAGCTTTCTGGGCAGCACAGACACAAAGCAATACGAAACCAGGTTTTATTAGTCCCATGCTCCAGATACAATTTGCATAATTTAAGTGTCATGTAATTGTAGTAGCCCCTGTCTTTCAGTACGTAATGATTAAAATTCTTAAATCTGTATTTCCTGGGCTTCACACAGCTACAGCTGCCAATGAGTCTGTGAGCACTCAGGTTCCCTGAATTCAGGCCCCAAGGATCCTGAATTGGGTGCTCACAAAATGAACATAAATAATTATAACATGCATTTTTGTCCTATTTTGACTGGAAAATTATTTGCATATTTCGCAACACATTTTCAACCAAGCTCTTCTGTAGCAATGTACAAAATTATTTTTCCACACTTAGAACATTTACAGTACTAATAAAGAAGACAGTATATTTGATGAGAGAGCTTTGCAGAGTCATTGAGCACTCATCTCCAATTTGTGTTTTTGATGCTTTCCCAGAGTGTTAGCAGAGGCCCTCGACCAAACTCTCAGAAGAAACAAATTATTATAGCTTCATTCCACTGAAACTATGACAATTCACACAAGCTCCCTTCTGCACAGTATACATGCCAGTGAAAGGAGAACAGGAATGGAATTGGAGCTCTAAGAACACCAGCAGCAGGGAAATGATACATACGTTGCAAATGTGGTGGTTTTTTTTCAAGAGACATTAATTAAAACCTGTAAAACTTAGACTTTCATGTCATGGGAAAAGTTGTTGTGTGGAAAATCTCTGTTCGAAATTAGGATGAAATGTGTTGTAGGACTTCTGCTTATTTTATACTATTTCTTGGGATACAGTTCTGATCATGAATCCTTTGCTATTATGTATCATGTCAAGGTATTTTGCAGCAGTATGACATCATGCTAGGGTATGTTAATCATTTAGCATTGACTCCAAGTTAAAATGATGATAGTTTTCCTCTTACTAGTACACTGTTAATTAGAACACTTAAGGGAGGAGGGGTTGTTGTTCATAAAGCTTTGGCAGAGAGAGGAGGACACGGAAAATGAGTATTTGTCCTGACTACAGGGTGCTCAATGTCTTGTGTGAGTAATTAATCTGGGATAATAAACACAACAGTAAAAGCAATGGCAAGAGAAAGCAGGAGGATGCAGATGGTACCATTTCACAATGCCTTGAGTCCAGCGTCTTTACAATATTATGTGGAGGTTCCCCTTAATCACTTTAAAGGTTCTGTGAAACCATATGAAATAAAACAAAAAATCATAAACAGACCTTTTTCAATAATTACATTAAGACTAGCAACTACATTAAGACTAGCAAATGAGGATAGGTATATAAATATCCTCTCAGAAGTATTTAGTTCAACTTAGCACACATGTTCGTTGTCCTGCCAATACTTTTGGTGGTAAATTACTGTTTCCAGCAGTAAAATACTGCCTTAGCACAAGAGGAGGTGTTCTCCATCTTTTCCAGACATCCAACAGCTTGTGGTGTTGGATTTTTGGGAAAGTGTTTCCTGCAAGTGTTCAAATTTAGCACCTGAAGAATCTGATATCAGACCTGCTAATGTTGGATGAACCCTGTGTAATTTCAGGATTCTGGGCTCAGCAATACAGACAACAGGAGGTAATGCAGTCATACAGATGGGGGACCAGACTGTCATACTGGAATTAGCTCTTTTGTATTAGCACAGGTGGTAGGAAAAGGTCCCAGACTTAGCTGTTTCATTGCTAGCTGGCTGATAATTCCAGATTTACTCTCTTCCATATGCTATGCAGTACACAAAACAGTACAGAGTGTACCTAGAGATTGTCTTGGTTACACGTCGTCGTGCATTCAGTGCACCAGCTCGCACCAGTACTGAGTAGCTAAACTTATTGCAGCTCCCTACTTGAGGGGGCCTGGGGAGGGAGAAAAGAAAAACAAAGCATTACAGCTCACTGTGTTTTCAGGTGTAATGGTGCTTGAAAAAAATATCTTGACTTCTAATTTCTTTTTTTTGGTATTACATTCTGGGTGTTTCATTTGTACCTTGCCTAGTAAATAGAATTATTACTATATAAGTGCAAGGTATTATTACTACTCATGCAGCAGCCTGTACACAGTGTGTTGGTTTCATTAAAATTCAGGCCTAAATGGCTGCTGAGTGTTGGAAAGTACATTACCAATATAACTGAATTGATTTTGCTGAACCCATTGAAGGTGAAAGCATTGGGCATAATTTGTCTAGATTTGATAAAAAAAAAAAAATCATTTTATATTTTTCCACACAACAGATCCATTTATAAAGCCAGACAGCATAATACAGACAGAGTAAACAATGTCCTGAAAAAACAGACACAAAGGTCAGTTAAAGGAAAACATGCAGAACAAAATCTGATTACATGCAGGTTGCTACAAAATGCAGTATTAAAGTCATTCTTAGTTTTGTCTTTTTAAGGACTCTTCCAAAGCTTATTAATCTCAGTATGTCACGCTTAGTTCTCCCCACTTTACCAAAGATCAGATGCTGGATGTATGCACTAACCTTTCAAGGTTGGTTCTGGGAGTGTACTTCCTAGAAAATATGAAAGATACGTTATTTTGACCCACTACGTACATCCATCAGGACTACCATAATACAGTTTATTCCATCTTGTCATTATTCGGCACAGGGAAAAGAGAATGGATGAAATAAAATCTTCCCCAAAAATTTTTCAGAATCGCATAGTAAACCAGTATCTGTTGGTGAGGTGCAAACCCAATGGAGTAACTACCCAACAGATATCCACGAAACACGTCTCTGCACATTTTTGGATCAGCTGCAGACAGAACTGCTGAAGGTACAGCTGACTGGTAGGAATATTTCCTGCCTAGTTTCATGACTATCTAGAGTAATTTGTGAACACACTAATGGTATCTTATTAAGAAAGATTGTCGGAGACAAAACATATGTTAACTATTAAAAAAATTTAATAACTTAGGAAGTAGGTAAAAAGTGTTATTTCATACTTTTGGGTTGTGAATTGTGAATAAAGATCAGCCACCCTTGACCTACATGTCTGATGAAAAACTAAGTGGGAGGATGAATTCTGATAAAGAGATAAGATGCTGAGAAAAGAAAGGAGTAGATTGAATAATGTGTCTGGGATTGTAACTAATTCAGAAATAAGTCATGGACTGAAGTGTAACCAAGGACTAGAATATAAATAGTTTGAGCAGAACAATGGGAGTCTGGAGTGAAAGCAAGTGACAGGATCAGTAATGGAAGGAAATGCAAATGAACTCCAAAGCGGAATAAATGGGTGGATAAGAGGTAATTTCAGGGGTATTACAGATCTGTGGAAAGATAATAATGAGAAATGCAGCATCAACACCAGGAAAATGCAATGTTTTTGGCCAACATTTTGTTGTGACCAGAAGTTAAGTCAGATTTTCGTCCATCCATACAGGATCTTATGGACACCTTGAGTGCCTTATGGCAAGGGATTATAGTCATTATTTGTTTCATCTCCATATTTCACCTATGTCTCATCTCCTTGTGACTTTCTTATTTTCCAGTTTTTTAAATGCTGGACAGTTGTGACACATCCTAACAATTTGGACTTGAGGTGATGCAGCAGAAAGTTCCGGAGACATGATCTAGAAGTCTTCATCATGATGTGGGGGTTAGGACCATACTTATATAAGCATACCTTTAGTCAGCCCAGCTACTTCTTTCCAATATGTTTTTAAAAATTTCTAAACCACCTGTGGTGACACTATAAAGCACATCAGTGGGTATATAATTGTGTCAGATAATGCTCTGACACACCCTGATGATATCAGGTCTGAGGTCTATATTTCAGCTGCCTGTACCTCCAGTAAAAACCCAGACTATGATGTGTTCTCATTCTGTGAGAATAGTTTCCTGGCAAATGTAGGAAACTGAGGCACAAAAGGGCAAAATAATTTATTCTGTGTTATTCAGGCACTCTGTATTAGGAGCTGGATCTAGAATGCATGGGCCTTGGATCTCAGCCAAGTGTGGAATACTTTCAGGGAAAATCTTTTATATGTCCTACCATTAACATTAACAATCTCCCTTCATTATGCAGAAAGACTCAATGAACTTTGTTATCAAATGTGTAATTTAACTTTAGAAAATGAAATAAAGTTCAGAATAAAATTATGAACAGCACAAGTAAGTTTTTTGACTACTTGGGATATTCTGTTCTTGCCAAATTTTGGCTACTTTCCTATTCCCTAATATCTGACAGGTTGGAGGTCTTCAAGAAGAAATAACAAGCTGCTGTACTTTCAAGTTTACATATGCCTTGCATAGAAAATCACATTCTTTTGCAAAGGATAAAGCCATTAGGATAACCTCCTAAATCCTCCCCCTTGAGTGCCAGCACTGTCTTCTCTTCTAGTTTTGTAACATTTATGAAGAACTTTATAAGTTCACTCCACATTATAAACGGTATGTCCACATCACATACGTGCTAATTGTGATATGTCCATACCACAAGAAAACATCTCCCATTAGTCACAGGATGTGGGTAGAAAATCAGATACACTTTCACTTTTGGAATGCTTTAAAAGCATATCAAGCTTAAGAGTGGAGAGAAATGGATAGAAATGGTGTGTTTCATGGCGTGGTTCAGAGCATCCTGATTTTTATTAGTCAAGCTCAACAGTTAAGCAGTTTGTAGTACTCCTTAAACAAAAACTTCAGGTTCAGATTGGGATGCTCAGGAGCGATGGGGACTGGAAAGGTCCCGCATATTGTAACGCTTGTATCATGACACGCTAGGAAAAGACGGAGGAAATAAAAGATCTCTCTTCTCCTCGGAGAGGTAGGAGACTGGACATGCTATGAAATGTAATTAATGAAATGGAACCAGATAGGATGGGCAAAGAGGAGTCTTAGGTTGCAGGAATACATACAAAACAGAAAGAGTTGTCAGACTTTCGAACATTGCTGAACTCTCCCTTACCCCTCCAGGTTTTTGTTACTCCGCCTGATGCTTCAGCCTTTACAGAAAAGCTGTTTTAACAAGATGTGTGTATTTGTCGTCCGTTTTAGTGAAGACTGATGGCTTAGTTTAAATGGCCAATGAAGGTGAGTTTAAGCTAAACTGCTTGACTTTGTGCTGAATCACACGTGCAGGCTGTTCTGTCATCTCTGCTGGGAGGCAGCAGCCTGCAGCAGAGGAGAGGAGCAGACAGCCGGGGAAGCCAATATCTTCAGAGGCTCCAAGCGGATCTCTCAGAGCTTCCCTGACCATACTCCTACCCACTCCAGGGAACACAACTGAAATAAGGATCAAGGGCAAAACAAGAAGAACAACAACAACAGTTTGACAACATTTGTTCTCACTCTATAGATTGCTCATAACCCATATATCTAGCACATCAAATCTGGAGTGGATTTGTGTTTGTAAACCTGTTAATGAATTAATAATTTAAAAGAATATATATTTATATAGCCTTTTGAAAATTTCCTCTTAACATAGAATAGACTTTCAAGCCCTGAAGTAGCAAGCACACCCCCCTTATAAAAAGGGGCAAGAAGCTTCACATAGCTGATTTACGCAGGAGATTTACATTGTTGTAAAACTATCTTCTACGGTCCCCATTGGCAATATTGCCCACCAAATAGTATTGTCCTTCTCAGAACTTTCTGGAAATTCATCAAGTGTGGGAAATTGTGGCTTTTCAGAAGAATAATCCCTTGGCAACTTGACTTAGAGTGGAGGTTTTTCACTGTGTGAAAGTTTGTCCCGAGGCTTTTTGAGTGCTTACTTGATCAAGCATACAAATAGAATGAAGATATGACTGGAATAGTGTCTTAATTCATATTCCCTACCTTCCTAATTTTCTAGGACTGTATAGACACAGCACCATCCACCTTCCACGTATGTTAAAAAGAAAGATTCAGTTTGCAGCCAAGATGTGTGAATAAACAAAAAATGTTTATTATGGTGATCAGACAGGTGTTCAAGAGATTTCACAAAAATTACCCAAGAGATAATCAGGAGACTGAAGCCCAGTTCCTAAAGTGAAGAATCACAGAAGCACTTCTGTAAACATCCTACCTTAACCTTCCCATGTGCTTGTCTCAGTGTTTTAACTTAGCAGGGATTTTTATTGCAGAATTAGCATGATTTTAATTAATTTTTGCAGCCATATGCAAGCTCCCAATTAAAGGCATTACCTCCTATCCATATGCTCTTAGTTTTTATTATGTTTGTTTTGCACATTGCCAAGAGAGAGGAAGGTTAACGTATGCTCTGAGAAGAAGCAAGTGCAGTCAACTTTCTGTTAGCCACGGGTGGGTTATCCAGCTGGCACTAACAAAACACTGCAAACACATGGAAGACAGCTGAAGTCTGGCAAAGCTTATTAGCTCAGGTGTAGACATGGCCTTACTGGTTCCAGACCTAACTTGAATGTCTCTATATCATGCTCTCAGGAATGGAAGGGATTTGTTAACCCCATCTAATGCTGACCCTGACAGACGTGAGCTGACTTTGCACAGCTCCGTGAGTTTTTTTCTTCATACTGAATACCCCAGCTCTTGGTATTCTAAAGATTTATTACTGTTGCATTAATGCGACTGAGCTATTTCTTGACCTGGGCTGTCACTATGAGTTATGGGACCCAAGCAGCTGGAGATTTATTCCTTGTGTTTTATTGCATGTTTGATGTTTTGGAAAGGGAGGACTTCCATTGCCCCACTCTGAAAGGACTTTATGTTCACTTGCCTGGAGCCAACTGTTGTAATTTGATGTAGTTTCATTGAATTCAGTGGAGTTATGTCAGGAAATCAGGTTACAAGGGAGAAGATTAAATGCCAAATACTTATTTCATATTACTTTTGATCTTTCGTTAACATCTCATATGCTATTTCTACATTTGCTTTTCTAAGAAGACGTATTCCAACCATTTCCTTGGAACAAAAAATGAAGAAAAGAGTGATATTTTTAGTTATATATGAAATCACTTATTTTATACAATTTCATTTTAAATAAACTTTAACAAAGGATAAAACAAATGGCACTGAATTCAATTAATGTTACACGGTTTTTCTCCCTTATTTCTTTTAAAACTCAGATGTCTGTTTTAATAAAATGTTCCTACTAAACAAAATACTAAACATAGTATTTTTAATTTGGTATGGTATTGACTTATATAGACTGTTAGTTTTCCAAGGAAATAATCCATTTATAATTTTGGCATAATATGCCTGTCCTATACTGCTTTTTTAAAGCTGCAATACTAAATTAATACTTTTTTACTAAAATGATTTTGATCTACTATATACTTCACCTGAGGGAAAAATGAACAAACATTGAAACAATAAACTAAAATAAACTTTTAAAATTCCTCTTGTAATTACCAGTGTTAGCCGCAGAAAAGAAATATACAGAAGCATGCAATTTGGCAGTTCTCCTTCAACACTCACAGTTAAGAAAAAATTGTTTTAAAAAGTCAATGGAAATACAAAAGAAAAGAAAGAATTTTCTGTTGAAAACATTGGATTTCTTTGTGGTCTACAAAAGCCCAACCCATCAGTAGTGTAAAAGACCAATTGACATACTACTGGGGGTGTAAGATATAAAGACATACACAATTACTCTGTCATCCCTCAAGCAGGTAGCTGAGAACAGGGCAAGGAAAGAGGAAAGAAATGGATGAGGCATTTGGTATTAGTTTGGGGACATTCACCTTCCATTCTGTTGTACAGTGTAAATAAACTCAAAGATAGGCTCATCTTTCAATGCTGTCATTTCTCAAAGTTGTATGTTTTGTGCACTCACAGAGCTGAGACAGAGGAAGCGGCGTCTGACAGTTTGCTGCTAATAGACTAGTGACAAGCTCCTGTTCAGAGCAGCAATGGTGGATCTATGAAATAACTCTCTGAAGCACCATGGTTCTTAGGGAGGTACTGTCTGAACGCATCGGTGTTTCATAAAACGCAAGTTCAAGCAGTCAACCTAGAGATACAATAACTGGAGGAGACAAAAAGCAGACAATTCTGGTATATCACCACATTAATGAGTACAGGGGTGATGTCTGCTTCAGGCTGAATTTAGGGTAGACAGAAGCAAGCATCAGTACAAAGAAGAGATGGCTATTAATTTTGAACTCCTCCAAAAGAAAAAAGAGTGCAAGATTGACCTGCAATGAAGATTAACTCACAGCTATAACAGCTACATATGAATATTCTCAAGCTGTTTTAAACATCATTCAGCCTTCCATTCATCAGTGCTCTGAAGTAATAAAGATTGCAACTCATCCGAGGGTTTAATATCATGTAGACAATCTGACTATAACGAGGACTTCAGCACCAGAGGACCTAAAAGATGGATAAAAATTGAGTGCTGCTATCAGTATACACCAGAAGGTTAACTTTATAATGCTTAATAGGATCCCCAATTGGAATTGTGTCAGAGAGAAGGGAGAGCAAGAAGAACCGAACCTCTGGGAATTCATGAACTGATTGCCCCTTGTAGTTGAGGGAAATCTATTTGAAGAAACAAATTGACCTTGCCAGCTAGATAGAGACACAGATGCTAAATGATGTAACCAGGCTCCAAATCTGCTGAATCACATGTAGCTCTTGCAGCAGTGAAGAAAATGGTGGAGGCTATTTTTATTAGGGAAAGGACATTTTTGATGAAATAGAAGTTTCTCTACTGAATCCTCAACAGATATCTAATGTAAATAATGGGCATATTAAAAGTCTGTTGTTTAGTCCCATTAGATTTTGTAACTTTATTAGCTTATCTGTTCCCAGTGTCATGTTCACATGTTTGTATTAAAAAATATATATATATATCTTCACTTCTCATGGTACCAAAAGAACAATTACAACTGTTGATCTTTACAAGTAAAATGTAACAGAAAAAGCAGAAATAGCCCCACCTGTAGAAGACATGAAACATGCAAAACACAGACCTAATCCATTTTTTAGCTTTTCATGTTTTTAGAGGACTTTTTTCCAAAATTAATAACTCTATATAAAACTTCAAATTTTTCCACACTTGCAACAAAACCCATTTTGCAGGAGAAATTAGTTCAAAATACCTAAAGAATGTCTTTAATATTTTTAGTGAACTAAGATTGCTGTGGATCATAAAGGTTTAGGCAAGCTCAAGGTGAGTCTGGACCTGGACTGAGGAAGAGAAATCCATTGACAATTGACAAAGGCAAAGCCAGTGGTGGGTTCTATGCAAGTACCTGGGGCTGGAAGGATATTCATAGAAAGCTTAGTATAACCTGGTCCTGTTCTATCACTCTTCCCTGGGTGTTTGATTTTAGCCACTACTGCGAACAGGGTTCTGGTTTAGATGGGCTTTTGGTCTGGGCCAAGAGCAATTCTTATGTTTTTGTGACATCCAGACTCAGGAAACATCAGTTTTCATACAGTGGTTTATGCTGATCTAGAGAAAAGGGTATTCCATTAATCTGATGCATTTTAAAAGTCAAACCTAGAGTTTAATATTCCACATATTCAAAGCATTAATATGTATGTCTTGTTCACTGCTGCAGTGTGTCCTAGAACTTTGCAAATGAGGGCTTCCTCAATATATTCCTTGTTTGAAGGTACCTTTATTCAATATTTCTTTTTGTTTCAGTACCAAAGATTGGTTTTGACTAAATGTAGAAGGGCAAAGCAAAACTCAACTGAATCATAAACCTGGCTGCCTGCTGCAGCATCCCAGTTTCCCACTGGTTTTATGGAAGGTCCAAAATTAGGTCAGAAAAACAGCTTGGTTTAGGTAGAGTCCAGGGAAGAAAGTAACAACTGTGTCCACTTACATCAGCTTCCACTGATTAAGCCTTAAGGTTTACAAACTGCATTAGTGTTTGCATTCTGATATTAGTTGAAGGGATTAATTTAAGTTCCAAGTTATTAATGCCATCAACAAACATGATAATTCATTATACCTGAAGACACAAACCAAATGTCATTGTCTGGAATAGACTTCCAGCGATGCCTTCAAAGCAGCCTCCCCGCAACATTATCTAGCTTGGGTACAGGTATCAGCCTAGCTTGAGCTGTATGCAAATCGGCTTTGATTTCAAAACCCACCCAAGAAACTTCATAAACATGCAGAGGGTTGTTTTATCTTGGCCTACACCCATATCTTACCTACACTGTTACCCTCATTCAAACTAGCTAGTTTCAGTGGCTGCGGAGCAGATGTGAGCTAAGACAGAATTGGATAGAACCGACAAGCAGCACAAGAAAACAATCAAACAATCCTTATTAGAGACAAACAATGAAATCAGGACAGATACTTTTTAACTACTGCTGCATATCTCTGAGGACTTTGTTGAAAAGTGTTCAGGTGGATTTAAAAGACAACTATGTGTCTTTGGTACAACTATGTGTATTGGTACAACCTCCGATAAGCTTCTGCTGAATTCCCTAGATATAGTAAAAATCAGAAGTGACCAAATCTCAGGCAGATTTCTCTCTTTCTGGGAAACTAATTAAACAGATGCACCCCCCCATTCTCCTTACAACTCATTGCTTCAAATATTTTAATATTGCATTTCTAAAAGGAAAATGAAAAATTACAAAAGCATGTCAATAATACAATGAGTTATATTTATAAGCCTCCTTTTTGCCAAGTGACTCAGGACACTGTACAGACAAATAAAGTCAAATTATAATCACACAAATTGTTATGAATGCATGTTATTAGCTAATTAGAGAAAAAATCTAAACCCCAATTTAGACTAAAAATAAAGAAATGTGGCATTATTAAAAGCAAACAGTAGAGCAAAACAACAAGTTGTTTGTCTTAGTGCTGTTTCAGGAAGTTTAAAGATATTTTTAATAATTCTTGTGATTTGTTTAACTTGTATTTTATTGGGTTTTTTTACCTTAAAAGACCTGAGGCAAGATTTTCAGACATCTCAAATTCTCATGAAACATTTATATGCCTGAAACTTATCCATGGATGGAATAGAGAATGCTGACCTTAGGCATCTGGGCTTTCTGCAACATGTGCCAAGGAATAGCTTGAAAAATCCCTCCTCTTAACTAGGGAACAACTTAAAGTTGTCAGCAAGAAGGACACATTCCCTTTCAGAATTTCTGTGTGAAAATCAGTGCTGCCAGCAATTACCCCTGTCCCTTCAAGACTGACATCCTGAAATTTTCTCCCCTATCCATTTTCAAAAAATATGGAGTCAGACTTCATTGCTGCAATGTACAGACTTTGTAACTGTTGAAATTTTTGCTATGCAGGTAATTTACTCTGCTTTCTGATGAGTTCTCTCTTCTGAGAAGAGATTGATCTAAGTTTGGACCTTTTCCAGAAAAAGGTGAGAATCTTCTATTCATTTTTACAGATGGCCACACTATTCAAGTTATGTTATTTGAAAAGAAAATGTCTAGCGTTTCATATTGGGAAGAGCTTTGCATTTCTGATTTGTGTTAGATAGACTCTGAGCACGTTTATTGGAGTCGGGCCTCAGGGATTTAGGCAGGGTGGGAGATGCATTTCAGCTAAGTTTAGACATTGACAGCATCAATATCTAACTCTAAGCTAGTCACCTGGGATCCCTCCATTGTCAGGGGGAAGAAGGAAGAACTTTGAGTGGTCATTTTATCTGATCCACTTAAATTTCACGCACTTATTTCTCTTCATTGAAAAAAATGAACCTACTTCAGTTCCTTTCTGAAAGGGATTCCCTGTTTATAAGGTGGTTTACCAGGCCCAATAAAACCTGATTCATTGATGAAATCCATGGTCACTTGTAGAGTATTAAACAATAAATATAAAAAAAAGGATGAAAGCGGCATCAAGTGGTTATCTACTATGTCTTTGGCTCAAACCCAAGTCAACTAAACATTTACCATTTCTGACCAATATTTATCTACCCTGGCCTTAAACGTTTACAGTGATGGAAATTATGTAATTGTTTCAGGTGATCTATTAACCATTTCATGATCCTTACCATGAGCCACTAGAACAGTTTTCCTCCAGTTCAACATGAATCTTCACAGATGGAATTTAAGCCTCTTGTTTTTTAACTTATCTATGGTCATGGAGTAGAGTTAATTTCCTGGTCTGCAGTAACCCCTCTGTATATTTTAATACTGCTGCCATGTCTTCATTTGATCTTGTTTGTCACTTTATAACTGAAGACCTTCTTGTTAACAACCATAATTCAAAATATTTTGACTTTGTTAAAAACATGAAAAAGAAGGAAAATATTTAAAATGCTTTCACTGCCTTTAAATACTGAGGTTTTCAAAAATTTTGTCTGTTTTTTTTTTCCCTTCAGCTGAACAGATTTTATTAATGCCAGTTTGACAGTCTTCAAATACTTTACCTGTTCTTATCTGAAAGAATAAAGAGTCAGTTTAGATGGTCTGTAGAACAGTTGTTCATAGCAAAGTTTTATTTTGTTTTCCTTAAATTAAAGCACAAACACACAAACATGGGGCAGCAATAAAGAAGAAAGTTTTGAAAGAAATTTCTATCTATGGTATTGTCTTTCACATGAATGTGACAGTTTGGGTAAAGTGGCTTTTTTTGACTTTTTTTTTTTTGACTGCTGCATACTGAAAGTTCTCAGAAATTGTTGTTCAGTAGTGATACTATCATTTTTAAATACCAGATCCCAAATATCCCCATGAGGTGGGAAGAGAAAGAGAATCAGCCATATATTGCCTGATGGCTCTCAAATTATACTTGTTTTGGCTAGGACAGAGTTAATTCTCTTCACAGTAGCTCCTATGGTGCTGTAGTTTGGATTTGTGACCAAGACAGTCTTGAAGTTTTACTTAGGCAATGTTTTAGCTATTGCTGAGAAATGTTTACAGAGTGTCAAGGCATTTTTCTGTCTCTCACCCCGTCCCACCAGTGGGTAGGCTGGAGGTGCACAAGAAGTTGGAAGGGGACACAGCCAGGACAGCTGACCCCAACTGACCACAGGGATATGCCATACCATATTAAGTTGTGCTCAGCAATACAAGCTGGGGGAAGAAAAAGGAATGAGGGGATGTTCAGAGTGATGGCGTCTTCCCAAGTAACTGTTATGTTACTGCTTTCCTGGAACAGGAAACTACACAGCTGCCTGCTGATGGGAATTGGTCAATAAAATCCTTATTTTGCTTTGCTTGTGCATGCAGCTTTTGCTTTATCTATTAAACTGTCTTTATCTCAACCCACAAGTTTTTGTGCATTTCCCCTTTTGATTCTCTCCCCCATCCCCCTGTGGGGGAGTGAGTGAGCGGCTGTGTGGGGCTGAGCTGCCGGCTGGGGTTAACCCCCAATACAAACATACAGTAACTATTGAGGGATGACAGTATAATTGCACTACAGGCAGAAGACAATGCAGTGCAGGCAGAAGACTGACTGCAGTGATGCATGTTTGATTCCATGGCCAGGCACAATGCCAATTCAAATTGACCCTTGTTAGGAATCGTGAAGCTCCTCAATCATTTTTGTATGTATCCCTAGCTTAATGAATACAGCCCTAGATGAAAAAAAAAATCAGGGTCTGTTTGCTAAAGTGGCTTAAGTTAATGTTTTCCTTCGTAATTGGGGCAGCCTAAGAGCATGCACAGGATCAGTAACACTGGTCAAAGTAACAACTTGATTGCTTTTGAAAGTGTACCCATTCCTTGGTAATCTTTCAGAATACCTTTGTTTAATGCCAGTTACCACCATTAATGTAAATCTGTTTCTAGCATATAATTTCTTCCATCTGATTTATGCTGGTGTTCAAAAGAATATATGAAGACATGAAGATAAGGGCGTGGAAAGTAGACAGCTCCTTTTTAAATGCAACTTATCTCAGGTAAACAACTTGTGCTTTCACCATTTCATTGTTAAACATACATTTCACTTTAGCAAGCAATCAGGCCCAAAAAGGGAGAAGTCTAAAGTCAAAAGTCAAAAGGAAAACTAAAGTCAAAAGAGCGAAAAGAAAACATTTCTACAGTACTTCTTTTTCTTTTCCATTTTTTCACCCTTTCTTCCTGGATGAAACTGATTTCATTTTCTGAGCCTGAAATTACATTGTAATCTCAAAGCCATTTCTATTCTTTGTGCTGGAACACAGAGATTGCTGGTTACACCTGTTCTATTTTTTTCACCTTCTGTAAAACAGAAGGCTTGCAAGAGTACTATTTTGACACAGACTAAAAAGAAAGCAAGTGACAGAGTCAGTATACAAATACTTTAAAATCTCATGTGTGGTGTATGAAAATTGTATTATAGCATAGTCATATGACTGGAAAGAAAACATGAGTACTGTCTCTGTGTTAAGCTTCTGTCCTGGTTTCGGCAGGGATAGAGTTAATTTCCTTCCTAGCAGCTGGTACAGTGCTGTGGTTTGGATTTAGGATGAGAACAATGTTGATAACACACCGATGTTTTAGTTGTTGCTGAGCAGTGCTTACACTAGTCAAGGACTTTCCAGCTTCCCATGCTCTACCGACTGAGAAGGCTGGAGGTGCCCAAGAAGCTGGGAGGGGGCACAGCCGGGACAGCTGACCCAGAGGGTCATTCCATACCATGGGACGTCATGCTCAGTACCTAAACTGGGGGAAAGCTGGCCGGGGGGGCCACTGCTTGGGGACTGGCTGGGCATTAGTCGGCGGGTGGTGAGCAATTGTACTGTGCATCACTTGCTTTGTGTATTCTTCTTATTACTATTACTATTATTATTAGTAGTAGTATTTTATTTTATTTCAATTATTAAACTGTCTTTATCTCAACCCACGAGTTTTCTCACTTTTACTCTTCCAATTCTCTCCCCCATCCCACCGGGGCGGGGGGAGTGAGTGAGTGGCTGTGTGGTGTTCCGTTGCCGACTGAGGTTAAACCGCAACAGCTTCCCTTCAAAATAAGAAGTCAAACTAACTGCAATAGAACCCTGAAGCATAAAGGATTTGGGTGTGAATTTTGGGGGAATAAAAAACATCTTCACAAACAAGATACAAACAAGAAGGCAGGAAGACCTTTGTCTCAGGAAATGCATTCTAGGTATCTGTCATGGGTTGAGCAAATGAGATCACTACTGTATATCACTCAGGTTCAAAATTAAGCATAGGTCAAAATGAAAAACAAATCAAAGGTCTCCATTTAGTTGTCCATTAAGAACCTTAAAGTAAAATGCCAATGGTGAACTTGACAGTAAAGTCGGTAGTAGGGAGGGCCATAGGCTAGGACTTGGAAAAAAGTACAATCTCTCTGTTTTGCTTTTTGTGTACTTAATTATTTTATTGTAGATCCTGAATAGTGAGGACCATCTAGCCTTTTTGTGCCATAATTATGAACAGGAATGATTATGGCTGTCCCTGCCCTTACCTATTGGCATGAGATAGAGCCCTAGTCTAGCAATCATTCACACTGGCGCGGGGTGAGAGAAAGTCCTATTTGGAGGAATACCTCTTCTATTGTGTGTCCAGATTTCACCTGATAAACTCTCAGACATGACTATGATACAAGTCTGGACAGCAATTCTTAACATCTTTCCATAATATAGATGTAACCTGCAGTTATGCCTCTGTGCTCAAAACAGGCTTCCTGTCCCAGAGGGATGTAGGCACCTTCAGAAGATGAGTCAGCTTTTCCTAAAAAGAGACAGACTTTTCAAAAGTTGACTTAGACAACTACTTTTAGGAAGAATAAAAAATATCATGAATCATCACACTGAGCTCTCTCTTCCATATCTTCACCCACTCTTTATCACAGAAGGTACTAAGAAAACTGGCTTAGATCAACATCCTCCTTTTAGACAATTACATATGAACAAGGAGAACCCCAATCCTTGGCTGGAAGGCTCCCTCTGTAGCATTTTGAAGTCTACAAGTATAAATACACGCAGCAGTTTAGAGAGCAAGTGGACATGTGGAGGTGTTCCTATGGTGACATACTGCTTCCTGGGACTCTTTTTTGTTCCACTGGTGAAATACTTTGGTCAGCTCTAAACCTATTTCCTTAATTCTGGACATGAACTCAGCTGTCCAGGCTAGTGTGGTAGCCATCCACCAAACCAACCTACAGATTCTGCCCTAGGAATATCAAAATCTGCAGTATGAATGATTGACACTATAAAGTAAGATAATGTTTTATATTAGATAACCTACGATGTACGTGGCACGATGTACAGCATAGGTTTTGCAGTTTCTGAACAAATCCACTGATCTCAGTGAATCCAATCATGTGAGAAAGACTGCAGAATTGGGAACACCCCTTTGAAACTGAATAGAGAATTAGAGACTCTCAGAGCCTCCTTAAAGAGTTTAATAGAGAATTATATCCTCATTTTAACAATTTATAGGATGGTTAAAAAAGCAATTTTAGAAAGACTCTCATTTTCTATTAAATTCTATAGGTTTTTTAGACTAATTTCTATGGAACTTGGTATTTCCATTTCTATAATTTATGTACAGTTCTGTAAAAGTTTCTTCTTTTATTCTTACTAAATCCACCAGGCTTTTCCAGAAGGATCTGTAGCTTCCTATTTTCAATGCATTTAATTTTGGAAGAGCTGGGGGTTTTGTTTGTTTGTTTTAAAAACACACACAAAAAATCTGCTGTCATAAAATTCAAAGTGATCAGTAAAGATTTAAAATAATTCATAGGCTTCCTCACTCCCACATTGCCGGCAAGCAGCTTCTGATTCAGCTGTTGTAGACTTGCAGCAACAATGTATACACAGAAATTAATAGTTCTACTTATAAAATAAGAAGAAAAAAGAAAAGGTCTCCATTATACTTGATACACCTGGGACAGCACAAGGTAGCTGTGCATAGCACGTTGTGCATCATGCCTCTTATCTTAGATGAATGGCCAAAGCCTCTGGAAAGCATAAGGTTTAAGCAAATTAAGAGAGTTTGGAGCTGTTTACTAATGAGGAAAAACCAAGCAAACAAAAACAAATGTATTAGTCCATCACTAAGTAAAGGGCACTCTATGACAGCAACAAAATAAACAGATAAATCAGTAAAATCCAGTAATCCTGCCAAATAAATCATAGGCTCAGTGACAATTAAATGTAGCCTACTTTGACTGATAAATAGCGTCACGTCCTTCCACGCTAAAAAAAGACATTGTAAAACCTTCTATACAATCATGTTAGTTTAAATCACCCGAATTAGCAAATAGATGCCATGTAATATGAGAGGGAAAAGTAATTTGACAGAAGGATCAAGGGTTGTTAAGGTTTGTTGCTTCCTCATACTTTTTTAAAAGACTAAAGCCAGGAAAGACCATTGTAATCATGTGATCAAGGGTCCTCACAGATTATTAAGCCCAGGTGTGAAGTAAGTTTCTGTACAAGAAGCACGACTGCCACTTGTTTGACACAACCAGGCGTTGGTCTGAGCTCTTCAGTGCATTCCTATCAACCTCTCCACAATAAATCACCCCCTATTTAGACTGTCCACCAAGTGCTAACAAAGACTCATGGCAAGGAACATGAAAGTATTATGTTTTAGGAATAAAGGTTTCATACTAGTACTAAAAGTAAATTGGGAGTCAAGCCAAGCTCTGATGCCCCAAGGGAGTCAAACAGATATGTTTGACACCATGTTACACCATCTTCTGTCTGCAGGGCAGCATATGGGTTTATACAATCTAAGTACATTTCTTCAAAAGCCTTCTAGTTAATAAAACACTTGATTTTCTTGCACCAAGTGTCATAAGCAAATTTAAATCTTCAGAACATACCTTATTCTCACATTCAAAGTGGAGCCATCCAACCCAGTCAGAGTTCAGAAAACCAGTAAAAATATTATGCCTCCATGTTATGCCTAAGACAGCTTTTTACTACAGACGTGGCTGAAAGCATATTGTGAATGTGCTATTAATACATTATTCTGGTATGGGCTCTCCAATGTTTGCAGGAAAAAAAGGATTGATATTACTATGCTTAAGCTTCAAAGTATGTCTCTATCTTCTGAGGTGCTTACTTGTTTACTTTCAGCTACCAGCTTTGAACTGTGTAATAGCAAGGTGAGAGAAGAGTTCAGCTTTGTTTTCATTACAGTACAGAAATTTCTGTCAGTTTGGAACACAGCAGTCTTACTGGCTTATCCCCTCCACCACATTATTTTTCACGTAGATTCTTTCAGAAATGCAAGTATGCCAGATTATACCCATCCTTCTACAGCCCTGAAGTTGTTTCCTAAGATATGCAGTCGCAGTTAGAAAATACTGTTGTTTTGATTTTTCCAAATCTTGAAAAAAATGGTCAATCAGAAATTATGCCATTAATTTCTGAACTGCTATCTTGTTGGACGTCATAGCTCCATGGAACAATACCAAGGTCAGATTTCTTGCCAAGACATCATTTCCCAATGGAGACAAACATGGTGAAGATGTTCTTGGAGGAAAGGAAGAGTGCTTAAGAAAAATGAATAGATGGATACTTCGAGAATGCAGTTCTATTTCTAAGTAACCGTGCTAAGTCTGTGTCATGTAATACACCTTCACAGTCTTAAGCAGACTCTGTTTTGAGTCAATCAATTTAATTGATTTAGTGAGATGTTAGAAAGACATGGATTTCTTTGCTCTAGTAAACCTTTTGTAACCGCAAGCAGTGGGAAATGAAATCTCAAGTCATGTTTAACCTGAGAGCCAGAGAGTCCCTACCCTACATTAAAATTAGTGTAATGGTAATACTGCCCATTAAAAAGAGAGAGAAATAAAAATGAAACAAACAAATGAAAAGCACACAGAAATTCTTCTTGCCTTACAGAAAAAAAATGGCATGGGTGAATTTTTATGAGGGAGTCAGTTAAAAAAGAAAATTAGCTAGAATTATTCATGCATGGAGATGCTGACACAGAAAACAGGAAAGTTAGGAAACAGATGATAGACCCTGAACTAAAGTTTAAGACCAAATTTAGAAATAACTGTTGGTCATGAATGATGTCATCTTATCTAGAGTGTGGGATTTCCAGCAACAATTCGGTTCAAAAAGCAGAAACTAATGTTCTGATTTCAAATAGCTTAGGAGTTAGTGCCAGGTCTCAATACATGACTCCCAAAGTTTTTCAAAGAGTTGGGAGCCTGGGTTAGCAATCTCCCTCTTTTGTGTTGCACCCAGAGCCTACTGAGCTTGTGAGACCTAGAAGGAGAACAACATAAGATTCTGGACTGCATCTTTATGTAACGCCTTTCTGGGAAAAGAAGTTCACTGTTGCTTTTAGCTATTGTTCCACCGCCTCAAAACTCTAAAGGGAGATAATTATTTGGGCACTGCTGAATTACTCAGAATGCATACATTGCTGAGCAAAAACCGACTTGACTCTTTCCTTTTGGAAAGCTTGGTGAGAATAATTACCTAATTTACAGACACTGCCGAAAATGACTATAATAAATGATGGTCCCTGTTCAGAACAGAATGCATCATACAGCTAGATTAGAATACAGTTAATTGTACAGAATGAGGGGGGTGTAGGGGGACAGAAATAGGATGCAATTTACAAAAGAGAAAACATGCTTTAGAGAGGCATCTCTAAAATATATCTCTAAATATAGAGTGATGATAGACAAGAAAACTAAACCCACAGATTTGAACATCTTTGTGGCTTGAAATCCATGTCCAAACTATACAGCTGGTGCTCATCTCTAACAGGAAATGTCATCTGTAAACTTTTAGTACCATCTGATTTTAAGGGCCAACTCATCACAACTGAATTATAATCAAGTATGTAACATTTATTTCACTTTCTTTTATTAAGATTACTAGTTCAGAATAATAAGGGGTAGAAAAAATGGGGGAGATGATACAGAAGTAATCAAACAGCGACTACATACATAGAGAAAATGAATTGTATAGAATATAAACATTTGATCTTCACAAGACTTCAAAACACTATACCTAGGACAAATATCCATCTATTTGAATATTCTTCAGACTTACTGTCAATTAATATTTTGCTCAGGTTCTGTAAAACTGAAAGATGTGATAAACGGTCTAAAACTGTGAACTGTTTCAATACCAATGTCAGGCTTCCTAAGTGATAATTTTCTCGTGATTCTGGCCATGAGAATAATAACATAACGTAAATTCACAACACTGAAAGTTTCAATCTGCTGTCAGCAGAAAATTAAAATTCCTAGAGTAACTATACAAGGATTTTAAATACAGAAGTAAACCGCTGCTTTGGTCACCGTAGATAATACAGCACATTTTCATTAAGGCCATCACAGAAATGCCACTGTCGTGGATAATGAGGTCAAGACTTATCTGGAGTGATCAGAGGTAAAGGTCAGCTAATGCAACAAGAAATCAAAGGATTTAGCCACAGCTCTGAATACAACTCTCAGAGAATCTGAGGACTGCTCGTAAGATCAACAATTTTTTATTAACAGGCCAAGAGTACCAAATAACCAACTCAGTGGAGTATCGACTTTGGAAAGGGATTCTATACATAGAAGGAAATTTCACATTCAACATTCACACACCTTTGTAATCTGCCTTCAGCGCCTGTGAGCACTAGTACAATTACAGTCTGCACACTTCACAACTGTTCCTGAATGAAGCTTGAAAGACAAAAGACAAGAACACAGTGAATCTTCTAAGCACAAGTACCCTCACATTACTTGACTAATACTTAATTTCTCTCCATTTAAATATCTTTCTTATGAATTAGGATTGGTGAGAAACAAAATGAGGGGAGAACAGGAGGAGAGAAGAATTGGTTGGATTTTCAAGGATTTTCCAAGCTTTCATGGTTCTGATTAAAATAATTAAAAAAGGATGTTCCAGCTTACTCTATACTCATCTTCTTGCTGAAGTATAACCAAACAATGCAATCAGATTCTTTGCCATTCCTCCTGTAAGTCAGATGCTATCTGAACTTTGCAGCTGCCCATCAACTTATATGGGTTTGAACAGAAATCTTCAAAACAAGTGTCTGGAATATAAAAGTAGATTAATGCTACTACTAACATTGGCTGTACTATGTTGGAGTGTAGAATAACCAGATGCACGTACATATTTGGTACATCATAGCTAGTCCTCACATAGCTGGATATCCACTTGGAAAAAACATGCACAGAGAGAAATGAACTTCACAGTTCCCAGTGACAGAAGCAGGAAAGCAGTCAAGCTCCCAAAGGGCCAGGGGGAAATAGATGAATGCATTCTGATTGCACCAAATGAGAAGCCTGGGCATCTCTTGAAACGAGGCCTTTGTTGTTGACAGACATCCTGTGCTAGAAGTAGCTCAAGACAAATATGATGAAGACTTGGTACTGAGGAGAGACCGCAATCTAAAGACTCAGGCCACAGAAAAGTTACAAGAAGGGAAATTCTAATTGGACATAAGGGAAAAAAGTCTTTGCTGTGATGGTGGTTAAAATTATTAAATTATGCCAAGAGGCTGCGGAATCTCTATCCTTGAAGATTTTCAGAATTTGACTGGATAAGGCCCTGAGCAAATTGATATAACTTCATTAGCCCTTCTCTGAAAGGGTAGTTCACTGGAAGTCTCTTTTACTCACTTAGGGACATGGTTTAGTGGGCATGGTGGTGTTGGGTCGACGGTTCTATTGGGTTCATGATTCTATTCTATTAGCCTCCCCAGATTGGAATGGGCATGCTGACCCCAATACAGAGGCTCTGTTTGTGTGTTTGCCTGCACAGAAGGCAAATTCTTTGAAAATAAACTGATTTTCTAACATAGGGAATATTTTCCTAAAGACAAAAACACCCTGAAACTATTTCCATAAAGTGTCTATTTCTCTCCATCGACTATAGAAGTTACTAGCTTACTTGCAGACATCTCATTCTGGATGTCTAAAATTAGATTAAATAAATCCCACTCCCTGTACATCCATGAACTCAGCACTTATTTCTGCAAATTGCCACTTGCAAAGGATCATACCATATTCTTTCATCCTATAAGATCAGTATTTTTCAAGTGCTTTTCTCTTCAATTCTGTCATAAAAATGAGAGGAAAACAGCAGTTCACTTTAATGACCAGCATAACATTATACTGTTTTGAATCCAAAAGCATGTCTTTTATTTAATCATCATCCATAAAGATATTTTTTCTTACTTCATCTAGAAGAGTTAGGGAATTGTTAGGTTTTACTGGAAGTCCCCCTGCACCACATTTCATAAGAATAACAATCATTCTGGAACTGTTGTTTGGATTAAGTAAAGATATTCTGATAAAACCTCTAAGGATGTGGCATAGCTGTCCTAATTTGGGCAGTATTTAAGTTTTTCCATGTTCAAATACCACTTTCTGAAAGTGAAACACATCACGTAAATTAATGCACATCTATGGATCTTATATACTGTACCTCTTACAGTATGATTACAACTTGTTTTCACCCCCTCTAAATTTGAAACAAATGAAAATGCAGAGTAAATATATAGCTATTTTTGTAGTCAGGAAGACAAACCACATTGTGAATGAATGATATTGCAAGTTCTGCAAGCACAACAGCTGCAATACAAAATACCTTGAACAGAAGTGGACAAGAACTTTGTGCAATGCCCACACACCTCAGACACAGAAAATTTTAGAATATTAATTCTTGGAATGCTGATGGAGAGAAGTCGACTACAGCCATGTAGAATTATGAGCCACTCACTTCCCAAAGAACTCATAGAGAAGACTGTGTAAACAATGGAAACTGCAGTTTCCTTAGACTTGAATTTGTGTCATCAGTGATGCTCACTATACATTTGCTAAACTGAAAACTCTCTTAAATGAGTAGACAATGAATAGTTGAATAGAAAGATTGCAAGTCACCGCATCACTTTTCATTTGTGCTGTGATTTCTCTTACAGATTTGGGTGCGGTGTTTCAAACTCCTCAGTGATCTTTTTTGCTAATCTCTTCTTTGCTCAAAGCTCTCCAGATACCCTGATTCCCAATCTTGTATCTCTTTAGCTAAATGCTTATCCAGCTTCTTTTTGACATTAGGGAGAATAGGAAAACCTACTTTCAGGCAGACTACTGCATCTCCAGCCTCCCCAAAGATGCTAAAGCATAAGGGGTAAGATCTTTCTTTTGTAGAAGGAGCTGTCATCTCTCATTTTTTTAGATCAAAATGTTTTAGAGAGGTGATCTGAGTATTCTTCTGATACAATAGCCACAGCGACTATCTTATCCCTTAACCATTAGATATGTTCAAAGAGTACAGAGATGAACATTCAAACAATGAACATTCAGAAGAATTGCCACAGATTTTACCGATTTTCAGAAAGGACGTTCCTTTCTGAATGCTGATGGCTAAATGAGGTTTCATGTGGGCACAGTCAAACACCAAGGCTAGAAGTTGAGGTGGATATGATTTTTATTCCTTTTAGGAAAATATACCAATAATGACCTATAGTCTTCTGCAAATGTTAAATAACACTAGTAAAACATCTGAATTATATTTACAGTTGCTAATCACTGGGAAAAAGAACATGCATGTTATCTTACATTTTCCAAAACTGAAGGACAGAAGAAAAGCATATGATCAGTGCACAGAAGTAAACTATAGGTGCTAATACTCCTTCTGGCTAAGGATTCTGCTGTAGTCTACAATCACAATTTTTTGGTTAAAGCAACAATCTCCATTCTGTTTCTTTGAGTGATAAACCTCAGAAACATGAATTTCGTATAGCAGGTGTAGATATGAGATTCTCTGGGAGGGATGAGCTACTCCATTCACCTCAAGGACATTTTCCTGATGCTATTTCAGGCTAGTAACCTAAGTATCAGTATTTGAATGACTGCAATATGAGAAAAAGGTCACATTTCCTGAGAGCATTATTTCTTTCTAATGCTAAAGATTAGTAGCGTATAAGAGCTGCTATCACATTTTGTCCCCAGCCAGAACAAAGTTGAGCCCTTAGAAGCCTTTTAGCATCCTTGGTCGCACCATAAATCAGCTGGACTACATCACCATGTCAAGAACATCTGCATAATCTTTTTACTAGTCTGGATTTAATTTGTTGATTTTTAAAGATATAGATTGATGAAGTGTGCTACTTCTACTGCCTTCTGAACCGTCTCAACTAGCCTTGTGCATGGTCCATATGTTTATAATGAGTTATTTGTTAAAGTTTCAGAAAGACAAGCAACGCGAATTGGATAGTCACAGTGAAGGTGTAGTGAATGTTTGTGTTTGGGTTTTTTTTCTTAAATTATGTATCTTTGATACAATAGCGAGGAAAAGAAAACAAGATATATTAGTTCTTCAGCTTGAGCCACTCATTTTACTCCAAAGGACAGAGTAATTGTCCTTCACAGAGTTTATAATCCCTTACAATATTATTTGCTTCAGTTTAAATAAATATAAGCAACAGCAAATGAGTATCTACAAAATACAGCATATGTAATACATATCTAACACAAAGGTTCAGGGAAGGAAGCTTTCTGAAGAGAAACAGATCACTTTAGAATCTCCTTTATGACCAGCTCAAGGTATCATAATGCTCGTGCTGCCATCTAATTCAAGAACTCCATAGACACCAGGACTCACCTGACTATGTATCTTTACCACACAGACATCTACACCTGAGCTAATCCATGTTAAAAGGCTAACCCTGACACCCTCCAGAAGCCTCCTGAATTGCTTGCATCCCTTCACACTACCCTTTCAGTAAGTGGCAGGACAGAAACTCCAGTCCCATAGGAACAAAATGATCTGGAGATTTCATCCAGTACTTTACCCTGACCGGGTAGTCTGTAACATCCCCTGCACAATGTCACCCTTACTGGCCTCTCCTCTGATCCTGACCTAAAAGCACTCAATCAGCCTGCTGTCTAGTCTATAGAAAAGCTCCACACATCTGAGCAGCTCTTTCTCATAGAGGATAACACCCTGCTCTCTGTCTTCCTTGCCTGTCTTCCCTGAAGAGCCTGTATCTATCCATCATCACAGAGCTCCAGTCACACAAGACATCCCACTCCATCCTGACAATTCCAATGGCGTCACAGTTCTGCATCCACATACAGGAGATCTAGCTCCTCCTTATTTCCCAGGCTGTATGCATTTCTGTACGGACATTGCTGTGCCCTCTTTTGACCAGTTTTATCCTTCCCAAGACTGTTATTACTCTGCCTTATGCACGTACCACCCATGCCATTGTTTGCTTCATCTTGCCATAAGATGTTAATGCCAACCCCGAACACACATACTTTAAAATTTCATCTGTTTGACAACCCTGTTGGTGAAAGTACTCATATAGTTTGTGGATGGATCCTGTCTCTTGCCCTGTTTTTCAAAGGACCCATGGCTACAAAAGCCAAGAGGCTGCCTGCAACACCAGCCACACAACCAGTTACTAACTCACACGATGCACCCATTTTACTGGAGTCTGTTCCCGATAGCAGGTCCAACTTAGGGCTACAGGCAGCCCACTGGGGCTCCCATGTCCTCCACCTTTGCTCCTAGAGCTCTCTAGCGTCTCTTGAGTTGCTCCAGACCTCCGTTGGTACTGGTGCTAGTGCAAATGGTACCGATGCAGATGAACAAAGTGCAGTACTAGTGCAAAGGTTGGACAAGCCTCAGCAGTCTCCCCGCAGCTTTCCAGATCCAGGCCCCTGGCAAGCAACAAGCCTTCTGTGAAAGCATGTTCCTTCTCTCAGGTACAGTATTGTACAAGTAGCACCACATAATGCCAGCAGAAGGAAAGGGGGTGAAATATATTTACACAAATATATGTAATATAAAACACATATATGTGTGTATCAGAAATTACCTGGTGATGGGATCCCATTCTCAATCTGCATGTCGCTAATGAAACATATTCTCAGCTGTGGGAGGCAAAGACTATACTGCAGCATGGTCAAAAAGCCGAGGTGCTGAGTAACAAACTGCATACAATCTGCTAACAAAATAGAATAGGAAAAGAAAAATAAAGAAAGAAAGGTAAAATAAGCGACTATCCTGCTTGTGATGGACTTCTTCTATAAGCCTGTGTTTCCTGGGAGAAAAAAAGGTTTTCAGATTCTTTTTTTCTCCAGTATTCAGTATGATTCCAGAACATTCATAACCTTAAGGCAGAAGACATTAGCAAGTCGAGGGGTAATCAATTGCCCAAGATAATGCTATACTAGTAAAAGGGGAAAAAAAAAAAAAAAGTGATACCTAGGAAGCGGGGCATTTTTGTCCCTGGGAAGAACAGTGATTGAATAGATGTTATGAAATGGAGTGTTATTTTACCTGACCGAGTTCTGAGTCAGATTTATCCTGCACAGCTGCAGTGTTTCCAAAATTTTCAAGCAAAATAAAGATATCTATCACTTATAGTGAATCTATAAGGCCAAAATGGAATATATACTGTCACAGAGTAACATTGGAAACAATATAAATTGGGAAAGGAGTGGCTGGAGAGCAGCCCTGCAGAAAGGGGTCTGGGGGTGCTGGTTGACAGTAGGCTCAATATGAGTCAGCAGTGTGCCCTGGCAGCCAAGAGGGCAAACCGCGTCCCGGGGTGCATCAAACACAGCATGACCAGCCGGTCAAAAGAGGTGATTATCTCGCTGTATTCAGGGCCTCAGCTTGAGTGCTGTGTGCAGTTCTGGGCCCCACAATTTAAGAAGGATGTGGCAGTCCTTGAATGCGTCCAGAGGAGGGCAACAAAGCTGGTGAAAGGACTGGAAGGAATGTCCAGTGAGGAGCAGCCGAGGACTTTGTGCTTGTCTAGTTTGGAGAAAAGGAGGCTGAGGGGTGACCTCATTGCTCTCTACAGCTTCCTGAGGAGGGGAAGGGGAGAGGGAGGTGCTGACCTCTTTTCCCTAGTGTCCAGTGACAGGACGTGTGGGAATGGCTCAAAGCTGCACCAGGGGAGGTTTAGACTGGACATTAGGAAGCATTTCTTTACCAAGAGGGTGGTAAAAGACTGGAACCAGCTTCCTAGAGAGGTGGTCCATGCCCCAAGCCTGGCAGTGCTTAAGAGGCATTTGGACAATGCCCTTAACATGCTTTAAAGTTTGGTCAGCCCTGAAGTGGTCAGGTAGTTGGACTAGATGGTTGTTGTAGGTCTCTTCCACCTGAAATATTATATTGGATCCTAGGACTGACAGGACTTTGATGCAAGACTGACTAGAATCTTTCTTCTCAAAAAGTACATAAAACCCACCATTAGTAGACTTTAAAAAAAAAAAACAAACAAACAACCAAAACCTAAAACAGATTTTGAGAGCAAAAACAAGTATAAGACTTTCTGAAATGGAAGAAACTTAAGAAGAAGCAGAACAGAAATAAAAAACATTAATTCCTCCTGCACACTGTGTCTTTGCAGCTGCAATTTTTTTTCATTTAAGCTTGGTCTCAGTCCAAACTCTTTTCAATGGATTCTTTAATTGCAATAAAAGTCACCTCTGGTCACTAGGAAAAAATATTTTCTATTATACTAGGCCTGATTACATGTCAGTTCCACCTTTCTCAGCATTTTCTGATCTCTGCTGTGCTATAGGTTATATATCTCCTGCTGTTCGTGTGCCCACGTCTGCACTCCACAAACCTCCTCCTCCAAGTGTAGCCAGTTGCTTTCTGGGAAGAGGCAGTCTCAGCCTTCCTCCCAGAGGGTCCTCCCATGGAGAAACACTCTAACAAGCAGAAGGGAAGTGGTCAAACTACCCTGGCACTCAGCTATACCCATTTAAGAGAGAATAATGTGCACACAGTAACTGTGAACAAGTTAAATAGCTGTAAAATCGCTCATGGATACTCTAAAAAGAATCAGAGTTTTATTATGTTACACCTTTTCCTGACACATTTAGTGAGCATATATGTCTGTCTGGAGGACCGAAAATCCCCTATCCCTTACAGTACCATTGCAAGCTTCTTGCTTTTCATGGGATTCCAGTTGTGTAAGCCTGAGGCTCACCCTGCCACTAACATGGATTTACACTGTTACAACGGATAAGAATTTGCCCTAAGAAACTATTTAAAATAATAAATGTATTTAATTCTATATTTAATAAAAAGAATAGGTTGATTTGACAGAAATAGAGCAATAGTGAAGGAATGGAAAAAAGCTGCAGCAAGGACCTCCTAGATCAATTAGTCCTTTTTAAAAAAATAATAAAAATACATAGCTAAGTTCATAGCTTAGTTCCTGGCTAAGCAATACAGCATCCTATTTCTCTTCAAACCCCTAAGGCCCTGGCCTGAAAAGCTTTGAGGATTGTACCCTGAACAGTACAGATAAGCCCTTAGCAGATAAGTACATATCAGCTAAAATCATCAGAACGTATGGATAGTCTCTCTTTCTAGAGGAGAGAGATGCAACTTTACATGGAAACTGTATACAACTAAATCTGATTTAAATATATACCCCAAGAAAATAATGCTGATGGAGACACCTGTGTATATTCAGCATAGCCATAACCACATGGAGCTGGATCCACCTCTCAGGGGGATTACTCTCCAATTCCGCTTTCTGGTGTTTTCAGATCTGACACTTAAGATTCTCATCCTGTTCCTTAGACGAGTGTCTTGAGATACAGATCTTCACTGAGCTCTTTCTACTGCAAGTAAAACACTCTAAAAGTAGTACATGTCTCCTCAAGGGTGAAAACAAGACAGATGTCACTAACCTTTCCACTACAACCACCTGTCTGCAACCATCTTTTCCCGCATCTCTTCTGTTTCTCACTTTTTCCTCTGTGATGTCCAGAAACAGAAACAGTTATTCAGGATAAATGAGGCATCGGAATGAGGTTCCTCAGCATTTCACCTGTGAAACTGAATCAGAAATAAGAAAAACATATGGAAATATCAGCTAAATCAATGCAACATATTTTTCCACGGCATTTTTGAATGGTGTTTATATTTAAGTCACAACTGTTCCAGGAGGTACTGAGGCATTTAAAGCAGATCCATTCTAGCACCTCATTCTGCCTGTCAGTCATAACTACACTAAGTTTTATGAGACAGACTCCATTCTGATAAGATTTCTTGGTATTTTTCATGTAAGCCTGAGTAGTTTTAGAAATGTTACACCAATATACACAGATCACACATTCACTGAAGCAACATTTGTGTTAAGAAACTACCAAAGCACGATAACCAATTGCAATGCAATAAGATCCTATAATTTAGGAATATTCACCAAGCTCTCTTGGTGAAAGGAACACCATTTTAGGCAAGCAGATGCAAGGAAAAAAAGGAAGAGCTGCACACACTGATGCATAATTTCAAATCTTTTAGAAAGAGCAATGAACACTTAGAATTCAACTGTTGCACACAGCCAGGGATCTGTTTCTACACATCTCTTGCCATAGTCATTCATATAGCAGCTGTTGCAAAACTTTCCTAGTAAGCCTCATGGCTTCACCCAAAACTACTCTCAGTTCAGAACCATCTTTTCATAATTAAGATAGTACTTCAGACTTTCCCCAGATAACTGGGGTATCGTTTTAAAAGTCAAACACACTTAACAGTAGAGTCTCTTAAGGAAAAAACTGTGGCTATTAAAAAAACTAGAGGAAAGGTGACACATTATACTGCTACCTGAATTCCACTCCCATCAAAAAACACACCATCTTTCAAAAAATCTAGCAGCATTATTTCCTATATCACTACTCCAAAAATGCTTCATCAGCCAAGTATAACAAAACCTGAAAAGTCTATCTTATTTCATCAGTCCTTCCTAAAGGATGAAATCTGTAACACTGATGTCTTGAAACAGTGCTCAGAGCCCTGAGTACACCAACAGGGTCTAATTGCCCTGGGCAGCCTCAGTAGGGACCTCCACCCACCCACAAGTTCCCTTTGGCCAGGCACTGCATTTAAGCTCAGGCACTTGGTTCCAGTGTTTGCTTGAGCTGTACTGTACGTGTGTTATGCTTGATTCTGCTTGCTTGCCTTCCTGATTTGATCTCAGATCTGCATTATGACTGTGGACTTACTTTTTGATCACTAGCTTGTTGGCAAGCCCTGATTGTTGTCAGTGGATCTGCTCCTCTTGTTCAGGTACCCAAATGATATATAAATTTGGCTTCCAATAGGATAGATGTGCACAGTAAATAGAAAGAACATCATAGGTACCTCTTGTCTGGTGGTATTTTAGATGTTCAAAATTCTCTGTGCCATGCATTTCTTCCACAGGGTTGTTGCAGAACTGTGATTGGCTGTACTGTAAGGCTTTTTCATGTTGCTAAATTCCTGCAAGGGTTACAAGGCAGAAAAAAAAAAAAGGGGGGGGGACACGAACCTCTACTTCTGACCCTATTTGGCTCATGTTTTACAAGTGATATGAGGAATCTAGGGGAGAAAAACACAGGCTCTCTTGTTGTAACCTTGAGTGTTATAATGGTTTTTTCTATACTTATTCCTAAATGAGGAGGCAGGTGCTCAAGATCCTCTGACCTTCCTTCCATAGAGCCGTAAGTGCTATTAGACCTACAGGTTCTAAGCTGTTTTACTGCAGTAAAGTACAGATGCTTAAATACGCATTTGAAGAGTGAAGTTTGTGTGTGAAGAGCGAAGCAGTGTAGTGGTGAAACCATTTAGAGTTCCATAACTTATAGTTACATTAACCTGCCAAAGTTTAAGGGTAAATATATTTGAACATGTCTTTAATTCAAACATACCAAAAGAACACTAATCATTGGTGCTATAGTTCATTAAAATCAGACAGAAGTAAAGCATATTTTTAACTACAAAAACATCTGCTAGATAAAAACAACTAATGAAAGGCTCGATAAACAAAACTCGGTATTGTGTTTTTCCTTCCAGGTTTACTCTTTGTTCAGTAGCTTGCTTGGGATGGGGGGCAGGTCAGGGAGAAGAGGGTAACAAATTTTTCACTGTTCCTTTTGGGACCTAGAAAGTTTTACTTTTCATTCATTTTCATTCACTTATTAGATTTTAATGTGAATCTGAGGTTTGTTGGTCTCATTCTCTGCTGTGTTACTAGTGGGTAGATACTAGCAACCCAATTTAACACCACTTTTATTGACAAAATGTGCTCCAACCTGGAGACTGAGACTCTGTTCTGGCCAAATGAGTTTTGGTTACACTTGGAAACTTTGCTCCTAGGCTTATAAACTCAAAATAGTGATGGAAGCTGAGTTGAAAGTTAAGGAAATATTCTGGATAAACTTTAACTTAACTGTAAGAGTGAGAAAGAAGGAAAAAAAGAGTTGTCTTCTCAGTGAAAACTGATTGAGGAAAAAATTAAAGCCTTAAGAATTTTGGTTTTTAATTGTGCCTAATAAATGTTTAGTTCACATTCTTGCCAAATTCACAAGGTATGGTCTTTAAGTTGAACTCTCCAGTGTGTATAAGTAATTACAACTCCCAAAAACTTTTTATTAAAAAAAAAAAAAGACGGGGGAATAGCTATCTAAATGACAGAAGATTAGGGATAGACTTCAGATGTCCTGGCTTCTATCTTGTGGTAACGTCTCACATGCTGAACAACCTAAAGGTTTTCTCTAGTTCCATACTTGATTCTTCTGTTGGCTCAGATCATCTCAGGTTTGAGCTCATGAACCATGCACAAACTATTAATGATAGCTGTTATTTATCCCTCTTGCAATAAGCCAGTCTCAATATCATAGTTCTGAGTCTCAGCTGAATAGAACCCAAATCAAATAGACTGCAAGGCATGCAAAAACATTACAATTTCAGTACAGCAGACAATAATAGCTTTTTCTTTTCTTTCTGATGCTTCCTTTTGTGTTATTATTTCTTCATCTATTATCTTGCTCTCCTAGTGAAAACAGTCCTCAGAGCCATGAGGGATTCCCCTTATAACAGGGGAAAGAAAACCTGGTTATCAGTGTGGCAGTAATTCACCCTGGATCAAGTAGAAATAGCCGAACAGGTAAAAAATGCAACAGTACCCATTAAACATGCAGTGAAAGGATTAGTTTCTATTCCTCTTTGAATGATGGAAGTCCAAACTGGAGGGCTTTACTCCAGTATAGCTGTTTATAACTTATGCAACTATTATGTAACAGCTTGATGAAATATATAAATCTGCTTTAAAAGGGGTGAACATGATGAATTTTGTACTGATATACTTACAGATTTGAGACACTGGAAATCAGGGCAGGAATATAACCTTAGAACAAATTATGTATTTGTGTCCCCAGAGAAATGAGTGATCCCCATCATAATAATAAAATCTCAAAAGGGTTTGGGCTACAGTTATTCTTCCCTTGGAGCAGAGCATGGCAAACTCAGATGACGAAGAGTGTAAAACAAGAAAATGCATATTTGTTGGATGAAAACACTGAATCCCCAAAACTCGTCAGGAATTGCATAAATTCCTGCTTTGAGTGAGTACCACATTGAGCATCCTTTGTGGTTGTTTCTGTGATTCAATAAATTTTTCACTGCTGTCAGCAGCCTGTTATGAAGATGCTTATAAAATGCCTACTAAATTGGAGGCAGGGGGGGAATCCCGGTATGGATCAGAATATTCAAATCAATCTATTTACTTATTTTCTGAATTTTTCACATTCAAAGGCTGTGCTTACTGAGAAGGAGTGAAAAATCAATACTTACGAAAAAACAGGGCTTTCAAGAAAGCTATTTTCTTGAGAAATCAGTTTTGTTTCTTGTACAAAAGTTTTGATTCTTTTAATGATTCATTCAGCAAGAACTCAATACAGGCTCTTGCACCTAAGCTTACACAATGATATTTGGTACACAGAAATAATTGACTATGGGAATTATTTCAGTACTCATGATTTAATTATTGGTGCTTCTGTGACTTCCTTTGTCTCTAAGTGTCTTTACACTCACAACATTTTACTTTCATTTTGCTCTTCCTTGAATCTTTTGATGACATGCTAGTGATTGTTAGTGCTGTTCCCTGTAACTGAACTAAGGATGATGTCTGAGCATTCATACGTGATCACCTGAAATTTCTCAAGCAACTGCTGAGATAACAGGAAAATAACTTCCATGAAGTTGCATTTCTGGGGTACAAGTTAAATGATATCCAAGAAGTGGATTAAAGCTTCTTAAAGAAGTGGGATTGGTTTTGAGTTCTTTATTTATTAAAAGAATAAGTAAGGGCTTATTGCCAGAGTTCTGGATGTCTTCAAACATTTAGTATGAGATTGTGACTATCCCCTCCCAAGTGC
>NW_008825538.1:2054109-2066211 GCF_000699105.1 Pygoscelis adeliae | reverse complement strand
TAAGAATCAGGAGTTTTGTTCTCTGAGACAGGCAAGAAAAGATGGAAGAGATCTGGAACTTGGGATAGGTTTCCAAATGCCAACCAATTAATTTGGGGGTGATAAAACTCTGGTGGTATTATTTTACTTTGTTCAGCACTGAGAGTGGGTTATAATACCACCAGATCCTGTGGAGATCTTTTAACACCAACTGTTAAGTTTAAGAAATTTGACTGGGTTTTCACTGAGATTTACAAGTCCCAAAACTTTGAGAGTCCTATAGCTCACGGTTAGCTGATGGAAAGGTATGTGAATAATACATGCAGGCAATAAGAATTAGATATCCTACTTTACTAACCAATACAAGTAAAAGGAGAAAAAGTCTAGCATATTTCTAATACCAACTCACTCAACATGTTAATAAAGTTGAAGATGTAGAACCAAGTTACTGACTTTGAAAATAATTATTTCTTTTCAGTGATAAAGAAATGATGGCCTATGATATCATAATTACGGAGTGATTGGCTACCAACAAACCTAACAAAAGTAACAAGTGTTCAGCTGGGACCTGTCAAACAATCTGATAGTCAAGAAAATCACTGGTAGTGCTTCTCTCCATTTAACACCTTATCTGGCTATCAGGTCTTTGTTCACCCAAAAAAGGAAAAGCTGCAAAATGATGGCTGATTTCAGTGTAGTAAAATAGAAAACGAGCTTTTGATCACTTCTGTGCTGTACCTCATTTCTTACAGTCCATCTGTCAACACAAACAATATATTTAAGAAAAGAAATCTGATATCTGATTATTATCTCCTGTAGGAGTACCTTCCAACATTGACAGCACTTTTATTAAGAGGGTTCAGTTATTTGAGAGGGGTTTGGTAATCATGGGTTTCCTCTTTTGCACTCACTCGTTGAAGCAGTTCACACAAATCCAGTTTCCAGGTCTATAGTCTTTTAGGGTTTGGGGGGTAATCTCATTGTTTAGCAGGTTTCATGTGCTTTTAGTAGCACATCCATCTTGAACTTTTATTTCCAGTAATATGTCATTTACCAAATGACAAACAAAATAGAAAACAAATCAAATGAAGAGTTGATGACAAATTGGTAGTACTATCTTCCACCTGTAAAAAAAAAAAAAAAAAAAAAACACAAAAACCAAACATGTAAAAGAGAAAATGACTTGTCCATCTATTGCACAGGTCATGGTGATTCAGTTGCTGTCTGGAGTACTCTAGAAATTTTAGTAGCTAAAAAGCAGAAATGTACAAAGGTCCAACCAGACACATTTTCCTATTCTTCCCTCCAAGACCCAGTTCCAGAACTCAGAGTTTCTTCAGCCAAAATTCCCAATTGCTGGGCAACTTACACAAGGTACAGGGCCATTGACCAGCAGACTTTATTTTATGTTTGAGATAATGGCCTAGCCAGCTCATGGAGGCAGAAGACTCAGAAGTAACACCATTCTACTGGCAGTGCTACCAGGAAATTCAGGACAAGTTGAACAAAGGTACCTACTTGTCTGCAATGTCAGGGGAAGACTCAGAAGTCATGACAGTAATGGAAAACTTATGTGAGAAAATAGTAAGATGCACACAAGTGATACAGGTTATAGAATGACTCAGGAGTGGCTCTGAGTGTAATAAAGGGTGCTAAGGAAAAGCCGTAAGGATCCGCGGTTGCTGTAGGAAGATCCTTGAGCAGCAGCTATGACAACCAGAGATGAGTTTAAATAACATGCTCTCACCTGCCAGTAAAAACCTTTCCTCTTGGATTCAGGAAGAAGTGATGACAGGACAGGCAGAGGTAACAGAGAAAATGAGTGAATTTATCCTAGAATTGTGAGACTTATTCTATCAAAGAAGGGGTAAAGCTGACAGTAAATATCAATGGCCTTTCCATTCAGGCTTAGATGAGCTTGGAGGTGCAATTCATAACATCCATAACTGTCTTCTCACTGGTTTCTTGAAGAAATCTATTGTTCTTGACAATGGTGCACAAAGCAATTACTCCTTTATGAATAAGGTTGCTCTTTAAAACATAAAAAAATAGTAGAGTTAACACTTGACCATTGCACCTCTGTCAATGTTAGCGAGAAATCACCAGTGGCACAGCTCTTCCATGGAAAATGAATTCATTCTATTTTTAGCTATTATGAATGTTTTTCACCTAATGAACCCTGTTCAGATTTGTGATTGTCTTTTGTCATCAGGTTATCCTCTATAACTGCATCATACCCTTGAAGGAAAGGATCAGAAATAAATGCTATTTGCTCATTACAGTTCCAAGAGTTTTTGTCTTGAATTGAGTGGTTACTAGGCTTTAGGTAAACTCTTCAGATTCTTTCTGATTTACACGGTACACATTCACTTTCTTCACTTACTAAGTAAACTAACACCAATGTTCTCTAGCCCAAGCCTTCTGCTGTACCCTCTGAGCAAGCATTTGGACAATGGGATTTTTGTCTTAGTCCTCTCTCTCAGCTAAGCTCGTTGGGCTGCAGGGCATGGCATTCATGATACAGAAAGAAAATGGGAAGAGATGGATGGATGGATGAATAGCATTGGCTTTTATTATAAAACTATTACCATTGGAGGCAATTCAGCTAGTCATTGACTCCCAGAATATCATCGGTATATAATGGACAGCTCCTATTCAAAGGAGATTCATTCAAAGTTAATACTAATACATGCATTAGACCTGAACAAATGAAAAACCTCCACACCTTCTTTCACTCAGCTGCCTGTCCTTCAATTCTCAAGAATCCTCCTGAATTCTCAAGTCGTAAAAAAAAAAAAAAAAAAAAGAAAAAAGTTCTGCATCAGTTGCAGTGGCTATCATGACAGTTCAGAACGGGGATATTTCACACTAAAATAAGAATTCTTCAACGCTATTGGCTCCTACTTCAACATGGAAGTAGGATACACTTTGCAAGTGCTTACCTGTGGTAAATAGTATAACCCAATTCAACTGAAGAGGGGGACAGAGTTCCATTAGCCAAGCTAGCAGAAAAGGGATTTCATAGCCTCTGAGATGGGTCTAAGTATTCCAAGTTCAAAGTCAGTCAAGCCCTAAACAGAACAGGTTGGTCTTGTACTGCCAAGCACACATACGTGCAGGGTTTATGCAGATTAATGTGTCATTTCTAGAATCCATGTTCCATGGGTGCTATAATGTTTCTTTACTCGGTAAGCATTGTGCAGTTTTTAATCAAGGTTGTAATCAATTCAACACCAAAAAATTATTGGTTAACATCTGTGATTTTAAACTCCTTCCTCATAAAACAAGCTGTGTTGTATAATGTAGGTCTAATCCATTTCGTCTTTATCGAAGATATTTGCTCAAGCCAGGAAGAGCTGTGACTAAACTTCAGGAGTCTCTGTTATCTAATGACTGACTGGAACCAACACCAGAACATATGTAATCTCTACAGGAACAGCATTGGCCCTACAAAAAGAAGATGCAGATAGCTGCATCCAATATTATTATAGGACACAAATATTGAAAGTGAAGATAAAGGTTTTCTCTTCCCAAATCATCTTGTTTGTCACTGCTTCAAAGGGATTGAGAAAGATACATTCCATTTCCCATCTGGATTACTCTTATGCATTTGATTTCTGGTCATTTATAATCCAAGATATAATCTAATGCATTGAATAAGTGTCTGGTAATATAAATCCATTATGGCTGGCCATCATGAGCTATAGTCCAGTATATAGTACTGAAGAGCTGAAGAAGTGAAAGAAAGAAATGGATTTCACAACTTATGTTCTATTTTGTGTTCCTTACTGCATTTTTCTTCTCCAGCTTTTTAAGAAATAGGATTTATTACCAAAGAAGAATGAGATATTTTTCATGAGATTCCTGCACAGTCAGCCATCTTGGGTACTTTAGGAGAAGATCAGTTAACTCAAGATGACTTATTTTTTCCTCCTGTACTTCACAGAATTTCAACTTTTTGTAGGTATCAGCTGGAAGTGAAAATGCTGAAAAACTCAAAGGAGGCAATTATTCATGATTTCACCTTTTGCCAAGTCAGTCACAGTGGGGAGGAGGACCAATAACTTGATAAGTGTGAGGTTTTAGTGAAGCTGGGCATCTAGATGGTTTCTCTAAGACATCTGTGGATATGTCTTACACATCCACAGCATAGGCTTGATGAGGTGGCATGTATGTTTGACACGTACATTAAAAGATTTGAATCAAGAAACTAACTAAAGCTCAATGAACTTGTGTGGGAAACTTTCCCTAGGTTTTTATCCCTTTTATCCCCTTTTTATCAGAGAGACAGTGTCTGCCGCATACTGAAGTTAGTGAGACTTCCATCACACATTAATATGAAATTACTACATAGCACAACCAACAATTTGTGATAGTAACAAGTATGATTTCCCTGGTCTTCCCCTAAACTCTTTTGCAGCTAGTCTGCCATCTCCAGCAAAGTTTTTCTTACACAGCCAAACACCATTTCTGTAAATTCAGAAACATGACAGTTATTTTTTATCTTGGATGTAAACTCCTCTTCCCAAAGTTTAAAATACAAAGTTTAAATAGGAAAGGTATTTCTCATTAGAAACCTTGGCTAGTAGAAGTCTTTGAATAAGTTCCTGTATCAAGGTCTGTAAAGCTGATAGCATCATTTATAAGAAACTTTGTAAGAAAGTTTGTGAGAACTTTACTCAGCAAATAAATAGATTACAGCATGAAAAATTCTTATTTGTTATGTCAGAGTCCATCTTGAAAAAAGCACTTTGTGAATATATTCTGGCTTTTCAGAGGTGAAAAATATCAGGTTTCGATTACTTCTTACCAATTTGTTACATTGTCTGCTATAAAACCCCATAGATTTTAAAAAAGCATTGAGAGCTTAAACCAGGTATTCTCACAGATTATATTTGCCTTAGAAATAAGAAATTAAAATCTTTTCTCCAACACTGGTATTAAGAATGAAGAATGTCTGGAGAAGTATATAACACTTCTATGGTGTCATCTCAAAGATATCTCAAGTCCATCTAAAAACATAGCCCTACTGTGTGAAATCTGAGCATAAGCTTATATAATTGAGTCATTACTTGACTTAAAAGGTTTAAAGACTATGGAAAATGACAGTCACATTTCACACAACCATTCTTTCAGGTAATCCGTAGACAGCAGCACACATCTTGCATGGCTCTTTTTGCTCATTTACTTTTCCCTTCAACTTACATGGACCGGAAAAATAAATACTTTTTCTTTAAAAAAGCAGACTATGAGTGGATCCCTTTTTTCAGAATCTTGTTCTTCTTCTGAGGGTGTTCTTATGACCTCTTATAGTTGACAACTGAAAGACAAGATTAAATTGATTAGCAATGAAAGTCCATCTCATGCTTGTCTGTGGTAAGAAATATGGAGCAGACAGGTTGAGATTTTCCACCACTGAAAATTCAGATTGTATAACGAGCTTTCCAGCTCATTACACTGGTCACTACATTTATTAATAATGGAGATAAACAGCCTCTGCCATGGACTTCAGTGCACTGGTTTTGTTAAGCCTGGCCACATATGTTTAAATGCACCACAGACTCACTGACAAATTTCCACTATACAAGAATTATTCATGTCAAAATGGAATGGGTAGAACACACATTTGAGAAACTGGGGCGCTTGTGCCATCTGTGTTTTTTGCTCTTCTGTTTGATAACATCCAGAATTACACAGGCTACAAGCATCACAAAATCAAAGAGGAAACAGAGAAGGTACTCCCTCCACGTTTTATGATCCTCATAGAGGAATGTAAGTTTTCTCGATATCTTCCAAACAGCAGTTTGTTGCATTGAGTTACTTCAGGGATGCAATAAATTTTTACATGAGAGAAAAATTAAGTGATAATTTTTGCAAAGTGCAGAACATCGCTCCAGGATGTTTTTAAGCTGTTTATGAAGCATGTCACCAAGGGAATTCTGATCTGATGGCAGATATCTGGAACAAAGGGCAGAACTGTGTGGACAAACACACAAATAAATACTGAAGTGTTCAGCAATTGGATGTCTTCTGTGACATTTAATCATAGAATCATAGAATCATTAAGGTTGGAAAAGATCTCTAAGATCATCGAGTCCAACCGTCAACCCAACACCACCATGCCCACTAAACCATGTCCCTAAGTGCCTCATCTACCCGTCTTTTAAATACCTCCAGGGACGGTGACTCAACCACTTCCCTGGGCAGCCTGTTCCAATGTTTAACCACTCTTTCAGTAAAGACATTTTTCCTCACATCCAATCTAAACCTCCCCTGGCGCAACTTGAGGCCATTTCCTCTCGTTCTATCGCTAGTTACTTGGGAGAAGAGACCGACCCCCACCTCGCTACAACCTCCTTTCAGGTAGTTGTAGAGAGCGATGAGGTCTCCCCTCAGCCTTCTTTTCTCCAGGCTAAACAACCCCAGTTCCCTCAGCTGCTCCTCATAAGTCTTGTGCTCCAGACCCCTCACCAGCCTCGTTACCCTTCTCTAATCCTGAGAAGGGCAACGTTGCCCTCTAATCCTGAGGGCTGGTCTATAGCTCAGATGAGTCCTCTCATACTGGTGTGGGAAAAGGTTGGATATAGTTCACAAATACAGTTTAGATAACGTGGAACAACTTCTGGGCTGTTGTGCATGAGCCAAATTCCAGATGAAAATTCCTTATCAAGAGCCCTGCTTCCAAACGTTCCACAGAAATCGCTCTTATTTCAGCATCTTCACTGAATGCTGAGACTTCCCACCCATCTGCCAACAGCTTTCTAGAAAAAAGTGTAGAACGTTATGTTATTTTTTTGCCATAGAACCTTATTTTGAGCTTATTGCTTTTTCATGTCAGGGACCATTTGCTGAAATAAGGACAATCATTTTCCTTTCAAGAAGAGCCAAAGTCCTATAAATTAAAGAAAAAATGTTTATATGATTTACATGTAAGCAAGGGCATGCAGCAGTAATATTGGCATTGAATAAGCAATGATATTGTCCTAAGGCTAGCCTTTTCTGGCATGATGTGTAGTGTACAGAGGCTCTGATTTCTCCTTTACATATGGGTTAAACTTCCCTTCTCTAAGGAAAAAAACAAAAAAAACAAAAAAAAGAGAATGTGCAATTTTAACTTGGCACAGCTGAAGTTCAGTTGACCTGTTAATAATATATCGATTCAGGAAAATGATCTTCTAGAAGTGCTTCAGTGAAGGCACAGCTAAATGGAACTAAAAGGCCTTCATGAAAAATCAGGAATGAGAACAAACTGAAGGACTAGAAGAGAGTAAGCAGACATGACTATGGCCTACAGATATATGTGCAAGAGAAAAGGAAAAAGCTATTAGTAAGGGCCTGAGTTTATAGCTATCCACAGTAAAAGGAAGTTTATGAAGGTGGTATCATCTTTCATAGACCCAATTTAATAAATTGAGTGATAAGAAGATGGGTAAGATTTGGAGATTATGATTTCTTAGTGATATGGTTTGTAGCATCGCTTCGTACTGTGTTTTTTTCGGATAGTGAATTCTGAAGCACTTGTGTAAACAGCTCCTGTAAAATGCACGATAGACATAAGAAGAACATATTTTATGAGCTGTTAAGTACTTGCCCTTTTCATACTTGCTGTAAGGGCAAAGTAAGATGCATACACTAGTTTTCCTTTATATTAAGATACAATTTTGTTCAGAATGTTCGCTTTATGACAATGCACGGGAAACACTGATGTCAATCCACAACCATCTGAAACCATCATGTTCATCAAGAAACTCTGAAAAGAGCCTTCCCTTCCCCTCACTTTAAAGTTTCTACTCTGTTGATATTGATGCATTCAGTTGCAGTAGAGTTAGTTTGCATTTTCCAGAATCATGTGAAGTTCCAATTTCCCTCTTCTACCACATCTCTCTAGAAAATGGGTAGAAGAAAGGACAGAAATGTGCTGTAAATGTTCCTGTCAGGAATATCTATATTGTATTCTTAGTACCCAAAGGGGTGTGCAGGCAGTGTTTTTTCCACTAAGAAAGCATCATTAAGAATCTTACTGAACTTTGAAGACCTGAAATAGAAAGAGCTCTCTTTCCTTTCCTAAAGAATTTTTTCAGTGGTTACTTTTCAAGTAGTTTTCAGAGTTTATTGAGGAGATTGTTTTGCACTAACAATGATAAAGTCTAATTTCCCCATGAGCTGTCCAATTGCATCCAAAAGTCACAGCATATGTCAAGTTTTATTAAAGCCTTAGAACACTAGCAAGCGTAACTTCATAATGTCTTGCCTAGAAGAATTCAGTCATCCAGAAATTTGCTGCAAAAACACTGAGAATAGGGAGGAAGCTTGGCAGGTTGGACCTCAAACAGCTCCTTACTGCAGGTGTACAGTCCCCTGTAGTACTGTCCAGCATGCTAGCCTCCCAGGAAGATATCTCAGCTTATTTCTGTAGCTACACATTGGAAAGAGTCCTCTACTTTTTATGGAATTAATAAATAAAGTCATCCCAGCACAATTAAAGTGAGAGTTTTATTTTATTTTTTTTTTACCGAGAGGGTGGTCAAACACTGGAACAGGCTTCCTAAAGAGGTGATTGATGCCCCAAGCCTGTCAGTGCTTGTATCATATCTTCAGCTGATACAAGAATGTAACTCCAGTGAAGATTGACTAGGAATTCGCCACAATGTGATCCAAGAAATACACCAGCACCAAGTGAGGAAAAAGTAAACTCTGCTTTCAGAATACTGATCTATTTTGAAAAGGAGTAGACGGGCTTTTTCTGAAGCTCTAATCTGCTGTAACATGAGGTTTTCAGAGGTGAGATGTTGAATGATTTTGGTCCTTTCTAAGTAATGACAATACCCATTTTATTGTGATGGCTCTGGAGCTAAAGAGAGAACAACATATTCATTTGCTTTATATAATCTAATCACCAAGACTGACATGTTTTCAGAAAAGCTGACAATATTGTAAGAAATCTATTCCATATGGTCAAAATGAGCAGTATTTCTGTATGAATAAGAAGATATTGAAACTAAAGCAGGGAACGGTCTTGAGATATAGAAGACTGGAATACAGTGGCAGATCTGTGCAAGAGCATTGGGCAAGCCAGTGTAGAAGCTCAAAATTCTGTGACTGCTCTTCACATACAGCCAAGGTCTGATATTTACAATATCTACCTGAAAGGTCTGCTTTCATTGACAACCTAATCTACTCAGTTGAATTCAGTGAATCTTAATTAATGATGTTCTGGGATCTAAATATAACAAACTCCTATACAGTTAGTCAATTCAGATAGTACACAATATTTGTCATTTTCAAAGCACAGTAGAGACAGTAAAGGCTAGACTGGGACACTTATGTCAAACCTAAAAGTTAACATGAAGTCACAATGAAAGTCTGTGCCTCAAACAGTCATAACCCCTTCCCATGGAGATCCCAAGAGAGGAACGGAGTATTTACAGTTAGTCAATTCAGATAGTACACAATATTTGTCATTTTCAAAGCACAGTAGAGACAGTAAAGGCTAGACTGGGACACTTATGTCAAACCTAAAAGTTAACATAAAGTCACAATGAAAATCTGTGCCTCAGTCATAACCCCTTCCCATGAAGATCCCAAGAGAGGAATGGAGTATTTAGGCTCCATGTGATGCCTTTTGTAAATATCACTGGATCCTGTGGCTTTAACGAGAATCATTGCATACTTGTACAAGCAACTCAGCCATGACACTCATTACATCTTTTTTAATTCTTTAATGCATGGTCCTGGTTATTTAGCTCTCCAGTTTGCTTTTCTTTCACATTTACTTCCATTTTGTGACTACTTCAAAACTTTGCTATCTATAACATAGATGTGAAATGTCTCCACTCAGCTAAGAGATGCTATAAAAGACGATTTATCTATGGAAACATCCCTATTTTCCTCTGAAGAAGTCTTTGCTACATGGACATTCATCAGAGCCACGTTTTTAATTCTGGTTTCTTGTGAGTGTAAAAGGATCTCATAGCATTAGGACTGCACAAGAGACCAATCAGTGTGGTTTGCTCATAGAGGTGCTAGCATCATATTCAGTTCTCATATTGTCTCTCAGAATCTACCTGGGTTTTTGCGTCTTATCACTGCTGCTCCCTGTCCCAGAGGCCTGCTTTGCTCAACTTGCAGTTCTTTCTGGCTCCCTGCCCCACACTTCATCTTCTGTTTCTTAGGAGTTTCCTTTCTCTTCTTACTCTTCAAGCTTAGTAGACCCAGAAATCCTCACCCTTAAGCCTCTCTGGGAGATGTGACAACTCCAGACTTTGGAATACCTCTATTTCTGCAATTCATAAACCTAAAAATAGTTACTACTCAAAGAGCAACTGTATCATGTCAATAGAAAATATCTAGTCTAACCTTTTGTATGGTATCAGCCAGAGAATTCTACTTATAGATTTCTGAACCTACCACAGGCACTGAAATTTGAAATATAGGGCATCATTTATGAAGCTAGTGAAAGCTAAACACAACTAGGTAAAATTATAACATAGGCCTCGGTTTTCTTGTCAAGTAAACGCCCTATTTAAAAAATAAATAAATAAAAGCTTAGTACATTTCTATTTTGAATTTGTCTATCAAATATATTTATATGTTTATTTTTTGATTGTACCTTTTGCTAAAATGTCAACTAAAGGATATTTTTGGTCCAAAATTTCCAGCCAGTGTAGAATAATCTAGCAATTAGGTTTAAGTGAAAAATTACAGCACACAAAGGAGCTTATTTTCCTCTATTCCAAACTATAGGAAAACAGGAAAGCCAACACTGGCAATAAAACTGTCCTACAATACTAAATCCTAATCCTTTTCCTGTTTCATTCTGCAGATCTTTTTCCCCACTGGATTAAAAAGGAAAGACAATCAATTAAAATAAACCTCAGAATGGTTGGTCATATTTAGCTTTCACACATTATTTTCAATGCATTAATTTCACAGAAGTTACTAAAACAAAGTGTCTCTTATTATTTTTTTTTTCCCATAGATAAGAAAACAGAAAGGGCAGAAAACAGAATTATTTGCTCAGAGTCATACAGACTGTTAGTGAGAGAGCCAGGAATAAAATCCATGTCTTCTGGTTGTTATTCTAATGCACTAGTGATTGGATTATGCTATTTCATCTCTCCTTAGTGGAAATGCTGTTCTGCAGACTGACCTCTGGAGCCAGTACAGACACAAGTGTGACATTTGTTAATCTAAAGACTCTCAAGAGAGTAAGAAAATGTGAGAGCAGGTATTAGTTAGAGGACAGGCAAACACACCACAAATAAAGATCCAGGCTTTATGTAGAGTTATAGTAGACATTTTTAAGTGAATCTGGCTGAGTTATTAACTTCATTAGTCACACAAAAAAGAGGATGTCCAAACCTCAAACTGAAAGAATTTGGAGAATACGCCTCCCTTGAGGAGGGTTTCCTTCAGATCTCCCATGTTATCTAATATACATTTTATTTACTGTAAACTGGGAAGACTAGTGTAGCGAAAGCAGAGGACTGTGACACAAATTAAAAATGCACTAATTAGGATACAATAAATGTTACCTTGCATTGAACCCAAATATATGCATACTAAAATAGTGTAATCAACAACACATAACTTTTTTCTAACACTGTTATAACATCGGAGCAATGTGATGACTAAAGGTGGAAAAACTGAAGACACCCAAATGATAAAAAAGGTGCCAAACAAAGAACAAGATAAGCACAAGGTACTGCAAACGGCCAGGACATCCTGCCTAATACACATGAAGGACAACTGGCAAAATTGGGTGAGGAATTGGTTAGATGGTCGCATCCAGAGGGTAGTGGTCAACGGCTCAATGTCCAGATGGAGATTGGTGATGAGGGCCGTCCCGCAGGGTCTGTATTGGAACCAGTACTGTTTAATATCTTCATCAATGCCATAGACAGTGGGATCGAGGGCACCCTCAGCAAGTTTGCAGATGACACTAAGCTGAGTGGTGCAGTCTACACGCCAGAGGGACAGGATGCCATCCAGAGGGACCTGGACAAGCTTGGGAAGTGGGCCCGTGTGAACCTCATGAGGTTTAACAAGGCCAAGTGCAAGGTCCTGCACCTGGGTCGGGGCAACCCCCAGTATCAAGACAGGCTGGGGGATGAAGGGATTGAG
>NW_008825538.1:2038802-2053758 GCF_000699105.1 Pygoscelis adeliae | reverse complement strand
GAGAAGAGAAGGCTTTGGGGAGACCTTATTGCAGCCTATCAGTAATTAAAGAGGGCTTATAAAAAAGATGGCAGCAAACCTTTTAGCAGGGCCTGTTGCGACAGGACAAGGGGGAATGGCTTTAAACTACAGGGGGGTAGATTTAGACTAGATGTAAGGAAGAATTTTTTACGCTGAGGGTGGTGAAACACTGGCACAGGTTGCCCAGAGAGGTGGTGGATGCCCCATCCCTGGAAACATTCCAGGTCAGGCTGGACGGGGCTCTGAGCAACCTGATCTAGTTGAAGATGTCCCTGCCCACGGCAGGGGGGTTGGACTAGATGACCTTTAGAGGTCCCTTCCAACCCAAACTATTCTATGATTCTATGATTCTAAAATTGAAAACAAGGTAAGCACCATTAGGAGCAGATGAGATCCCCCTTTTCTGGCTGGGCAGACTGGGAGGGGCAAGTAGCACAAAACAAGAAGTATGGAAAGGAAAGAAAAATATCTACCACAGGAAAAAAAAATCTAAAAATAAACCAACAGGAAATAGTTTGATTATGGTCCAAAAAGTTTCAGGCAACACAAAATGTGAACACAGATTTCCTTGCCACATGAGCTCTCAAAAAATCTCTTGAAAATATGCTTTATTTGGAGCCCTAACTATGAAATACAGGTGATGATTTCAGATGTGTCTTGCTGAGCTTCTGTTTTATAAATCCTTCTGATCGTTAATGCAAATGTTACCAGACAGTCACTCCAAGAGTGTATGACTCAGCATCAGATTACCCACTGAGTCAATCTAGAGGATACTACTTAACTGTCCATATAGCTGAATCTCATAAATATGTATTTCTCTCTTTCTTTAAAACTAAAAGAATTGTGAGAAGTGGGTTTATATATGTCATGATTTAACCCCAGCTGGCAACTAAGCACCACACAGCCGCTCGCTCACTCTCCCCTGGTGGGATGGGGGAGAGAATTGGAAGAGTAAAAGTGAGAAAACTCATGGGTTGAGATAAGAACAACTTAATAATTGAAATAAAATAAAAGAGTAATAATAACAACAACAACAATAATAATAGAAGAATATACAAAGCAAGTGATGCACAATGCAATTGCTCACCACCCGCTGACCGATGCCCAGCCAGGCCCTGAGCAGTGGCACCCCCAGCCAGCTTTCCCCCAGTTTATGTACTGAGCATGACATCCCCTGGTATGGAATGTCCCTCTGGCCAGCTGGGGTCAGCTGTCCTGGCTGTGCCCCCTCCCAGCTTCTTGGGCACCTCCAGCCTTCTCAGTCGGTAGAGCATGGGGAGCTGAAAAGTCCTTGGCTAGTGTAAGCACTGCTCAGCAACAACTAAAACATCGGTGTGTTATCAACATTATTCTCATGCTAAATCCAAAACACAGCACTGTACCAGCTACTAGGAAGAAAATTAACTCTATCCCAGCCGAAACCAGGACAGTATATATGTAGTGTATCATGTAAGATTTCTGAAAATCTTCTAGTGATGAGTAAGAGAGAGGTTCACAAGTCTATTAGTTGGGAACATCAATCTTGTTAGCAGCACACGTACTTATTTCAGTAAGCTGTTCCTTCTTGTATAGGGACTGTCTGCAAATCCCTGCACTGCACTTATCTCTTTCTAGTCATTTTATGATCCTGTGGTCTGAATTACTAGTGTTTGAAGATGCATTCCTGTTCAAAGAGATGAGGGAGTTCTGTTACAAAATTAGTAGTGACTAGTAAAGCAGTAGACCAAGCTTAAGGTACATTTGTTCTATGCATTTTAGGTTTCTTTCTCCTCTATATACGGTAATCAGTATAAAATAATTCTATCTGTGGATCTTTTTCTAAGTTAGCTGAAGCCAATCAAAATCTTCTCTTTTGACTTCCTCAGGCGTAGGGTCAATCTTTATACAGGAATGAACCCATGCCATCTTACAAGGGAAGGTAAAAATTATTTGGGCCATGAAAATGGATGAGTCTCTTGACTTTGTACCTGGTGGGAAAGTATATTTTCTTTATTTAAAATTTCCAGTTTAATTGTTCCTTGTTTCCTTTGTTCATTCTCCACATAGACAAAACACATACTATGGTTGTCAACTGGCAAAACCGTATTTTCTTTTAGCGCATTAATTATGGTCTCTCAGGCCAAGTACTTTTATGAATATACATTAATGCAAGTGTTTATCATATTTTATGCGCCACTTACTCATCTGTAAAGATACTGTTACTTTAATAATGTATGCAACCTATGTTTTATTTTAAAATTTAAAACAGAAGTCTGAAATTAACACATCAGTGCAATAGAAAAGACATCTATTTGTCTTTGGTTCATTGTCCATCTTTAAATTTGACCAGCTAATTTGATCAGTGATACCTCTTTTTCCCATTCTAATCTTTGACTCACTGTGCAATTTCTTTCTGTAGATGTCTGCTCCAGATTTCAAAGTAGTCTCAGTGATTTAGAAGCTCAATGTCTTGATGTACAAAGAAGGCTTAAGGTTTCCACTGAGTAGCCAGCAGAATTTACAGAAGTGGCTTAATAAATTGTATGTTAAACTCCTACTGAGAATCAGCAATGTGTGTTGATCACATGAGATCTGGGAGAAAAAAAATTGAAATCCATCCATTCAGAAAGGGAACAAGTCAGTGCAATTTTTGCCATTATTGCAAGTGTTCATTCTATCTGTCCATATCCCCAGTGATGTGCAAGTGAGATGTATTTGCACACATTGATGGAAGCAGGTTATGGCTACATGTTCTTGTTTTATTAAATTTCTTTATGAGGGAATATTATGTACTGTATGCAGTGTTTCTGAGTATATAAAGGGGAAAACATAATGTATTTTCCTTGGAGAATAGGATTTACGTGCTGCAAATGTCTGATATGAAGTAATGGTTTTGTGAGGGATTACTGTCAATACTGCCTGTTTATGAATCAAAACCTATTCAGCAGTCATAAGCAGCTGGAAGCTGAACATCTGGGGCAAGAGTCAGCAGAAAATTTTGCTACCTCTAGATATTGTCTTTGTAGGGGATCAGTTTATCGAGGTTGAAATACGGGCCAGCTGTGAAAAGCCAAATTGAGAAATAAACCTCCCTCAATGGAGCGAGGACAGCAAAGTTGACACAAATGGAAGTATAGAATCGGCTCCTCAAGAACTACTCCCTTTCCTTAAATAATATGCATAGATAGACAGAGAGAAAAGAATTTTGCATATACCCTCTGTGGCATACACCAGTGTGCTATGGGCAAGAAGAAATGAGGGAGAAATGGAAAATAATTTCAGGCAATGGTCTGTAGCTATGGGTTTAGATCCTTCCCTAGTGCAGATTAAAAACTGGGATTTTAGGAAACTGCAACTCATGTCACTGATACCCTTGAGGAGACATCCAGCTTTGCTTGCCAAATGGGTATTTGACTAAATAGGATGGTCAGGAGAACGTATTTTACCAGAAATACAAAGTCATTTCTCCCCTAATTGCTAATCTATGCTAAGAAGTTCAGTGTTCTCTCCAGGCTATACAGGTACATGCCTCTTTTCTTTCTTTAAAAATGTGCAACAAAGTAATTTCAAGCTTTTCTGTTGAATTTGATGTGCTTTCAATTAGACCTTTTAAATGAATAACAGAGCTCTTAGCCAGTAATTAATTCTTCTTTCTACCATTAACAAATGAATGTTACAAAAGGCTGCAGTTTTAATGGCTGCTGAACACTGGGTAGGGAAATGAGATTTCTCCAGGTCCATTACTAACTTCTGCAATCTGACCTGTTCCCCACTATCACAACCATGGCATTTTCAAGGTTATCTACTAAAACCAAGATCTTAATTTTGGCCACATGGAACTTTGATTGACAAACCTAAAACACTTGAACTGATGTTTTTGCATGCTAAATGTCCACATTGGGCTAAAAACATTTTGGAAGATTTCAGCCAAAATGGTCTTGTGTTTGTAAAGACAACATAAGAGGAAAATATGTTTCTTTTGTTAAGAAAGGAATCATACCTGGGGAGTTTTAAATCACAACTAGGGATTTCCTTTAAATCCTACTTAGGTAGCAGAATTGTAAGAGAGAAGAATTGTAAGATATAACTGGTATGCAGAAAAATTCAGAAATTATCTCATCTTACCATTAATCTTTTGAAATCTAAATATCTGGTCTAAATTGTTTTGAGGTTTCTTAGCTCAATGAAGAGAGAGAAACACTACCAAAGCATATTTCATCCTGAGGATATTAGGGAGAGGATAACTAACTCTGGAAACTTACAGTGGATGGAGATCAACATGCCACTTCAGAATAGACTCTTAAATTTAACATGGCTACAGCTAGATAAGATGAATCCTACACTGTCTGAGAATTGGGGGACACTCAGAAAGACTGCTTCAGAATAAAGGGCCTTGGAGGAAATAAGAAAATGGAACAGATTAGGTGAAAAATATAGTCTTGGATTTTCATGTTCTTGTCATTCAGGAAGAAGGGAAGTCAGTGAGTTAAATGGTTTGAGAGTGGGAGGAGAAAAGATTTTTCTTTCTCCCACCAAAGATTCCAGACGTTGGCAGTGGAAACAGATACAGGTGAGCAAGGAGTTTGAGACAGGCACTGGGCAAAAGCAATGCTTAGCTAAGTCAAGGAATTGTGTTGTGGTTTAACCTCAGTCGGCAACTGAGCACCACACAGCCGCTCACTCACTCTCCCCTGGTGGGATGGGGGAGAGAATTGGAAGGGTAAAAGTGAGAAAACTCATGCGTTGAGATAAGAACAACTTAATAATTGAAATAAAATAAAAGAGTAATAATAACAACAACAACAATAATAATAGAAGAATATACAAAGCAAGTGATGCACAATGCAATTGCTCACCACCCGCCGACCGATGCCCAGCCAGTCCCCGAGCAGTGGCCCCCCCGGTCAGCTTTCCCCCAGTTTAGGTACTGAGCATGACGTCACACGGTATGGAATGTCCCTCTGGCCAGTTGGGGTCAGCTGTCCTGGCTGTGCCCCCTCCCAGCTTCTTGGGCCCCTCCAGCCTTCTCAGTCGGTAGAGCATGGGGAGCTGAAAAGTCCTTGACTAGTGTAAGCACTGCTCAGCAACAACTAAAACATCCGTGTGTTATCAACATTATTCTCATGCTAAATCCAACACACAGCACTGTACCAGCTACTAGGAAGAAAATTAACTCTATCCCAGCCGAAACCAGGACAAGTCGATGGACAGAAAGAAACAGTGGAGGCTGATTATGAATTAAGGCTGTATGGAAGATAAGCACTTAAAGGCCAAGGCAAGAAAGAGAGTGAGAAGAAGCAATGAAGCCAACTGAGCAAAATGACTGGAAGCTAGGTCATGGGATGTCTGAAGGAGAAAGGAGGATGACATATTTAGAGAGAGTGTTTGGGGCCCTGGGTAGGGAATCTGAAGGAAAGGAGAAGCTAGGACTTTTTGAGCTAAACAACTAATAAGTGGCCAAAGGAATAGCAAAGACTTGGTTATTCAGTGTAAAGAGTGAACCTAAAATGAGCAGTTGCTCATGAGAAAGAGGCAACCCTGTATTAGGGACTAGTCTGAAGGCTCAGGCTTGAGACAGGATACAGCATGCTCTAGAGAATGCTCCTTCAAGGCTCAATGATGGCCCTAGGCACATGGGTCTACACAGTGGAGGTAAAGCTTCTAGCCCTCCTGATCACTTCTGAGAGCATTGGTGTTTCTCCACACAATGCAATTTTATTTTTTTTTTCAGTTTACTTAGTGGAAAACAGCTCTAGGAAAAATATAGGAACAAAACTTGAGACTATGTTAATGCTAATATTCCTTAGCTTTCGTGCACTCAGCTTTGAAACCTTATTTCAGGAAATTAATGGACTTGTTCTTCAATGTAATTATTTATTTGTAATAAGGTTGTGTAAGAGTTTATAAATTCTAATGTTAGTAAACAAAACTTACATTCCCTGGCCTGGGAAAAACAGGCTTTTATATTAACAGTTAGTGTTGTAACTTTTTGCTATGTCTTCATGTTCATTAAGTCATTTTTCTTTACGGCTACTGCAACAGCAAATGGTTCTGTCATTAAGCCCTTCATAGAAATTTACTAAGATTTTATTGAAATGGAAAAGAGGCAATGCTTTGAGACTTTAAAGAATTTCTTAATGCACACCATTAATTTCTGCTTTATTTGAAAACTGCTCTTCATTATTAACGCAGCTTCCCCTGCCTAAAATAATTCGTTACTGCCATGTCCATATTGCCAGCCATAGAATGGGTCTGCTGGCTTGTCAGATTTAATCGCTAAAAAGCAGCAAAGTTATCAAAATCTGTCAAAAATATATGTGCATTAACATCTGATTTAGCCCACAAAGGAAAGGAATGGAGTGTGAAGAGTACAGCTGAATAGATTAATGAAATTTTAATGGAACTTCAGTTCTACTTACTGGACCTGTATTTGTCACAAAGTTTATTTCTTTTGTTGTTTCAAAAATTGTCAGTGTTTAACAGAAATCTGACGGTCTGCCATACCACCTAGAGCAATTCTACAAAATAGCGCACAGCCTCTGCAATTTTGCCATTCTCCAAAGAAAAAAAAACCTGCCACATAATATGTGATGAGAGGAAAGACACAAAACAGAGTTGTAAAGACAACTATTACTGGAATTTTATGTTCTGGGAAGAGACTGGGAAGACCACAGCGAAGGTAACAAATTAGGTTAATGCGGTTAATCTATTTTTGTTAGCATGACCCATTTCCATTTGTATTTCAATGACATAGAAGGTTTCCAGCCATGGCTCACTATCTTATCCCAGGCCTGGAAGTTTCTGCCTCAACTAACTTCCTGTCTAAGACAATGAGGAGCTGATAGGAAAGGGAATAAAAATTACAAGCAGAAGGCACAGAATATCATCAGGTAACAATCAAAAGACTCTAAATTAGGTTCTGTACCAGACCACAGGAGGAAAACATTCCTGTACCAAGCACCTAAAGCTCTGAGTTCTGTGCCTTGAATAAGATAGATGAGATAACATCAATGCCCATACTGAATCATTAAGAATTGTTCTATGTGTATGTTTTCTCAAAACTGGAGCTTAAATAGTTACCTGTTTTGTTTCATAGTTTACAACATCTTTATAATGCAATAACACAATCTCTGTGTTTTACACTCAGATAAAGGGCAGAAAGACTGAGATTTTGCATTATTTCATGTAAGCAGAAACAGAAATGAATACCTTTTTGTACTGACCCAAATTCTTGAAATTGAAAATGTGGCTTTAGCATTTTCCTGAAAACAGGAAAAAGAACAAAACCTGCAGATTTCTTAGCATCTTGCCACCTATGTCTACCCGGAAATATCAATGTCGATATATTATAATGCTTCTGAATCCAGTCCTGATTTGGAGAACTTTTTCAAATGTATTTCTAAATGACTCTTCAAACTCTGTGACACACACTTGCACACACATAGTCACATCCTATGTACCTTTGTATTTCAAGGCCTTCTGCCATCCTCTGATCTTAGTTTAGTAAAAAAAAGAAAAAAAAAATAGATTATTTGGATGCTTTGTTCTTACAACTTCAGTCCTGTATTCCACTTTCCTTTTATTTGTTTTTATTCTATCTTATAAAAGCAAACAGTTTCAAAGAAAAAAAAGGTTCAAAGAACAGAGTTTCAAAGAAAAAAGAAATATTTTCACAATGCCCAGAATCTATTCCAAGTGAGCAGAATTTGAAAGAAGAAATGATGTGTCATCAGATGGGAAAGAGAGGAGAGAGTCAGGTGTCTCTTCACTGAAATAGGTTTTGGATCAGACCATTGTAATTAGTAATCTTACTCTCTGTGTATTTGCTTAGTTTCTTAGTACAGAAAAAAATCACAGAAGTTTAATAATCAATGCCAAAAATAGCAATTAAATAAATAGAAAGAGAGTAATGACAATGGTTAAAGAAAGTTTCTGTGACAAAAATTACATAGGACTTCCCTCCTGTTGCTGAACAGGGTTGCATCGGTTGTTTCAAGAAAGCATTTTCTGCTGGCACTCCCTGAAATACGTATCAGCAGGTTCCTTGTTCATGGGATGTTTATGACTGTTTGGAGAAGGAAAAATAATTGTTGTTGCTCCAACCATACTTGTGTATGATTTTCATCCATGACTGGAGGAATCTGGTGTGCTTTTTCTAATGACAAGGGCACATCCAGACGGGATGGGCCAAACTTCCTAACACAATTTATTTTGTGAGAATAGGAATGTATATCCAACAAACAGCTGAGCCATAGGACCGCTAAAACTCTTTGAATTCCAGTGAGAGTGCTTCCCTCACCTTTCTGGCCCTGGCCTCATCTTGGTACCCCACTTCTAACACTGCTAACTAAGTACAAAGAAAAAAGTACAAATTGGCTTGCTTGAAGTTTCATTTCCCCTTAGGCAGCCTCAGAAATAACACATGAAAATGTGTGTAGAGGTTTCAGGAATACATAATAAATAAAACTATGTTACATGAAAGACCAGTAGATCTGAGGGAAGCTGAGGTTTGCTCTGCTGTTTCCTTGCCTTCCTCACACAACTGGCTTGGGTAAGCAGATAACCCAAGATCGACCAATTCTAATCTACCCTCTCACAAACCCTGTAGATTCATTTGAGCAGCTATAAGGGAGAGAAGCTGAGTGGCTTCTTAAACCTCCAAAACAAATTACTTCAAGCTTTTATAAAACAAGAGCTGTCTCCAGCCTCAGAAGAATCAGGGTTCCATCCCTCCTGTCTGGAATCAGCGAAATTCAAGGAGATGCAGTATTTCAGCATGATTTACGTATTAAGCACAGACATATGTCTGAGAAAGACTTTTCCAAACCAGCTTTGGACATTCTCCAAAGCCAGCTCCAGCAGAGAGCAAGGTCTGATGAAGCCCAGAGCTTGTGGCTTAGAGACAATTATTAGAAAAGCACGGGCTCCAGGGACAAATAGCTAAGGAGTGTGCTCATGGTCATTGCTTTCACCAGGCCAGCCGCCTCAGTCCTTGGGCAAACAGCCCTCATTCCCAGGCAACGCCAAAATTGGACAAAAAATTGAGTAGGATTCTTCCTTGGGTGAGGACAGGGGCACGGTAATTTGGAAGACAAGAAAGATTTCTTTCAGCGCTGCCTGTCTTTCAGACAGTATTTTGTCTCAGGATGCTGGCAGCCTACTTGTGGCTCCTTGCTAAGTATTCTGCAAAGCAGCACGGGACAAGAGTCCTTCCTGTAAAGACTTTTAGATGACCACAGACCACTGAGCACAGCATGCTCTTCTTTATGGGTGGATAGAGACAGGCTTTTTCTTTGTCTATAAGGTTTGTGGGAAAGGCCAGTAAACCAGTATTTTTCTTCAGATCAATAAAACACCAGGACTCCTTCCAGTAGATGAGTCCCTGCCACCTGATGATTTGAGTCTTGTTCCCTGACTCATTGCTCTCTGTCCTGGCTTCCATACTCTTCTCTTCCCCCACCCCAAATACGATGCTGAGACAACTCGCAGTTCTGGGTGCTGGGAAAAAAACGATAGTTTTGGACACACTTACATGTTCATTACAGGACAAAACCACCCGGATTCAGTTGTTTTCTAGGGAAGTGATGAAAGACATCAAATTGCTCTGTTCTGCTCTATGGAGGAGAGGTTGAGCCAGTGGAATCGGGTTCTCACTGTCCTTCCTTAAACAGGCTATGAGGTACAGTCACTGGTGATTTGATGTAGAAGTCTGTTCCTGGGGGACTTCAAATCTGCCCCAGTTTTCACATGCTTTCCCCACTTCTTTTACTGTGCAGCACTGGCAGATAACGAACTAACAGGCCTCTTTGGGGGGTTGCCGCTGCAGACAGAACAGTCTCCAGTCATGGAATTTTACTTAATTTATTGCTAATCAACACAAACATCTGATCACTGGTTCTGGTATTGAGAAAAAGAAGGACACACACTTTTAAAGACAAACTAAGGTGCACACCTATCCTTGCAACTCCTGATTTTCAGATTTCTTTAGTTTTGCTGCAAGTTACACTCAGTCCACCCAAATTCCTCCAGTGAGGCAAGTGACACACGAGGTGGAGGACATGTATGACCCACTCTTTGCCACTTACTGGTTTTCTGCCATGCACTGCTTACTGGTTTTCCTTTTGCACTGTTCCTTAGTGTCCATGCCCCAGTGCATGAAACCCATGCCCGCAGCCCCTCAGGGGCTGTCCCTGCATGGATCACCCATGGCTGCTGTCCATCGGGGATGTTCCTGCCCCAGCAGTTGTTGTGACCAGCGCAAGGCAGTTCATGGCTTCCTCCCACTCAGAGCACCACTGCAGCCCGCACATTAACCTCGTCACTTGTGCACATGGCAGTGACATGTCACCTGGAGAAAGCTGAGGTGCTTGCCCATATTGGCTGAGAGCAGAGGTGCCCCGACCGAATAGGTCCCTCTTTTATGATCCTCAGTTACAGGAATTAATCAGACCTATAGGACTTCCACAAAATTACAAAAAAGGCTCATAACAGACTTAAACTCACATTTTCCAAGTCCAGCATTAGTCTCATATTTTCTCTCACATTATAAATCTGCTCCCTGTAGAGAAGTCTAAGCAAACATTTTTGATCTGTTTGATTTTGCCCCTTTTATTTATTAATAAGATCAAATTTAATTTCTGAGGAGGTGGCATTTACATATCACATAATTTAAATATGTTTTCTGCTCTCAAGATGTGATGCAATGGTATTGTTGTTGTGAATATTAACCCCCATAGATATTATTTTATTGTAGTTATATGTTTTAATAGTCCAGACAACAGAAGCACGAAAAGCTATCTAGGTGCTATAAATTGAACAGATTAGCTGTAATGTTTTGTTATATTTAGCATTGCATAAAATAGATGTGCTTTATAGATTTAAATACAAATAGCTACTTCATTCATGCAAGGAACATTTTCTCTGTCTGTTTACTGAACAACAAATCATCAGCTTAGCACTGTGCTTTGTGTTCTTAAAATTTTTTTTTTTTTTTTTTAAACTACTTCTCCTGTTATGGACTCCTCTTGTTGCAGATATCACAAGCCCTCTTATGGTGAGTTAACCATGGTTAAGGGCCAAATTACCACCCAGCTGCTCACTTATGCCCCCCGCCTCAGCAGGACAGGGGAGAAAATAAGATGAGAAAGCTCATGGGTTGAGATAAATAGAGGGACGTCACTTATTGCTTACAGTCATGGGCAAAACAGGCTCAACTTGGGGAAAGTTAATTTAATTTGTTGCCAGTTAAACTAGATTTGGGTAGTGAGAAACAAAAACAAATATTAAACCATGACCTTTCCTCTCCCAAGCTCAACTTCTCCCCAGCCCCCCTCCAGGCAGCAAAGAGGGAAAGGGAAGGGGATGGTCAGTCCATAACAGCTCCTCTTGTCCTCTCACACTTTGCTCCTGTTCCAGCATGGACTATCCCCAGGCTGCAGTCATGTGGGAAAAGATCTGCTCCAGCACAGGTTCTCCATGGGCAGCAGTTCCTTCAGGAAATATCCATCTGCTCCGGCACGGCCTCTTCCACAGGCTGCAGGGGAATATCTGCACCACCATGGAGCACCTCTTCTACCTTCCCTGACCTTGGTGCCTTCTGTGATTCCTCACTCTTTTCCCTCCTCCTCTACCTGTCCAGCATTTTCTGCCCTTTCTTAGGTGTGTTTTCCCAGAGGCACCACCATCTTTGCTGACAGACTCAGCAGTGTCCTGTGGTGGGTCCGCTGTGGAGCTGTGTCTAGCATGAGGCAGCCCTTGAGCTCCCCCCACCACCAAAACCTCACCACAGCCACCCAATACAAGTACCCAACCATCTGTCACTGTTGTTTAAACAATAACGGCTGCACAACTTGTTCCATCTACCTCAGCCTCTTTAGAGTGCTGCAGTCACACCCATACAGCATTTTGGTATGGCAAGACAAGCTGCTCCACTTCTCCTTGAGCTTCACCATTGCCTACCTTTGTAGACCACATGCTTTGTGGGTGGGAGGTTGCTCCACACACCTGGTGACCACCCCAGTGCAATCACTGAAAGGAGCTCCACCTGCAGAAGTCCTGCAGTGTCATTCCAGAGGTTGCTGTATAATCATGTTGCTTGCTACTGCCTCTGACCCTAGCATTTTATTTATTAGTTAGTGGTTTGGGAGAGCATTGGGACCCTGGCAGCTCTAAAGAAGCCATTTTAGAACTAGCTACTCTTTCTGGAATTTCTTGTTCCCTGCCTGGTAAGTGATAACACTTAGTTATTCATTTTACTGAGTGTCCCAAAGAATATTATGTTACATGTGAAAAATATCACACTGGATTGTATGAAAGTGCCTTGGGCATAAATGGCAGTGGTTTGGTAGGAGGGAGCTGCAGGAGTGCCTGGTGGGGGAGGAGGCCATGAACTGCCCTGTGCTGGTTGCAGCTGGATCCAGCCACCTCTGAAACAGGTGGGAACACCCCCTCTCACTCAAAACTTTACAGGAGTGCACAAGTGCTGCTGCTCAGGTGTATGTAAGAAAAGGCAGTAACTGCTACAGGGAGGAGATGTGTGAAAAGTCATGGGTTTGGGTGGTTGGTTATTTTTTTTGGGGGGGGGAGAGGGGGTGCTCCATGCCAGAGGTGGGGCCTCCCTCTGAGGAGACTGTGTCCTGCAGGTGACTCGCCTCAGGGCAGGGAAGCTGTGAGGGATTGCGGCCCTGGGGGACCTCCAACCCAGAGGCAGGGGTGCCCCTGAGGGACTGCAGCCTGCAGGGGACCGACCCAGGCTGGGTAAGGGACACTCTGAGGCACTGTGGCCTCTGCTGGAGCAGGAAGAGGCAAGGAGCATGGTGGAAAGGAGTAAGAAGCAAGGAGCAGCAAGCAGAAATGGTTATTTGCTGACCCCAATGTCCTGCACTGCCTGTTGCCTCACAGAAGGGATAGACTGAGTGTAACTTCCAGTGAAAACAAGGCAAGTTAAGGCTGTAAGTGGGGAGGAGAGGTGTTGGACCGGGGTTGAGCCTGGGGAAGGGGGAGGAAGGGTGTTTCCTTAGGCGTTTGTTGTTCCACCCCCCCCCAATACCCAAATAAGTAATCAGAAGTTCATGTTAATTGGTAGTAAGTTAAGTGAAATGCCCTGAGTTGAGACTGTGTTGCCCACTGATGGAGCATGTGGGCAGCACCAGGACCAAGCATGGCCTGGGGTTGGAGTTTGCTGGTTTGCTAGGTGCAAACAGTGTGTAAACAGGTGACAAACAGTTTTTTCTATGTTTATATTAAGGTTGTGATAATATTGAAAATAGAGCTTGTAATGGTTGTATATTCAAACAGTTCTTAAATATATGCTTCATAGAGACAAGGGGTGGAATGTTTTGGGCATAAATTGCAGGGTTTCAGTAGCAGGGGGAGGTGAGGTGACCTGTGTGGGAGAAGGCCATGAGCTGTCCTGTGTTGGTCACAGCCACTTCCAGCACTCCCCCCTGGGTGCCAAAACACACAGCAGGATGAACCCTTTTCATCAAATGTAGAGAGCTAGTGGAATTCTCCATATGAGATACCACAGTCAGGGCTGACCATAAATTCTAATTTCTGAAATGTATCTGTGGAGTCTGGTGTGGTTTATTTGGTTTTGTGGGGGTTTTAGTATGTGTTGTGTTTTGTGGGTTTTGGTTTGGTTTTTGTTGGTTGGTTCGTTTGGGTCTTTTGTTTGTTTTGTTTTTGATTTTTAAATTGGTTGGCACAGTTTCTGCCACTGACCAATTTGGGAGTGGCCTGTATTGTAAAAATGGACAGCTGACTCACTATCCCTATGCTTCTTCAGCAATGGCTTAGATTAGGTAATTTTGGACTGATTAGTGGAATCCTGCAAATCGGTGGATGTCACACCAGCTGACCTGTGTGTTCCCTTCTTATTTAGGATCTTTGCTATTACATGAAAGGGAAGAAAGGGACATAATTTTCGTTATGAAGTCTGACATGGTCGCTTGTGATGGTGTGGTATTTGATTATTCAGTCTGATGTGGTCGTTTGAGACTAAACGCTGAATTAGTTTTGGGATTTTAAAACTGGGGAGAAACATTGCTAGACTGTTAAATTTAACATAACTGATAGCCTTATGCTTAAAGCTTTCTTATTGGGTAGCCTGCATTAAATTATTATTTTTTCCTTCAAGCCCTTTCATACCTTATTGAGTGAATTACTTTCCAGGTGAGAAACTAAACTGTGTGCAATATAATAAGGGTCCCAGATTGTCATTCTGATCAGTGCAAAAGTAATTTATAATTTACACTAGATAGAAGAGGTTCAAAGAGGTTAGTAGTAATACATTGGAACTTGCTATATGTCATGCTAAATCCTTTTCCCTTCCTGTGTAATACCTAAAACAATTTGGCCCTTGAGGTTCTGTACTTAGGGACTGTACCTGTGCTGGGTCATGTAGCAATTTGTGCATTTGCAAAATTTTGTACAGTGTTATCTTTTTATCATTGTAAGAAAGCCACTTTCTACCAACAAGGTAATGAAATCTGTTTCTTGGTATATAGAGTCAGATGGTAGCAAGGGAAAAAATTGATTCTGTTTTTTTTTTTTTTTTCCCCCTCATAATTCTGAATATAAAATACGGAAGTTAAACTCTGTGTGTTATTTTATAAAGTCCGTATTTCCTGAAGGGCACGAGGATGATTTTTAATGTTTTTTGCTTTATCTCTTTCAATTTCATACATACGCATTGTCCTAGTTTCGGCAGGGATAGAGTTAATTTTCTTCCTAGTAGCTGGTACAGTGCTGTGTTTTGGATTTAGCATGAGAACAATGTTGATAACACACCGATGTTTTAGTTGTTGCTGAGCAGTGCTTACACTAGCCAAGGACTTTTCAGCTTCCCATGCTGTACCGGCTGAGAAGGCTGGAGGTGCACAAGAAGCTGGGAGGGGGCACAGCCAGGACAGCTGACCCCAACTGGCCAGAGGGACATTCCATACCATGGGACGTC
>NW_008825538.1:2016739-2038348 GCF_000699105.1 Pygoscelis adeliae | reverse complement strand
TGGGCCGTGGGGGCCGCTGCTCGGGGACTGGCTGGGCATCGGTTGGTGGGTGGTGAGCAATTGCATTATGCATCACTTGCTTTGTGTATTATTATTATCATCATATTATTATTACTATCATTTTATTTCAATTATTAAACTGTTTTTATCTCAACCCACCAGTTTTTCTCACTTTTACTCTTCCAATTCTCTCCCCCATCCCACTGGGGGGTGGGGAGTGAGCGAGCGGCTGCGTGGTGCTCAGTTGCCGACTGAGGTTAAACCACGACACGCATATACTGGAGGTAATTTTTAATTTTTTGAAAGCTAAAGAACTGATAGGAGTTGAGAAAAAAGACATAGTATAAAAGAAACAACCCTAGTCCAACAACTTTTACATCTGGCTCAAATGGAAATAAAAAAAATTGACAGTTTACATGGAAAAACTAAGGGGTTTTTTGCCACTCAGTTTCACAGAAATACTGCATGGCCTCAAATTGAGTCTTTGGCCTCAAAACTCCATTGATTTGTTAGAAAATACACTATTTTTCAGTTCTGGATTCCAGAACAGATGTGGACTGCAAGTAGTTATGTACCATTATAAACTAGTTCTGTAATATTTTCAACCTCGGCTTGGGACAGGGAGAGGATGCTTGGAAAGAACTTTTCAGGTGAAATGCAGAATCCTTTTCAAACTTACTGGCTTCATGTCCTGGCAAGGCATTCAACCAGTAGAAAACTGAACCAAACCTGTTGTGTGCCTTGTTAGAGTTTCATAACAGTTACTACCTAATATTTACCTTTATGCCTTCAAAAGCAATGAAGGGTTTGTTAGCTGAACGAGTAACCAGTAATCGAATTTTGAGAAATAATGCAACAGAAAGGGCAGATTTCTTGAGCCAACTTCCAAAAACCTCTGGAGGATGAGGAAAATAATGCACATATATCAAATCTTCTGCTATGGTAGTTAAAACCGTGGATGGATCAAGTGCCTTTTCTTTGTTGTGACAAATGTTGATTACAGTGCTATTTAGGGTAAAGAGCCTTTTGCTTGTGGAAATCTATGGAAAAGAAAGGGTACACATAGTTTTCCCTGAAGTAAGACATTTTAAATATTTTTAAGTTAAATATTTTTAATTTAAACAGATGTGTGAAGTATGTACTATCCATCTGTAGTCATAAATACGCTCTATAACTATACTTAACACAGAAGTTCCACTACCTGCTGTTACTATCTTTATGGGACAAAAGGTGCTAAGAGATCTCTGATTCCTACAACCACTGCCTCAATTTTCTTTTTTTGGGTACTTGAACCTGGTGTTTTAACATAACTTAATAGGCTGGCATCTTTGCATACACTCTGCATAAATGTCTTCCTCATCACCAAAGGTGATGTGCAGCAGGCATGTTTATTCAACAAACATTCTCACTGCAGAAGATTAAATCCTGCTACAAATCTCTTCTCTGAATTCTGACAAACAGCTGTACAATTTTGCATATCCTTCACCTTTGTTCTACATCCATATAAAAATTATTGTGAATTTATTAGAGAAGTCTTCAGGTTTTTTAAAGCCTGAATATGGTCAGGACATTGTGGAGGCTATCTTTGAAAATTCAAGCAAACATGCTGCCTATATGGTGTAGGAGATGCTGGTCTTCTGCTCATTCTGAAGTTGTTCATAGCTGCAGAGTTAGTGGAGGTTTTTGTGCATGTATACATGCAAAGATATAGAGTAGGTATTCCTGGAGGGAAAGGAAAGGAGTTTTTTTTCTCTGACCTGCAGTAGCTCCCACTGCCTTGCTGTGGTGCTGTCACCTGCGTGGTCTTAAACTCAAGCTGACAGCAAGTCTCCAGTTACCGCTGCTCCCTGTGCCAGGTTTAGGTTGCTGACTGATGTCCTGTACTATGAACAGGGGAGGTGGTTGGTGGTGTGGCAGAAGCATAGGGGTAGGAGGTGATCAGAAACTAAAAGATCTGCTCAGGTAGTTCAGAGGTCCAACCCTGTCATTAACCTAATGCGTTTTCTAGCATATGACTCAACATGCAGGTGCAATCCATGATTGCCTGTATGAAGGGGCAAGAGGAAGTCTGAACTGTTCTCATTCAGATCAGTCCTGTGCTATTTCTGTGAGTACCTGCAAAACACAGAAATACTAAGAATTATACTTGGATTCCTTAACAGTGATTTAGATTCAAGCAGAAAAGTTACCTTTAAGTCTTACTGTGAGCCAATAATCAGGATGATATTTTTTGTTGTTCCACAGCTTGCTCTGTTCAATTTCTTGCTTCTGTTGGAGTTGAGGAGCTGGTTAGTTCTGTTTCATCTGTCACTTTGTCAGGGTGGTATTTTTTTTTTTAAGATACAACCTTATTCCTTCAAAACTACTGCATTTCCTAAGCAGTCAAAATTTACCATATATTTGGGTATTCAAATCCCATTTCAAAGTTACGGTGTTGTGGTTTGAGGCATTCTTTGCTCTCGGACATGATACATTGTCAGCATAGTTACTATACTGACTGACAGCTACAGCGCAATGATATGAATATAATGTTTCTACAGGCATGAAACTTAGAGTGCTAACTGGAAAAAGCATTAACATAAAGTTTAAGAGCAGCAGTTATGAGTTGGATGTTTGAGGTTCAGATTCAGCTACATGCTCCATGAGCTAAAGTTTCTGTTTTAGGCTTTTATACAAGATAATGCAGTACTGTTGAATTACCTGTGTTCAAAATGTGTGTGTGGAGGGGCTCATAATTTGTCCTCTATGCTTTTGACTGATAAAAATCTCTCAAGGGGAAAAAATTAGAGCTGAAGATTTCAGTGAGGAAACCTAAACACAATAAGACTTTGGACTTTCATCCAATAGCCTTTGAAGTTAATATTGTCTTCATGAGTAGGTGTGGAATTACTGATGTATACTCTTACCTGTGAAAGCTCAGCAAATTTAATATTGATGTTACGCATCAGTGTGTTATGGGCCAGATTTTAATAGAGGTAAGTTGCAGTTGAGGTGGAAAACAGTAGTTCATATATACCACAGTTGGTTTCTTAAACAAACATTGGGCATCAGCATTTCATCTACTTGTTGATTTTATGTTTTTTAATCCTGCAGAAGACTGTAATTCTGTACAGATTTCAGTGTTGTGTTTTTGTTTTTTTTTTACTAATGTTGCTATAATGCTAGGGTCATGAAGTCTAGAAAAGCTTGCCTTTCTAGTAAGGAGCAGTTCAGCATTACATTTTCTGAATGTTAAATCTTTTACTTCTTTTCTGATAGTTAATTTTTTCTTAATTTATTTTTCAATACAAGATTCCATCTTGTTTGTACAGGGCAGATTGGGGGCGGGAGATGGGGAAGCAGCTTGAGCCAAGCAGCTACTAGAGCTTTACAGCAGGACAGAATGTACTTTTCCCTGACAATATTTCAGTCTTCTTTCTAGAAGTGACAAAGCAAAAAACGCATATGTATGGTCTGCCTTTTAAAATATAAATACAAAAAGGGAATCTTCTTAAATTGTTGTATTGTTTTTAATACTAAATTGTGGCACTCAAAACCTCAGGCCTTGTGTCTATTCCTGGCTGTGGTAGGGGGACTGTCTCATTGTCTAACTTTATTAGGGCATTTCACTGCTACTTTTTTTTTTGCCTTGGGGGAAAAAACTCAGTCTTCCACCTTTTAGATAGGTTATCAGAGCAGAAAATGTCTCTTTGCTATTTTATGTGTGCAATAGATATGTCTAACAGAACTGGGCTAAAATCTCAGATGAAATCTTGGATCCCAGCTAATCCCCTGGGTTTTTTAGAAGGAATGTGCTTTTCATAAAGGCCTTCGATTTTTTCAGAACTCTTTGGATTCTTTCTATGTGGTTTTGGCAGGTATGGGTATAAAATCTTGGTCTGCATTAGCATATGTTTTACTTCTTGGATGTTTGTTTATTAAAAAAACATTAATGTACCATGCACCTTGTAATCAGATTTTACACTATTATTGCTGTGGTTTTTTGTAAAATACTATTTCTACTAAAATATGAATGCTTGTCTCAGTAATAATGCCACATTTTTATGTGAAAAAACAGCATACTCCATCACTGAAGTGCCTTGCTCTGCTGTTGGGCAGGTTTCAGTGAAAACTAGTTTGAAACTCGGCAACGGTGCAAGCTTTAGAGTTATCTTGCTGTTCAGAAATGGTCATGGATCAGCATGGGCACTCTTAGAAACCTTCAACTATGGTAAGCTCTATTAAATGCTTCATGACATCATCTCAGTTATTGACTTGCTTTTTCTTGTCTTCTCACCTAATTTTTGGTGCCTAGGAGTTTTATTAAATCTACTAGTTTACTCTCCAAGGAGTCATAAACAGCAAATTCCTGTTGGAATGAGTGCAGTGGCCAAGACTACTCCCTGGTGCATCAGGAGCATCAGCGGATCTATAACCAAGGAGTTTATTTAACTTGTGAATGAATATAAAGGTACTCAGACCTCCAGTTCTCCTGTATACAGCATATAGTTAACTTTGTTGCTGTGAGGATGACCAGCAAACATTTACACTGATCTAGAGACGCAAGAACCATTTTCATAGAATAGTGTTGCTGGAACGCTAGCAGTGATTCTAGCCAGCTTGAAGTGCCAGCCCCAAGATGCCTGCAATCCAATACAGTACAAGCAAGCAGATCAAGACCAATGCTGAGCTCTGGGAAAAAGGGGTGGAAAAGCTGAAGTCATGACTTCACCTTACCAGTGTGTGCTGTAATTACTTATTTTCTTAACAATGGCTCTGTCACAGCTGATGTATTAGGACTGACAGGCTCTCAAACAATCTATCCACCTTTATGCCCTTAACACTAGAGTGTCAGAACCTAGTCTGTTAAAAAAAACAATGTCCATGTTCTCTCTCCCTCAGTCCCTACTGTATCCAAAGAAGCAGGCTGGGGGATTGCTGTGCTCTTTCTAAATGAAAAGATTTGAGGGAACTGCTGAACTTGCAGGAAATCTTGGTCAGGCTTTTCATTTGGCTCTTAATGGTGTGAGCTCAGAAGTTGCTTTCATTCCTTCTGGCTCAGAAATTTTTGTTTGATCCATTTACTACAGATGTTCTCGCTCCCACCATCATGACCTGCCCTACACCAGGCAGCGATATCATAATTTCAGGAAAGCCCAGCTTTCCAGCAAAGTAGGCAGAATTGTTTCTTTTAAAAAAGTTGTGAAAACCAGACCAGGATTCGGGCCAAGGTTCAATAAGGAAGTAGCTGCACAGAACAGCATCACATACACTTGGTCTTCTGTGTTCCTCCACTGACAAGATGTTACTTGCTGGAAAAAAACTATCTTAAGGTTTTTTGTCTAGATAGATAAAGTGGAGCTACTGAAACGATTTAAAAGTGACTACAGTGGTCTTTGCTCTACCTGGAGAGGAATGACATCTGGATATCGGAACTGGCTGCTAAAGAGACAGAAGAGCACTAGGCTTAGTGTTACAAATAAGGCATTTATAACCAAATTAGTGAAAGATGAGCGAAAGAACAGATGGAGGTGACAAAAGTCAGCAGAATTGTGCAATGGGAAGAGAGATACCTTGACCTGACATAATAGCTTGGGGAGGATTTGGCGTGCATATGTCACTGCAGTTCATGGAGATGTTAAGAAATCTGAATTCATAAAGATTTTTGGACAGAATGTAAATAATAGAGGCCTAAAAGGGGTTACACTAACCTGGTTTACTTCCACATACTTAAATTATGAGAATGGAGGAAAGCATAAATTCCCTAGAATAAACTGAAGTTATTAGAAGTCTTAGAGTTTGAAGGTACATTTCCATTCTTAAAGTGAACTTTATTGTAGTTAAATAGTTCTTAATATTTCTTCTTCTGGTAAAATGCTTTCTATCACCAGTGAGTGACAGTTAAACCAAAAATGGATGGTGCAATCGAAGACAAACCACAGTAGTGAAGCAATGTTTTTCCTGCCTGTCTGGGACTTGTCTGGGTGCTTGAGGTGTTCAGCCACAGCTCTTAAACAACTAAAAGAAGAGCAAAGATGACACCAATATAGCAACTAATTTCTGAAGAATTTCTGATGCACTGCAAAGTGAGCAGAAAAACTTAATATTGCATTCAGCTATATGTCTGAAGTGTCACTTTAATAACTATATATATAAAATGATAAAAAAATAAAAACCTCCTTAGGTGCAAGGATTTACTTTTCCCGATATTCAGTGTAAGCAATTGGCATCGCTACCTGTCATCAGTCAACCTTTTGATGGGCTAAACATGGCTAACAAATTAGTTGCTCATTGCTTATTTGGCTGATATTTTGCTGCTGTGTCAGTCTTTGCTTGGATATTTAAACTACAGTCTTTTTCCAGGTTACTATATCTTTCTCTCTGGATGGTGCTATTAATAGAATGCTCCTTTTGTTATGTGCCATTTTCATAATTGTTTCAAGCTCATAGTATTAGTTATACTTGCCTCATTTGGGTTTTGCCTTGTCTGGCTGGAACATCTTTAATATGGAATTTTTGGTTCAGTGCAAGCACAGACCGAGTTACCAAGTTACCTAGAGAACACCAGCATCTTAATCTCTTAAAATTTGATACAAAGTGAGGTGTAGACCATGCATTTAAGAGCGTGAAATCTAAACAGACAAGGTGAGATATGGAGGCTCAGAGCAGAAGTGACTGGACTGAGAATAGAACAGAAATAGTACAATTAACTGACCTTTCTGTAAAAGGAGAAAGTAGATGAAAGCTGCCTCTGAGAGCTGTGGTGGTTTTTGTTTTTTGTTTTAAAACGAAGTGCTGTAAGTAAGGGATACTTGCATCTATGTGAATGGACAGGGTGTCAGTGAGTAGCTCTAAAGAATGTAGTTTTCTTGGTGGATTTTTAGCACCGATAATTCTTATACCATGTTTTATTCATGAAATGACAAAGGCACTCAAGGAATAGGCGTTTGCTAATGTAGGTATCATCAAGGGGTTTATTCCTCTCTTCCTGCATTCTCTGAATGCAGAAAGTTTTGCAGTGCTGTGTGTATGTGTCTTCTAGATATATTAAAGGGTTATGTTTTGGTTTTTTAGTTTTTTTGAGCATATACGCTCTAGTAGCTACATAAAAATCCAAGGAAAGTTGTGATAAGAAAGATGGGAATACACTGTGCAATATACAGACTTACCTCTTTTACCTTTGATTCATCTAGATCTGTCTCCAGGGCCAAATCACTTCTTGCAGGTGCAAAGTTCTACCACTGACTGTTCTGGTTTCGGCTGGGATAGAGTTAATTTTCTTCCTAGTAGCTGGTATAGTGCTGTGTTTTGGATTTAGTATGAGAATAATAAAGTCTTTGGAAGTGACAGTAATGCATTTGCTCTGGGAGGAAAATTGTGTTTTGGAGATTAAAAATGGAAAATATCCCTATAAGCCTAGTGTCTCCCACTGTGTTTCTTTTCTTCCCCACTCCTGCCCTTTAAAAAAGTCTTTAAAGTAACTTCTGGGTTGGTTTTGGTTTGTTAGTGCTCAGATCTTTGGAACACATCCCTGTATTGTGGGTATTTAGCATCAGTGTCACTGGCATTGGTGTATAGTTATGGAGTAGGTTAGTAATGAATTTACAATGGATAGTGTATATGAAAAGGCCATGAACTGAGTTACAAAGGAGGGAAAAGTAGCATGTATAGCTGACTGAAAGGCAGCCCCGTATTTGAGGGAAACCCCAGTAGCTCGGTTAGTTGTGCAGCAGAAAGAATTTCATGTTGTGACAGACTTTGGGGTTTGAAAGCTTCTCTGCATTCCTGTTAGAAGTAATCTACCAGCATGAAGTCTTTATCAGTGATGTGTGTTTGTTGTTGTTTTTTTTAGGGGGAAAAAGAAATTATTTGGGATTGATTGAAACATTATGGGTAGGTGGGGGAAATCTAAGTATCCCTCTTTACACTATAATCCTAACAATCAGAAAATAAAAAAAAAAAATTCAAAACAAAACTTGAAGTGTCTCACTTCTAGGAATTGAAGTGGTCCACTACAATGCATTTAAATGTTACCTGGTTTTATTTTAAAACAAACTTTTGCTGAAATTGGCACTGATTTGCAAAGTCCACATTTTTCAGAGCTTTATTTGTGGCAAAAGTGGTTCACTCACCTTTTTTTTTTTTTTTCCCCTTAACCAGCTTTACATGGAAATTTATTGATGTTGGATGAGGTCTAAATATCCTTTTAGAGATTTTACAGAATATATGTAAACTGTGATAACACCTGGCAGCTGTATTTGAACTGTGATGTGGTAGAAGAAGTATAAGTGAAATGGAACAAGAGCAGGACTATCCCAAGAGCTTGCATTCAAGAGAATTTAAGAGTCATGAACACGGTGAAATAAGTCTGTTACCAGAATAGTCGCAGCTACTGACTTGTAAACCTTGCTCATAAATATTGTCTGCAGAAGTAAGTTGGGTTTTGGTGGGTTGGTTGGTTTGTTTGTTTTGTTTTGTGGGGCCTTTTTTTCAGTAGAGGGAGGTCAGAACAGAAAGAAAATCCATCTAAACTGCATGGCTCTACAGCCTCCAATACGCCTTTAAAAACAAAAAAACAAAAAAACCCCAAAACACCTTGAGGTGACTTCTGACTTTCTTTTGTTACAGAAAAGAAGCCACAGCTGTGACCATGTGCAATTTGTAAAACTATTTAAATGGCAGCTCGAGCTTTATGAAATGGACTTACATGTAAATACCATTATTAAGAATTTAAGCAGCTCAGACAATAATTATATTAAATATTAAAGATGCCCTTGTGTTAAAAAAAAAAAACCAACCAAACACATGCTACTTTCAGGCTATTGAAAAGGAAAAGTTGACCACTAACTTTCACCAATAGAAGTCCCTGGTTTATGTAAGCAAGATCCAGTAAAGCAATACTGAACATTGGTGTACCTAACAGTTATTCATCTGTCTCTAAAGAGAGATTTACAATGAGTATAAATCCCTGTTCAGCTGAGTGGGAAATACTTGTGTATCATAAATAAGCTTTACAACACCACAGCAAAATGAGTAGAAATAGAGATAGAGCAATTTAATTTCTTCAGTGACAGACAGAAGACTGTATTAAATATTAAAAACATGAGTAAGTATGAAAGTGTACATAAGGTACCTATGTGTTTTAAAAACAAAAAGACAAAAAACCCCAAAAAACCAAAGAGACTTAATTGCTTCCTGGAGCTAGAAATCTAAATAATCCTCTTGGTTGTAGCTAACTGGTACACATTTTTAAGATGCCCATGTGAGCAGAAAATATTAGTTGTCCTGCTCATCTCTTGAATACTAGTTGGCTAGTTAAATAGCTGACAGGGAGGTGGAAGAGTAGCATGTTAGAGATCACATTGGTTGGAAACGTCCTCCACGCTGAATCACTGTGCAGCCAACAGTGCAAGGGTCATGGTGCCATAAAAGTACCAAAAAGTCAGATAATGATCCTTTGGGATAGGAGTTACACTGTTCACTTGTGAGTGTGACAGTGTGCTATCTAGCATCTGTTCCAGTGTAATCTAAAGGCTGTCTAACTGTTAAATGGCCTGGGGGAGGAAAACCTGAGATCTGAGAAGTGTTACATTTTTCTTCTAAGGGAAATGTATGAACCAAAGAGAAGCGCGGAACTGCTGAGGTTGGTAGACACCTCTTGAGATTGTGTAGTCCCACTGTCCTGCTCAATGCAAGGTCACCTAGAGCAAGTTGCTCAGGGCCATGTCAAGCTGAGCTTTGGGTATCTGAAAGGATGGAGACTCCACAAAGTCTCTGGGCAAACATGTTCCAGTGTTCAGTCACCTTCACAGTAGAAAGTGTGAGTTGGTTTGTTTTTTTTTTTTTCCCCTCACGTTTGAACTCTCAACCAAGTCTTCCAGTGACAAATACAGAAACTGTATTTTGCACTGACATTAAAAGCCAAAAATCTTCCTTGTGACAATACTCAGAAATGTCTCTTCCTTCCTCTTGTTATACAGAGAGGAAACAACTCTGTACCAAATGTAGTGTGGATATATCAGTAGGATTGTCGACTCATTACAGTGACTAATGCAAACTGAGCAATTAGTCAAGATATGAGTCAGGCCTTTCTCATTGCTAAATTAATCAGTCGTTATATCTGGGCTGAACTTTTCAGCCAAAAATGTTATGCAGAAAACACAAATTCAAATTGATGAAGAAATAACACAACTTCCATGTCAGTGCTGACAAATAATTTCAATTAGAAAATATGACCTTAAGAAAATCTGAGATAAACTGAAGTACTTAATTTTAATCTCATATTGACTGCAAGTTTTTCAGCTTTATTAATCTAACTTTGTAATGATATAAAGCCTCTCTTTGGTCCTCAAATTTTTAGTAAATATTAACACAATGGAAAAATCAGGTATTTTTGCAACTATGTGAACTATGCTTTACTTTCATTGTAAAAGATTGATGTGATTTGCCTTAAAGTCCTGTTATAATACTGATCAATCTGAAGAATTGATTGATATTTTTGACAAATTGGTTAGTATCATTGGTCAGTATTGTTACAATGTCTGTTAGTCTCTGGTCATGGAATTGGACTCTTATGCTAGACATCGTTCATTCACAGAAAAATGAAAGGAGAAAGAGCCTGTTGCACCAAAGATGTGACAGTCTAACAGTCGTCTTTGGTAGGATGATGGAAAGGTCTGTAATGACATCTTTTAAAAAAAAAAAAAGAAGAAAAAAGCGTGGCCTTCACTGGATGTTGCTATCTAATGAATAATAATTTTAGATAGTAGGGATATTAAGATGTTCTGTGCAAAAATGGTTTTCCTTATTTAAATATTTTGTAGGTATTTGCTAAGATTTCTTTACTGGAAGAGTGGTTAAACAGTGGAACAGGCTGCCCAGGGAAGTGGTTGAGTCACCATCCCTGGAGGTATTTAAAAGACGTGTAGATGAGGCGCTTAGGGACATGGTTTAGTGGGCATGGTGGTGTTGGGTCGACGGTTGGACTCGATGATCTTAGAGGTCTCTTCCAACCTTAATGATTCTGCGATTCTAAGATTATGGCCAAAGCTAAAGATTAGGAAGTTGGCGCGCTCAGCAGTAACTACAGAGAGTAAAGTAGGAGTTCAAAAACTGATTGTTTTCTTGTGAATAAAACAAAAAATATGGAAGGAATGGGGCTAGGTTTGGGGACCATGACTTGGAAGGTCAGTTGATTAAATGCAACTAAAGGGAAAGTAAAATCTCTTATGTTTCTAGATTAGTATTATTGCTTCCCCAAATGACTGTGGTCATTATGAGTAAATAGCTGGTGCTTACCCTTGGCACCGAAGTTATGTAAGGGGTCTTAGTTGAAGTGCCTCGCAATAGACCTCATTTTGATGCATAGAAAACAGAAATAAAGAAGGGGTCTGGTTCTTTACTTCTGTTATGCAGAGGCATTATATTTCACAGGAGAAGCCCAGAAATGCAAATGTGATATGAATTTTGTGCCTGACTAGTTGATTCAAAAGAAGTTTTAGTGGCTGCTGCACACTTTATACATCCTTACTGTCCTGCACAATGAGATCTGTATTTAAATCCACTCTTTCTAACATCAGTAGCAAGTATTAGTGTCATGGCAAAACTATTAAAGACAGTTTAGCTACCAGGGGATAAACTTACTGATTTTAGTCCTGGCACTGCTATGTTGTTCTCACTGTGGTCTAACATACTGTCCCATCATAGCTTTTTTGACCTGTGATATGTTGTCTGGTTTTGCATCTAGACAGTTACCATCTCCTGAAGTAGCTATTTAAAAGCTATTTTTTGGGTTGTGACTGAAGCTCAACTTCACATGTACTTTAACTCTATTGAGAGTCTGTGTGTATGTAGGGTATAGCTGGTGAATTTCTGTTTACTAAATCATGGCCTTGATCCTTTATATTTGAATGGAAACCCCACTATGCACTGAAAGAAGAATGTTTAAATGACCAGGAAATTTCCCTGGAAAAGCATTTACCTGATAATGTAGCCAGAATGCAAGGACCCTTAATCAAACTAACTGACAGCTTCCTCTCCTGGCTCTTTTTTGAAACTGTTTTCTGTGTTTCCGTGCCTATCTATTGTTTGAGCTGTCATCCTTCCTCTGAGGTGACCTTGTTGTCTCCACTGGTGGCTGACTTGGCTTCCTTGCAAGTGCCAATGTGCTTGCCTGAAGAAAAAGCCCTGTGGGGGCGTGGGGAGCTGACCAAGAGAGTTTTGAGATATGTGGCTGGGCCTCTGAAGTGCTCTTACTGTCAGACTCTCTGCTGGGATGCCCTCCCTTCTGAAGGAGCGTGCATGAAGTAGCAGAATCAAAATCAGCAGGACTGAGGTAGAAAGGAAAATGTGCAGCTAGCCTGGACTTTCCTTCTTCCTTGCAGTCATCTCCTCTGCACCTGTCCATGCAGTTCAATCCTGTTTTAGCTATTTGTGGATTAGCCAGAAGCTGCAATTACCAGAATTCCTGAACAAATGGAATTAGTTTGTTTACCCTGTCTAGACTACCTTACTTTCCTGATAAAGTTTTGTGACTCAGGCCTCATCCTTTCTGTGGCTCCTGGCTCGTTGACAAAACACAGCATCTCACTGTAGGCTTAAAAGCAATATTACAGTCCCTATTGCTAACTGCAACTTTCACTGCCCAAGCTATTTCTCCCATGTTGGTTCCTGAAGGTATTTTCTAACAACCTGTACTCCTGTAGAAAACTTCTAAATGGATATTACTCAGGATCTTCACTTTCTGTCTGTACAGGCATCCCCTGCTTATGGTCTGCTGTTAAGTGACCCCTGACATCTGATATACCCATAGGCGTTCTGCTTTTTGATACAGAAAACTTGCCATTTGGTAATAAAATCAACAAGTCTCCTATGAAATAGCTGTCCCTTAGATGGCTGAGTATAAGCTGCTTTCACAACGAGGTGCAAAAAACCTTTGGGAAGATACTATGAAATGACCTGTTTGCAGAGGAGACTTCTGCTAAATCCCCATTAAAATTAGCTTAAGCCCAAAAGCATGTCAGTTTAATGTCTTCTTAGAACTCCTGTCATCTCTTTTTAGTATTTATAACTCTAGGCATTTAAATGAATAACAGGAATACGCAATCATTTTTTAATCTAGTTAAACCTAACAATATCTTGTGGCAAAGAGTTCTGCAACTGAGCATTCTGTTACAAGCTGTTCACTTCTAATAAATTCTAAAATTGCCCATATGAGAGCTTTTTTTGTTTGTTTGCAAAGGTTTTGGATTAAAGATGAACCTAGAGAAAAGCCTGACATCAGAAAAAAAAGAACAAGTTGAGTTCTGAATCAAGATCTGGAACACTGCGGCTACTCTTTTTCCATGAACATTTGGTCTTTTTGAATGCTTATTTCAGCTGATATTTTCTGTCTCTCTTAGCTCATTCACCACCAAGAAAAGTCTTCCAAGAAGGGCAGAAGAGAAGGTGGAGGGGGCGAGGGGAATGCTAGAAGGGAACTTAGACATGGGCAAGAGGGGAGAGAGGTTAAAAGGCATCCACCCATTTCTTGCTATGAAAAGAAAAGGTCAAACAGAAGAATATATCTTATTTTGTCTGTTTATACCTGTCTTGTTCCTCGGGGTGTTGTTATCTTCTAATTCTCTCACCTCTGAGCTACAAAAGCAATAGGTAACCATAGTTAATGTGCTGAACTCTAGCTAAAGAGTATGAAAGAAGCTGAACATTTCAATAGTGTCAGGAATCTTTGGAAAAAACTACTTTATTCCATTAAGTCTTGCATAGGGCTGCAGAAGGGGGTGAGAGCAGTAGAGGCAGCGCATCCTCTTTTGTTAGTGTTCAGCATAATTCTGCAGAGGAAGAGCACCGTCAGAACAAAGACCACTGGGGCAGAGGCAGGAGTGCCTTAGGCCACTGTTAGGCCTGCTTCAAAATTAGAGTTACATTAATACCAAATATTCTTTTAAGATTTATAAAATACAAAGAACACAATTTGAAGCTGAAGTGATTGTACTACTGTGAAAATGCATTCTGTCTTCAGATAGTATTTCAGTGAGGATATACTGGGTGTGATACCTTTCTTGCTGGTACTACATCATTACATACTTGTGTTTGAATGCAAATACTTCATTTTCAAATGTAAAGCTAAACCTCTACCTGTAGTTCTGTGTATCCATGCTTCTTAGGGTCCACATTTTGATTGACTCTTTAGATAACTTTTATCTCATGTCCGTAGAATATATTCCCTAAATGTGGAGTTAATTGAGCTTGTTGGATGGAGTTCCTGATCAAGATGCTCCCATGTATAAATGCCTGGCTTGGAGGAAGGGTGTCACAGAGGGATGGGTGGGTGTGTATGTGTATAGGTGGTGTGTATGTGTATAGGTAGATACATAAAATATGTATGAATAGTGTGAATTTTTTAGGTATGCTATAATGCCATCCCTATGGGAAATGAAGTCATGATCTAGTTACTGGATGATTCTATAAAGTCTAGCTCTTCATATATGAGAGGATAATAGAAACTTTGAAGGCATTTTCTGCTGCATAAGTAACAGTTATGGGTGTAAATCATGAGTTTTAAGCTTGGGTTTTCTTTTGTGTAAATTCCCATGCTGTGCTGATAACTCCTGTATCTAAGTGCCTTATCATAGTTTAAGCAACATAACTGACATTGTGTATCTATTGTCTCCTCTTCTCTTATGGAGGAAAGTGCTTGAAATGGAGTATCATGTTTTGGTATAGTTTTAAGTATGCAGTTTTAATGATACATGCCTGTACCTGGAGCAGAAGGTGGTGAGAACTGAGTGATTACTGGGTATCTACAGGCTGGTTTGGGATAACGTGGGGTGTCCTGTTGGTTTAAGTTGACCTGGGAAGTGGTCCTAGGAGCACTAGCTAGTAATTGTAAGGTGCTTTAGTCTTGCAAAATAGGTTGAACAGTGACTACAGCTGTCAAACAAACAAAAAAAATCTTTCAACCAAAATGGTTAAAGCAGTGTGAATGATTTCCCTTAAGTAATGCAAAATAGATGAAGAAAGATAAAAAAACTATAGACTACAACCACTTATACAGAAATTACAAATTATCAGAGAATGTCCCTGTGTGCATTTTGAACAAGTGACATTAACAACCAAGCACAAAGACTTCCAATCCTTCATGCCTGGTGCGCATTGTACAAATATACCGCCATTTCCCAGGCTGGAAAGAGTCACATGTCTAATTCCCTGCAACCTCACATTTGTTCAGTGTTCATGTGTTTTTTACAAATCTTTCGTTGATCCCTCTGTACTGCTTTGATTAGTTTCATCCTTCTAAGGGCTACCCTTTTATTTTGCTTCTATTTTCATTTGACAAACCAGATATTAATTCTTACAATTTTCTTCCTGTCACAGATTAACTCTTTTTCTCAAAGAGCATTCAAGCATACTGTAGTATGGTATAGCACTTTCATATCTGCTTTTCCTGGATTACCTCTTCCCTGGGGCATGTTTTCTATTTAATTTTTTTTAAATATCCAAACTACTCCATTTTATGGATCTGTTTATGATGAGATAGTTTTTCATTTTTGTGTTATGAATATTGAAAGAATATAAAACCAAAAGAAAAACAATATAGGTTTTTGGTGTTTTGGATTTTTTTTTTAAATCCTGTGTTTTTCCCACTCTGCTGTTATCGGTGCAAATAAACAGTGAAATAACAGTAGTCCTGTACCCATGAAGGAATTCAGGTTAGGAAAGAGCAGAGTAGCACTGAAATAGTTGTCCTTAAGTCCTTCCAAAATACTTAACTCTGTAACGTAAGCAGAATACGTGATAGTGTAGGCAAATTGAAAAGTAGGGTAGCTAGATTGTGTTATGAGAGGAAGAGGTGGAAGCAATTTTAAATTAGTACTCCTAAGTTCTGGAAATTACTTACTTGATTATATTCTATTGCTGGTTATGGCACAATCTGCTTACTAAATACTATAAAGTGCAAAGGGTTCTGCCATTATCCAGGTGTTTTCAGAACTCAAGGTTAGTATTAAAGTTTGCTCATTGATTTCCAGGGTCAAATCTAAATACCCTCTGGGCTATTTTCAATGTCTGTTTGTATTTTAATGTTCAGTTAACAGAACCTGTTTTAAGCTTTACAACAGATTTCATGTCTGGCTAGTTCCCAGTTCCAGGTCTTTAAAGGATTACCATAAGCAACAGCCATTGTATCCATCAAGGAGAATGAAGGGAACCTGTTTTATACTCAGTTGTTCATGAAGACTTTGCTTTTATGCTCTGTAAAGGCACGTGCTCATACCTCCTTTTCTATGAGAGTATTAATAAGGTCTCTTTCTTATACCATCTCTTCAAAAAACTTGTACAATTTTTTTTTTTTGAGAATTAACCCTTCTGATAAATACAGGTGAAAATGAGCAACATGATAAGAATTTACTAAGGAGATAGAATTAATGGTGACATGAGCTTTTTCTTGCACGTGGAAGGAGACATTGTGGGGTACACAGCTGGAGACACAGTCTTGGAAGGAGATGCTCCATGCTGGAGCAGGGATACCTTGGACGGTAATTGTGGACTATGGAGGACCCATACTGTAGCAGGAACAACCCTGAGGGACTGTGGCCTGTGGGTGACTTACACTAGAGCGGAAGAAAACAATTTAGAAGTAAAGAGCAGTGAAGGAAAAAGTCAGAAGCGAGGAGTGGCAGAAAGCAACCATTATGCACTGACCACAACCTCCTGAACTGCCCATTGCCGCACCAAAGGAATTAGGACAGGACTGAGTGTAACATTTGGCAAAAGCAATGAGGTGAAGACTGAGAAGGGGAGAGTAGAGGTTTTGTAGTGGAGTCTGGGGGGAAGGTCTCTCCTATGTGTCTGTTGAATTGTAGGTTTTGGCTTTTTTTTCCCTTGATACCAGACTCTGTAATCAAAAGTCTGTGTTGATTTGCGATAAATTAAATTAAGTAGAACTCCCCAGTCAAGAGTGTTTTGCTTTTGAAGATGTGTAAGGAGTGTCTGCACCTTCCTTTAGATTTAACTATTGACTGCAGGCTTTTTGTGTAATTGCAGGACAAGCTTGAATCCCAAAGCATTGATATCTTGCAGACGTTTATCTTTCGTCACTGTATCCAGGGATGTATTTTGGGGACTCTAGGTTATACATGTCTCTGTATTTTCCTACTTATTATCTGTGATACAACAGGAAAATTTCCAACGGATCCAGTTCTTGAATACTGTTTCCAAGAAGTTACAGTTAGGAAAACATGGATTGGTCCCTCTTCACCACCTCTCCACTCCTCCCTTCACAATTTTGCAGGCCTAGAAAATAGCATTTGAAGTTAATATCGCCTTGCTGTCAGCCAGATAATGATAACCCTTCCGAGACAGAATACAAGAAGCTCTTTTTCCCTTCAGTATCGGAGTGGGGGATGTGTGGACTTCTAAAGGGAGACTTGTGTTGCACAGGATTCTGAAAGAATTTCACTGTGATATGGGATGGCTCTCTTCCCCTTAAACTATTGATTGGTTTGTTTGCTTGCCTTGAATGCCAAAAGGGAGAACACAGAACTGATGCAGAATGGCAGAGTTTTTATCATGAAATACTGCAAGCTAAATAAATAACAACCTTGTGCATTTGCTAGCTGCTTTGCAGTAAAACCCCATAACCCTACATCTAGTTAGTGATGTTGACCTTGGGCCTGCAACACCACCTAATAACTTTCAGCTGACTAGTGAAAAATATAAGACTGGAATGTTTGATCTTGGACTTTGAGAAGTGATTTTTCTTGAAACAAATAACATTCCTAAGCTTTTGAATCTTTGCCATATTCCATTGTACTTTCTTCTGTGTAGCCCTGATTCTAAGTGTGGCTTTAAATATCTGGTCTGCGGTCTTTTGTTGCATATACCTCCTATACAGTTGGCAGGAAGAAATTTTTTTTAAATGCCGACTTTAAGGTAGTGATGCTGCATTGCCCAGATCAATATTACTGCATTTGAAAGGCTATCCTGCCGTTAGATTTACCAACCAAAAAATGGGGACCACTAAAAGTCTTGACTTCAGTTCATATTTCTAACAAATCTTCTGCAAATGTAGATTATGATGCAGCATTTTTTGTTCTCCAGTATTTCACAAGGGCCACTCCATCATTGCCAGACATGATCCTACAGGGTGGGATTAAATAATTGTGTGTTTCTTGCACTGATTTAGAGCCAAATGCTTTCTACTTTACTCATGCAAACAGATCCAAGAGGTGTAATGGGACTGCCCGGGAATGAAGCAAGCAGAACCTGGCCTATGACATCTATTTATACAGTTTGCTTTCTTCTCTTTTGTATACTTCATTGTCTGAATACCATTAGCCAGTAAATGTGTTAATGAAATGGCCATCCTCTATTTATATGTTCAAATTTGTTACTTCGGTCATAGAGGGTACATTCCTTGGCTATTACTCAATATTAACAATTGAATTAAAATGAGCAGTTGCCAAGAAACACTTCTGGGAACAGCCTCTGATTTTCCTTTCCATTAATCCAAGAAAACTACTTCTACTTTCCTTCTTTACCTGCATTCTCAGGTCACGTTCCCCTTTGGGATGTCCTCTTTTGTGAGTTTACAGTCAAAGGAAACCAACTAAACTTAACTCAATGAAAGAGGAGGACTGAAAGGAGAAAATTATGCAAGCTTGATTATGTTGTACCTGCATTACCATAGTGATAACTCTCTGACTACTCTTCACTATAAAGATCTGTATATGACGAACAAGCAGATTGTGCTGCTGTGTAACAGAGTGATGGAGTCATATTTCTCCCCCTAATAAAAACACTTTTGTCTTGAAGTTACCCTAGCCAACCAGTGTTTTAAAGTTAGATGAAAGCTTTTCACGATAATTTTATTAATTCATCTCGTAACAAGCAGAAATCGATTTTTATGCTGGTAGCTAACAATTTGCTGTGCTTAATATACCTGTAGTTGTAATGAATACCTCGAGTCCTGTTTTTTCCTTTTATTGGCTTCTTAAATATATTTGGGGTTTTTTTGGTGGAGGAGGGAGATAATACTTAATGATCAATTTCTAAGTATCAAAGCATGACTGTGAAATGCTAACTTCTAATGTATATTCCACATCTGCAGAACTAAAAGGAATTAGCAAGCTATAAAGAGCAAATTTTTGCCGCCTTCTAATCCATCTACCATCTATCTGGTGGCGCCTTTAAATGCATATCCTGGAGTTTCCCAGTAGATCTGTAAATGTCTATATACACTCTGCAAACAGAAATACATAGCTCTGAAGTTAAGGAAGTATCATTGTTAATGATGCCCTTTAGAGCAGTTATCATTTCCTTCCAAGAGTTACTGGACTCCAGACCTTCCTATGCCATACGGATATATATATTCCCTTCATTATGGAAATTCCAATATAAATACCACCACCTTCTTTTCTTTGGACTTTTTGGCCTGAAAGTTTTAGATACTGTGTAAGATATTAAATTACGTGTCAGTAAAGAGGCTTGCAAACTTTCTCATTGCTTGAATGAGTTAATTCTGCTGCTAGGTCTGCTTTCCATTTAACTGGCACTGTTACATCCTTTATTATTTTTTAATTTATTAATTATTCCAATGACATAGCAGTAGAATGTTAATCTCATTAAAATGATTAATACTTTATGGTTTTGGGTTGTGTGGTGTCTGTTTATTTATTAACCTGGAATCTCAGTCCATAAAAGTTCAGCAACAACAAACTTCAGCTGGCTCAGAAAAGATGGTGCTGGGCACTTGAGGTGTTCCCTTCTTTGCAATCAGTATTTTGCTACACGCCATGGTGATTCATGAATTCCTGTGACTGACAGAAGGGGTAAATTACAGGTTCTTTATCACTATACTACCTAAATTTGTTTTCATGGTCTTTCACAGACACACATCTAGAGCTTTTAACTGTATCTAGAAAAGATATTAGAAAAGATTGTGTCATACATGTAAAATACTTGCTTCTAATTAGGAAGATGTTCCGTTTAGTAGTGAGAAGGCTAACTTCTTGGCTTCTGGTTCTTAGGATTGTTATTCAAAATACAAGGCTACAGACTCCTCTTGGTTCCTTCTGCTTCTCCATTTTGCCTGTCTATCTAGACCTGCTGCAGATCACTCCACAGTCTTGCATCTAAATGTACTGTCGCTTTATAGAACGTCATCTGAGCCTGAGTGGTGGAATACATCTCATGGAGTAGCCTGCCTAGAAGATAATTATCAGTTTCCGTGTTGGTTATTTAGCCTCCCGCTGTAGTTAGTAGCTCTGACTGAGATGTGTGTGAACAGTGAGTGTTTAGCTCATTTCAAGATCCCATTAGTTATACAGCCAAGTCCTGGAAGTTCTGGGACCAGCCAGAGTTAAAAATAAATGTAGCCAGGCAAGCCAAATGAGTGCTCAGATCCCTTGCTCCTGGGGCTCCTGTCAAGAACAGCTCTCTTCTCCAACAAATTACCTTGCATCAGCTGATTTGTGGTAACCGATGCCTGTGTATTCTTACCTGCTGTGTATAAATTAGGACCTTCCACTTAATCTTCCTTAGAGTGCAATAATACAGAGTACTGACCTTGCTTTACATTTGATTGGTACAAGAAGCCGAGGGAGCCACTCTGCCAGATACCAGTTCTTCTTGAACACTAGCAAAAGTGATTAAACACTGAACTGTTCTTTGCCTGTATATGATCTATGTGTTTCATACTTGATACTTCACAGACTCAGTCCTGATGAATTAGGCTTGATTTTTTTTTTTTTTTATTGTCCTCTTTATTTATTTGCTCCTGAAAGATGGTCTACTTGCATCTGGCATAAAATGAGAACATAACATTCATTTAACTTCACTGTAAAATTCAATTATAAGAACATCTAGATCTGTTGTAACACATACCGCTTTTCTCTTCTGAATGGTCTCCTGAATTGTTTAAATGTGTGCGTTATTGGCCTACTAAAAAGTGTTGTGGCTTTGTCCAGTAAAGAGAATCTGTCAGCAGAAGTCATAGAGACAGTGGAAGCAACGGATTGTGGCTTGTGCCTTTTCAGTCTTAAAACACAATAATGGTCAGGATGATAACCACTCACTCCTAGGTTGGACAGCAAGTACTATTTCAATTTTCTTCTCAGTCCCTAGTAACTTTTATCTGTTTTTCTTTTGTTCATCTTTTCTAGCAAGTTTTCAAGATTTGCATCCGTAAGTCATTGCAAGAAGGGCATGCTGATTGAAAATTTGATAAATTACTTCTTGTAATAGGATTTAGCTTTCCAAATGTTCTTCATTCCACCAGCATTTTTCTCCTCACTTGCCCCATATGTTCATTTTCTGTCATCACCAGCTGTAAGAAATGTTTTTTGGCTCTTGACTCCAAGATATGTCCACTTACAAGCACTGTCTTCTAAGCTGCGCATTTGTTAAAATACAATCTTCATTTTTATTTTTTCTTTGCCAGTCTTGCTGTTCATTTACCTGTGTGGCTCTGTGGCTGAATGTTCCACTGTTTATTGTTTCTGAGATAGGAATAGTTATTAGTAATCTTGGACTTGATTTAGAAAGGGCATGTTTGCTTTAGTAATCTTTTTCTTTTCTCTCTCTTTTTTATTTTTATTTTTTTTCCTTTCTTCTTCTTCTTTCCTTCTTGTA
>NW_008825538.1:2007994-2016713 GCF_000699105.1 Pygoscelis adeliae | reverse complement strand
CTTACTGTTGTGTAGCTTAGTCTGGTGATATGCAACTAGTCATGATACTTACACGTCAAAGGATTCAGAAAGCTCCTAGTGACTATGAAGGAATGGAGTTTTTCTTTGACAATAATTAATGTAGTTCAAACAATTGATGTTATGGTTCTTAGGGCTGGATGAAGTTACGTGCCTATTCTTGGCCACTACTTTCTTAACATATCGACTCAGTCCACTTGGTACCTGAAACAGAAAAGCTAAAAAGGAAATCTAACAGTTAATACTTACGTTAAACACTAAAAATCATTCCACTTCTCTATAAATTTCTGATTCCTGTTAAGTCCAATATATACTTTTCTCTGATGAGCAGATATCCTGCTAATGTGGATTACTGTTTTGGAATTGAGTATTGTCCTAACCTCAGAATTAAACTTAAAACACAGATTCTAAAATGTCCAGATATGAGTAGAAGTTCTTTCTTCCTCCTGCTGGGAATGAGCCAAGCACCAAAATGTTAACTGGATGTTAATGCTCTGGAGTCTTTGGAAAAAGTCAAGTAAGAGAAACAAGGTTCCTTCTCCCTCTAGAAAATAATATCTCCTTGACACTTTTCTATATAAAAATGAGCGTTTCCTCAAAGTACTTGGTTTCTTAAGACTCTTACCCTCTACTCTCTCACCTCTATTGCAGAGGTGGGTGCATTCCAATGTGGCCATATAACTGCTTTGACAAATGCTTTGAGTGGAACAGAATGATAGAATTACCACACAATTAATCTGCATGTTGTGAATGAAGATTCCTATCAATTTCAACCAGTGTTCCTCCTGTGAAACAAATGCAGAATATAGAACAGCATCCAGCACTGAGCATTAGCACTGTTCAAGAGGGCTGGGTTTTTTTTTTGTCATCAGCTTGTCTCAGAAATAATACGGGGCTTGCTTATAGTAAGAGATTATCATATAAGTGCTGAGACTACAAGGGGTTATATTTTGTCCAAGTTTTGGAGAGCTCTGTTGGGGACATTTCTACACGTTTCAATAACGTGTATGTACATGTTATTGAAACATGTCTAAGAATCTGAAACAGGCTTTTGGATTCCTCTGCATAAAGAGGATAATTTTTCTCTGAGTAAATTGCAAACAAAGAGAATAATGATAAACAATAGAAAGAGGCTGACTATGAGAACGGGCAAAAGGAGGGGACTAAAAATGAAAGGAAGAAATAAAACAAAGCTATTTGAAAAGTAGTGATGGACTAGTGATAGAAGAGGTGGTGGCAAGGAAAAGAGAAATAAGTTTTAATTTTTAGATGTTCATGGAATAAAAGTCAACTCTCCAGTAGAAATTTTGGTTCATGAAGACAAGGAAGTTAGTGACCCACAAATGCTTTTGTCTTTTATTTTTTGTTACTTGTTATTAAAAAAAAAGCCTATACATTAATTTCCTTTTTTCCAATATGCTGTAAATACTTCATCTGAAGTTACTGAGAAAACGTGTAAATTAACTATTACCTTTTTATCTTTTTTTGTCAAATGGAAGGAATTTAGATCTTTCGTCACAGTACTGCAACAGGTGAGTGATGAACCACTGACTCTTCAGTTTCTCTTGCCTAATGTTATCTTACGGGGATTTTCCAGATCCTAGCCTAAAGGTTTTATAACGTAGATTCTTGGCTCTCCTACTACTATACAGTTCCTAGCAGTTCAAATGCTACTAGCTGGCGTATGCCCTTGTTGTGAGCACAATTCTAGGCAAGAAAACATGGAGTTGTTGTATAATTCAAGTATTATAGCTATGAGGTTTTTTATACACACTGTCAAGCTGATTTAGTGCACAGCAAGAGGTGGAGAAACATATTTCATCTTTGGAAATCAAAGAAATGGACCAATACCATCTCTTCAGAATGGAGAGGCACACTTCTCTACTCATCAGTTCTTCAACAGAGGCTGCCATATGCTTGGCTATGGGCATTATATCTGTATGTGTATTTATGTATCTACATATAGTTGAAAATCTTGTAGTGAATTGCATTTTTTTCCCAAAAACTGGGGGGGGGTGGAGAAGTGGAGCAAATGGCAAGATTATTCAGATGAAGGAAAGGAGGGATATTAAGTATTGGAATAAAAAGCTGGTTTGCAATGCAGATATTTGCTTAGGCTGGGGAAAGCTAGGCTGAAGACCCTTCTGTAGCTGGTTTGGACCAGAGACTATATATTCAATTTTGAAAATCCAATGAGTGTCCTTATCACTAAGCTATTGAGTGCTCTGAAATATAGGCCATAAATGGAACAAGTGTAAATGTTCCTTCAGACAGCTTCAGATAAATAGTGGAATTGAATGCCTTTCTTCTTGTTTTGACAAGAAATTTCACTCTCAAATGCTCCCCATCTCTGCTATTAAGGGTATTCTGTATATGCCGTGGAAGATTTGCTGGTGTCCCAGTGGTTACAGCACTCACCTGGGATAGGGGAGACTAGTTCAAGCCTCTGTGGTAAATGAAGCTGAGAATAGGCATTAATAGATCCCCCACATTGTGGTAAATGCTTTAAGTGCCTCTTCCGAAATAGGCATTTATTTCAACCTTGGAATTTATCTATGTTCAGACTAAGAAAATGTTCACAGCCTAGGAAAACCATTCATCATCCAACTAGACATCTGAACAGTCTGCCTTTCCATTCTGACTAGAAAAATATGATCTGAATAGTTGCTGTGGGTTGGAGTTTCCAAGCACGGTGAGCAAGGCTAATCCAAGTGCCTTAACCTTTCAGTTTAGGAACTTACTACTGTCTGGCGGGAGTCCAGCTAACCCTGCCCCTTCTGAATTTACTGTGTTAATAGTATTGATTCAGCTGAGTATAGCTAGTGCCACAGGTGCCATCTTGCTTCTCACAAGTGAACTCAGAACACAAAAATTCAAGGGAGTGAGCTCTTCTACTAGAAAGAAAAATTACTTACTGTTGAATTTATACTCCTTCATAAGAGAAATTTTTCAGAAGTAGGATCAAAACAGGAAAGGATCTTCAGGTTGGTAAGAAGCAGACAACCAAATAGCAAGTCAATTCTTTTAGCCACTTCTGCAGAGTTTATTTTTCTACTTCAGTGCTAATGTTGTGGTTTAACCCAGCAGGTAGCTAAACACTACACAGCCGTTTGCTCACTCCCCTCGCCCCCTGTGGGATGGGGGAGAGAATCAGGAAAAAAAAAAAGTAAAATTTGTAGGTTGAGATAAAGGCAGTTTAATAGGACAGAAAAGGAAGGAAAAATAATAATGATTATAAAAGAATACACAAAGCAAATGATGCACAAAGCAATTGCTCGTCACCCGCCAACCAATGCCCAGCCAGTCCCCGAGCAGTGGTCCCTGACCCCTGGCCAAATTCCCCCCAGTTTATATACTGAGCATGACGTCCCATGGTATGGAATATCCCTCTGGCCAGTTGGGGTCAGCTGTCCTGGCTGTGCCCCCTCCCAGCTTCTTGGGCACCTCCAGCCTTCTCAGTCGGTAGAGCATGGGAAGCTGGAAAGTCCTTGACTAGTGTAAGCACTGCTCAGCAACAACTAAAACATTGGTGTGTTATCAACATTGTTCTCATCATAAATCCAAAACACAGCACTGTACCAGCTGCTAGGAAGAAAATTAACTCTATCCCAGCTGAAACCAGGACAGCTAAATATGTCAAGTGGCAGGCTTTCTCCAGCTTCCAATAACTGGTTTTAAATGGTGTCATTAGCAGAAGGGGAGGTCAAGAAAAAAACCACAAGTGAAAGCTATCTTAGCTCAAAGCTCCAGGTTAAAGCATGTTATGGGTGAGAAACTCTATATAGTGTCCCCAGATTACTGAGCAAAGAAGTAAGCCAGGACAGAAGGAAGCATCTTGACTGTTCTGTTAAGTGAAGTTCAGTTTTAGTAACCAAATATTCTTTCTCCATGCCTGTGTCTAATGGCTGAGTTTACTCCCATTGCAAAATGTCAGAAGGATGATAACCGCAATTTTTCAAGGGAGAATCAAATCTGTTAAACACTGGCCAGGATGCTGACATTCTTTTAATTACAGCAAGTAGGCAAAGACTCAGTTAACTAGGGGAAGAAAAAATTGTTGGCTTCTAAAGAACATTCACTAAAGCTGTGTGGCATTTTCTGACAATAACTCGTGTTGTTAAACAGCTTGTGATACTGGATAGCTGGAACTTTCCAAAGAGATGTGCCAGTTTCGATGGAAGCCTCCCTAGATGGCCTGTGACTCCAGATTCATACTAGAACAACCCATTTTGCAGTTGTTATGACACTCACAAGGGATTCAGCAGATGCAGATTTGCCAAGAGTTAAGTGCAAGGATAGATAAATTCCAAAGATTACAAACTTGTCCAAACTAAATGAATCAGAGGGAGTTGGAGTCCAAAACAATTGTGTAAATATAGTCATATATAATAATAGTTTAAGATACAGAAATATTTTTAAGAACCTATTTAAATCTGCAGACTTCCAACATACATCATCTTGATATAAATATTTAAAGAAATTTATTTGTTTGTGCATGTACTAGAGTACTGTGTAATAGCCAAAGCTGGATTCTTCAAGGCATAATGAGAATACTTCTTTTGCCAAAAATAATATTAATAAAGTTGAAAAAGTAAGTCTTGCAAACAAATTTGTTTTCATTTTACACATGGGAAATGAGTCAGGGATTAAATTATTTCCCCCAAATTATGCAAGAGCAGCATTGATGCTAATTGAACTAAAATGTGAAAGCACCAACTCTGAAGCAGGATCACCCTTGGCTCAGTTGCTTTCTAAACCAGCAAGTGATTAGAAAGAGTGGTCCCATCCCATGCTTGTTTGTTTAATGTATTTCTCAGGGGGGAGAATCCGTGTTTCACACCTTTGCAAGTCAGAAAATTGGGGAGGAAAAGTATTTCAGGTTAACCTTTCCCATAAAAAGTTTCAAAAAGCATTCAGTATTGATCTCAATTTCTTGGTTATTTTAAAAGAAAAACTTACTACAAACTGAAAATACTTCCTTTTCATCCCCTTTGAAAATAGCTGAAATGGAAAATATTCAGCAAGTTTGGGAGGGTTTTTTTAGTTCATTTCTTAAATGAATTAGTCGGTACTGACATGCAATAATTTCAGTTCTGCTGAGAATTTCTGGGGGAATGGGCATGGAAGAAATAGCATTTATCAAGCTGTTGGCATGCATGTCCTATTCAAACTATTTGTAATAATAAACCTTAGTCTGAGAGAAACTCAATTTTTCCCCGTCCTGTGCAGTCAACTGATGTAACCTCCTCAGTTTTATATACAACTAGGAAAATCAAAGTTTTCCTTTTATATATCCTTTATTTCAGGAGTAAGGGTGAAAGATGTTCAGCATGATCCCGTTAATCTCTTGGTAAGCATTGAGCTATAGAAATTTAAGACTGAAAGTCTTAAGCACTAAAAATCAGAAACAACTGTATAATAAATATGTATTTAAGAAGATCTGAAATCCTTAGATCTTCTCCAGACACTGTTACAGCTATTAGAATTCTTTCCAGTGAGAGACATCCAGATGGTATCCTAAAGACAGACTAGTTTAGATTCCAGAACTTTACTTCAAGTTGTCAGAATTTAATACATAAAACATAAATTAAGCTTTTCAGCTCCTATTCTATGAACGCACTTTGTAAGCATCTCCATCAAAATGGTTTTCTGGAATTTTGGGAGGGGGGAGTTCGAGTTAGCTGTATTCCAGTTGAAGTAATTAAGTGAGTTAGTTGAATTACTTACTGACAAAAGACATGCAGGATGGAAACCATTGTATTATTTAGATGGATTAGAATGTAAAAGTACTAGTCTTCATAGGATAGAACAAATAAAATCTAAACCCAATGGGGACCTAAATTAAAAGTGCTTTCATACTTGTGTTATTCAGTTGAAATCCAGCAAAATCAGGCCCTTAATGATATGATAAGAAGTAAATATTAATGTTTGATCTAGAAAACATAACATTTTAAAACGGAAGATCAGCAGACAACTAAGTCAAAGCTGCTTTTCAAATTAATCTAAATCCTATTAAGTTTGACTGGATTAGTGAGGGAAAAGGAAATCCCTATTGATGTCTTGCTAAGTGAATGCAGATATGTTACTCTCTAGTTCAGTGTTTTTAAACCAGAAAAGGTTCTTTAGACAATAACTTAATGTTCTGACATGCTCCAGAGATGGTGGTTTGCATTTTACATTAGATTATTAGTACTGCTTTTGTGTGTTGTGTGTGTGAATGTACTGTCTGCCTGTGTGCCCAGCTTCCTTCTCCTTGTCTGTAACTTCTGAGCTTGTTGGCTTATTTCTGCCAATGGTGGGAGAGTGAGAATTTAAAAAAAAGAAAAAAAAAAATCTACATACTCTCAAGAAAAAAAAAAATAGTGGGGATCACTCAAGATCTATGTTACAGTACCTGACACTTTCCCCTTTCTATTAGTAAAGAACCTACATTGGGGAGGGAAGGGGAGTGAGGAAACGATTTGGACAGAGATATGGTGAAAGTACTAACAGCGTGTAGAATTTCCATCAGGTCTTGCACGGGGATAATTCACTAATGACTCATTCACAAGCAAAGGAAGAAGGGCTTAATCATTTTCACACCTTATGAAACTTTCTTCTGTGGTGACATGAGGTGGAAGTGTTACATCTTCAGAAGGCATCTTCCCTCATTTCTGTGCTCTCCACTTAGCTTAATCCCAATCGCTTCAGAGTTTGAGCTTCTACAAAGCATTTCTTCTGGGGTTCAGTTCAAGGGGTGTTACAATGCATGTCTTAAAATATTTTCCCGCTGTTCATTTGGAACTTACCTGCCACTTTGATGCATGCTGGGCAGTAATTAATCATGTATTTTCCCAATGATTTTCATGTGTGTCATTGCAACATAGCTGTGCGTATGGCATAAATTCTAATTCTTAATGAGCAATAAATGGGGAGATGACCTAGAAAGAGAGTAGGAAGAGACGGATTTTCTTTTTAGAGAAAATGTTCAGTTTATCCTTACTATTTTTATACACTGCTTATGTAAATAGGAAATGTCTATTAAGATTGCAAAGAATTTAAGGTTGTGACAATATGGGTAGAACAAAGCTCTGCTGTTTAAGATGGGCCTGAAGCTTTCTTGCTGTGCAAGCAAAGTTGTGCCGCCTGATGTATATTTTGAAGCCCTATCCATAATAATCTGCTCCACTGCAGTTACCACAAAAAAACCCACAAACAAATCAACACCCCTTTATCTATTAGTTTGCACTGCAGCAAATTAATAGAAGAGCTTGCCATGTGGATTTCGGTGGGGGAGTATTTAAAAGAACAAGGATTCTTTTTTGTTCTTTTTGTGGATGTGAGGAGAGACAAAAAGTGAATGGGATGTTTTAATTATTCTCATCATAAACATCTTCCTGTAAAAGTTAGAAGGCTGTTGGATGGAACACTTGTGTTTGCAATGTATTTTAGCAGTGCAGTGATTTTTCTCATTTTGCATTGTATCAGTCTAACCTGAGATGTAAAGCTTCTGAAAATGCTGGAGGCATGGGAATAAAATTATTTTTATTAGTTTTGCTGTTCCTGTTTTATCAGGACAAGAATGAGACTTTGGGGAAAAAGGAAGTTATGCGGGAACTGCTTGCTTATTGACACAAAAGTATATGTATATATCAATAATGAAAAAAGCTATTAAATAATAAATAAAAAAATTCCACGGTAAAACTTTCACTTAGCACACAGAATGTTCTGCTGGGTATTTTTTATGAAATAAGCATAGTCCTTCCATCTTATGTTTAACCAGTCAACCAGCACTGAAGATAGATCTTTGCTATGTACTGCAGCTAATTAATGTGGGTTTTTTGGTTTGATTTCCTGAAGGAACAAGACATACCTATATGCTTCCTTTGCAATAATAACTTCCGGATTCTACTTATTTTGACCAAATTTAGTAGAGGTGTTAAACGCAAGATGTTCCTACAGGCTTTATGTAACTAGGCAACCATGTAGCAGGCAGAGACCATTCTTGTGGCCTTCACTTCACTACAAGGAAGGTCATTATTATCTAAACACTTTATTAGAAATCAGGAAATATGCTGCTGAAAAAGAAGTTATTATTGTCCCAATCATGATAAAAGCTTACATTAGATCTTACAGATCATTAATCATATGAAAATCCAATGCTGGAATACAAAATTAGGAAAACAAGCTTCACAAATACTCCTTGATATTAATATATTTGAAAGAACGGGATAAGTATTGAAAATAGTGTCAACATTGGTGGCTTAAAAGGAAGGTTATCACATGGAGCCAAGAAGTGATATGCAAGAGAACATTACCGTGTAGGTGCTTAAAAAAGCTGTATTTTCAGAGGAAAAGAGAAGCTTGAAATATGTGTGGTATTTGGATACCTACCTCAGCATCATGTTTCAGCCAAAAACGGGCGTTTCAGGAAAAGTGGAGGAATCAAGCTACTATATATAGTGCTCCCAAATGTTCTCCCTGCTTGCAGTCATTTTTAAAGTCAAGTTCTTCCAGAGAACATAGCGGTTTCTGTGTTTGTAGCAATCCTCACCAAACTTTTTGTTCAAAACCTTGTACAATCTCTGTTGGAGTCTTTGTAAGCTTCTAACATCTATAGCCTTCTTTGGAAGGGATTCCCCAGTGCCGGTAAACACACAAAAGGCACCCTTCTGTTTTGTTTTCTTCATCCTGTTAACTTTGGTTAATTTATGGTCATTAG
>NW_008825538.1:2003239-2007907 GCF_000699105.1 Pygoscelis adeliae | reverse complement strand
CTCCTTGTCACTTACGATTTTTATACCTTTTAATCATTTTCTGCCTCAGTTATCTTTTTCCAATATAAGACGGTGCAATAATGACATCATACCTCTCGTACATCCTCACTGATATTCTTTGCCCATTTCCCAATCATCTGGCATTGTTACTGGGATGGCAGACCATACCCATTTAGTTTTTGAGATAAAAAAAAGCTCTGGATTTATATAATGGCATAACGCTGTTCCCTAGTCCTTTTTCTGATGATTCTGTACTTAATTTTCTGTGGACGCTAATAACAATCTAAGCTTAAGTCCAAGAGTTCATTCTTCATCTGGAAAAAGTCTTTTTGTATCAAAGTTAATTTTGATTTTCCCTAAAATTTACTTAATTTTTTTCAATACTATTTGAAGCTATGGGAGAGAAGAAGGGACAGTGGATATTTTTGGCCTACAAATGTAAATTTAATTACCAATGTAGTAATTGTGGCTTTAAAAAAACCCCTAAATAAACCAATTGTTCTGATGATGTCAGAATGTTTTGTTTACGCTTCTAATAGAATATTAAATGGCTAAGTTATATCTCATTATGTAGCAGAAAGCTGGGAATAGAATCAAAATGGATTTAAACAGTAAGGTCTGAAAATGATTTCTCCCACCCAAGGTATCAGAAGAAAAAAAAAATAGCTTTTATTTTGAAATGGAAATATCCAAAACTTGAGTGTGTTTTGTTTTGTTGTTTTTTTTTAATTTGCAAAGCAATTTCTGGCCAGCTACACAATCTTACTCTGTGGAACTGGGCACAAAGAAATCTGTAACAAATACGCCAGTATATTACGTGTATACATGCACAGTCATCTTGGAGAGGTGACAGGAGAAAGCATAAAAATTTGCTCAATACCCAGTGAGAAAAGCCAAAGCACAAAAAGAGACACAGTCACCAAGGGACATCAAGACTAGCAAGCAGATGAGTATTAATAGAAAGGCCAGTAAATTATCTAGCTAATATTCAGAAGAGGGGCAAAATAGCAGATCGATATGCTTGTATGGCTGAAGCATTTTCCCCTTTTTTTTCCCTCATCCATCTTAAATCTAGGAGCAAAAAAAAAAAACCCAACACATTATTGGGCTATTATACATAGCCAGCACTGAGAAACACACAAGCCCTCAGCACATAATACATTAACACTTTCTAATTGTAATTTAGAGGCTTTTAAACATCTGTGCCTAATAAACTTCATTCTAGGCACTTGAGAGGTGACAATGATCTCTGAGGCAGTTAAGGTTTGGGAAATAGATGAGGTACCAGAGGATTGATAAAGGGAGAATTTTGTGTTGATCTTTAAAGAGGGAAGGAGAGGGGAGGAAATCCTGGGAGCTGCAGATTGATCAACTTCAGGTTACTTCTCAAAAAAAAAAAAAAAAAAAGCAAAACAAGCTATTCATATCACTAGCAAGAAAACAAGGAGATGAATAATGGTTATGGGTTTAGGTCAATTAATCCAGTTTCCTTCTACAACACACTAAAAAGTGCTGTAGACAAAGGAGAGTGTCTGAAACAGCAGTTAAATTAGCAGCAGTTTTCACCTTTCAGGAAGTAATAATAACAATTTTAGTAAATCTTTTCACCTGACATTCTCATAAGCAGCCCAGGGAATCCATACCCTAAATACAATTTGAAATATGCCAAGATGGATACAAAACTGTCTTGAAAAACATATGGAGAGTAGTTATCAAAGATTTATTATCAAAACAGAAGAATATATTAAGGGAAGTTTCCTGGTGTTCTTGGATTTTATATCAGTCAATACCGTGGTCGGTTTTTTTTAGAAGACAGATTGTAGCCTATGGTCATTAGATTTTCATGGCTGCAGGTACGTTGAAAGAAAGAACACAAGTCAAAATTATTTTTGCCAATTTTAAGATACAGTCTGAAAATGGTTGAAGGATGCCATACACTACAGAAAAATGCAAGGTTTTACTTTGACAGACAAATAATGAGTCAAAAAATCTGAGAAGGGGAACAGCCAGCAAACCACTAAGACTTAATCCTGTGTGACAGCATTCTGGTTTAGGCTGTTGTATTTCAAGAAGGACATAGAACACTTCAGTCTGGGGAACAATAGGGGTCTAGAAACCATTAACTATGAGGAAGGACAGTGACCTGAGGTGGTTGTAATCAAAATGTGATAGAGAATATAAAATCATCAACAGTACAGAAAAGGTGATTATGGGATGATTATTCAACTTTCTCTCTTCATGTAATAAATAACTAAACTGCAGAACTCTCACAGTATGTTATGCAAGCCAAAAGCATGAACAGGTCCAAAAAAAAAAAAAAAAGAAAAAAATCTTGAAAGTAACGTCAGGAAGCTCCGGACTGCGGTTGCTGAAATTTTGGGGAATAATATAAGGGAGGTCTCTCCTTCCATATCCAGTTTTTACCGGACTTTTCTAACCCATGTGTCAGTGACTGCTATTGGAAAGAAAATATTGTGGTAGTTGGCTGTTTGGTCTGATGCTGTCCAGTCATGTAGATATTTCTATGCTCTGAAAAGAGAGTTAATGGGGTGGGGTGCAATAAGTATAGTATCTTTTATATGTGGCCATATAGTAGAAGAATGGTTTTCCCTGCTCATCAGGTGTTGATTGCAAAGCAGTGACTTGACTTGGTGGCTAAGAAAACTCACATTAGCCAGTTGCAGGGGGAGGAACCACTAAAAATGAAGGGCTAGTATAATGAACTGCTAGAAAATGTGCAGCCTTGCCACCAATTTTGGAGACTTTTGAGAACAGGTTAGAAAAATATCTTTCCTGAAGAATTGCGGGTATAGTTGATCCTGATTTGCAAGAGGATAACCAGCAAGATTTCTTGAGTCCCTTCAATCCCATCAATCTGTGATAAATCTTCCCCTCAATCTTGGAGAGAACAGATCATGGATAGCGTAATCAAAACCTCAAAATTTAGGGGATTTTCAGTGAGATAACTGAGTGATGACTCTTGTCAAATCTGTCTCTGGTCAGCATGCCAGTTGGCAATAGTATTAGCAAAGAGCTCAGTTCCCCTTTTGACACCAAAATGCATCGCTGGATTCTTCCAAAGTGTGGAGTTGTTTAATACCAAGCTGTGTTGATTAATTTGAGTTTCAGGATTAGAAGTGTTTGGGGCTAAGCAATTTTACAATCAGATGTGAAGTATTATAACTAGCTGACATATAATATCTTTCTATTCTCCTTGAAATATAAAAAGAATTAGGAGTGTTAAGTTCTGCATTATCTCTCTCTTGTATTGGAGTAATATATGTAGTGGGACTCTGCTCATAAATTCTCATTTTCTTCCAAAATGTGCATCACATAAATGAAATACTTAAAAAGAACCCCGATTAAATTTCTCTCCCTTTTCCTGAGGATTTCCTTTCTGCCTATACTTACATTTCAACTGAGCCAGAGGCAAACAATAAGTAAGGTTGAAGATGGATGTCAGCGGTACACACCTGTGTTAACAGAGTACAAAAATATACACTTTAGTGCGTTATAGAATGTCACAGCATAGGAGTGTCAGCAGGAGAATACTTCAGATTAGTTCTGTAAGCTTTTAACTGTGCAAATGTGAATTTGGTGTTTGCTTTGAATTTTAATAGCCCCAAAAGATCAAATAATACTTTTACCATTTGGAAGGCAGGGATTTTATTGTAAAACTTGCAGAGGAAATAAACATAGAAATATTCACCTAGGGCCTGGTCTAATTCACATGAAAGCTGAGACAAAAGCTTTTGTTCTCTCTGCTAAAAGTTGGCTTATTACATAGTTTAGTAATTTTCTTAGTCAATTAGAGTGGGACTACTATGATCCCTAGGGGCGCTCATCATAAAAATGCAGTTCAGGAGAATGTTTCCCTGTTGGATTTCCACTTGTTCTGCTGAGTTTGGCTCTGTGGAACAGCTACTGATGATGCTACCTTCATTTTTCTCATGTCATGTCTTATATCTGTCCTAGATCATGCTTTATCATTTTGTTTGCATTTATTTAAAATTTTGTGAATATGAATCTTGCCTACTACTGATAATACCAGCATAGACTAGAAGGATATCAGGATTGCTCAGTTTGTTGCAAGACATCTACTGCTGGATCTGTGATCAAAAAAAAAAACCAAAACACCAAAAAAAACCCCACATCCAAACAATAAAATAACCTCAAACAGAAACCCACAAAACCAAACACCCCCCCCCCCCAAACAAACAAATAAGACCCCACCATTGTGTGCATATCTCTATACTATTTGCAAATATTTAGATGTCTCATGCTTGATATACCTATGTATGTAAAGTTTTGGAATAAAGGTACTCGCACAACAAATCCAGCATGTCGTCCTCTTTCTGCCACTACATGTTAGGGAATTGTTAAGCAAAAAGTAGTAATGACTTTGGAGAACTTTATAGTGGGGATAATCCTGTATGTACTAGATAATTAGTTTGATATTTGGAATGCTCATTTCATTATTATAATGTTTCATCTTAAGTGGTATATTTATCCCACAGGTTACTCAATACCAGATCATAGTCATAGCTCGGGTAATAGTTACACTACGTGGTCACTACATGATCGCTGCCTTATTTTCTAATAGACTGCGCTGTACTTCATAACGCAGTGTAATAGGACGTGCTGTTTCATTTAGGATTAAAGTTGACA
>NW_008825538.1:1977611-2003210 GCF_000699105.1 Pygoscelis adeliae | reverse complement strand
AGTCCCTTCTTGCTGGCCAGAGTAATTAGGACTGACCACTTTATTGTGAACACTGTAAAAAGTAATGTCTTGAGGAAGTACATCAGTGTTTAGCAAACTCAGCAGAAGGTACCCTGGTGTAGAATTTGAAATACAGATGTAATGTGTAAAATTATATGACAGGAAAAATATTTGAGTACAAAATGTTGTAACTGCAGAAAGTAATTGGCTGGCCTACCTCTCAGTAGAATATTTCATAAGTTTCTGGATTTCTCACATCTTCAAACAGCTACACTAAAATGTTCCTCTGCTAAAATGATCTGTCTGTACACTATTAAAAATACTTGGGGAAAAGTTTTGCAAAAGCAGAGTGGATTTCAAGAAATACCTGCAGTTCTTTTGTTTCCTCAAAAAAATTGAAATCTTCAGGGCTTCAAATCTTCATATGCCCTTGTCTGATCTGAGAGGGGCAGGCATGTTTAGCTCACTAATGTGAGCCACACTGCATATGAAGGTTGTGGGTGGTTTTCTGTTACCAAGTTAACCTGAAGTAATAATATGCATGCACGATTGCACACAGGTGCTCTCCATTTCCTTACCTGACCCTTGTAAATGTCAGTTCTTCACTAGTCAAGAGAGGCAAGGATGCTTAGCATAGAATTACCAAGGGAATTTATTCTTTTAGCTATGCCTCATAGTGGTGCCCCAGCCTAATGCATGGAGGACCCCGATACAGAGGAAAGCAGGGTTTATATGTGTTACAATATGGTTTTGTAGACCAATCAAATAACTCATGTTAAGGGGTGGGCTAATCAGTTACTATTGCTGACATAATTGGTATGTACTTATCCTATGCGGGATCAGTACAGCTTCTCCCGTGCAGGTTGTATGGATGTATGGCCATCTTCATTGTTCTAAACACGTCCTGTGCAGGTGGAAGGGTTTATCCTGGATTCTGGTCATTTGCGGTTCTGGCCATGGTTATATGCCTGGTTTCACTGAAGGGTAAATCTTCTATTGTTTTGCCGTTTGTATGGGGTGTTCTCAGCTGGTAAGGGCTGGCTTAGTTTGGGTCTTCAGGTCATGTCGACCCTGAGGTAAAAGCTCATAGTCTCAGGTAACATTTGTTTTTCTAAGCAAGTAGTATTGCAGTTGTGCTTCTGGCTGAATTTGACACCACCACCATGCTCCCTGCACCACCCCCCAAAAAAAAAAATCAAACAAAAACCCCAAAAATCAAAACAAACCAAACAAACCCCCAAATCCACCCAAAACCAAAATCACCACCAAAAAACATTCCAGTGCACAGCCCCTGTTTGGGAGCAATGATGGGCAAGAACCCTTCAGGTAGTCTACAAATTTAATTTTTCTACTAGCCTTGATATATACATAAGAAAATAGTAAAAATCTTCAAATTCTTCAAAGGGCTTTTGGAGAGTCTTGCCTATCAGACAGAAAATGCATCATAAACATCCTCTGAGTAGAGTTCAGATACAATCCTGACAGAATATAGGCCTAAGCTTTATTTCATATTTTATCAAAACTACAAATAAAATTGTAGAAGTCTGTGAGGAATGTTGGAATAAATCTTTACACATCAAAATCTGAGTTTTCTAATCTGAAAAGGCATGAGTTCATCTAAAATCCCTTAACATGTGTGAGAGAAACTGTCCCTGTAATAGGCGACAACTAGCTTTCAAATTAGTGAATGCTTCACTGCAAGAGAAACACACCAACCGTTCCCCTCTTATTTCAAGACCTTTGCCAAGGTTTTTAGTTTAATAGTATACTGAGGTTTAACTCCTGCAGGAACTTTTGGTGAAATGGCCACACTGGCCTGGGATGTATGAGAATCAGACTTGTACAGCTCTATTCTTTCTGACATACAGAGGTAAATCGTCTTTTAAACTAAACTAAAGATGTAAGTGGTGACTTGATCCTAGGTCTCCTGTTTCACTGCTATCACCTTATCCACTAAACTTGAGGTGGGTACAATTCTCAGCTAGTGTCAGACACTCACTCTGTAGAAATCTACATTTGAGTGGTCCCTGTAAGTGCCATTTACATTAAATGACAAAAGTGGGCTTTCCTACACTCTTGTAAGACAGAGTAGCTTGTACCCCTAAAGTACCTCTTTTTCCCTTGAATAAACGGAGAGCCAAGAAAGGTTACCTCAAAGTAAACCAACTACTTGGGTCAAATTAATCCTATTAAATTTGTCTGCTAAAATACATTTCTACATCTACTTCTGACATGACCTCCAGTGGATGTAGCTGTACAATGAATGGTGCTGAAGCCATATAAAATAATTTCTCCCTTTCAGCATCAGATGCTGTTGGTGCTTGTCTACCATTTCACCAATACCCACACTACCTATAATATGTATAATTAGCTTGGGCTTTCTGACAGCATTTAAGATAACAAATGTTTGTATGCTATGGCCATGGCAGTTTGTGCCAAATACTTAATGAACCTTTTGCTCCTCCTGCAGTATATATTCTTCAAGGTATTTGGGTGACAGTCTCAAAGCTGTATATCAAATGTATGTTTATCTTAGTTGCTTGCATATACAGCTCTGGTAACAGGGTAAACGTTTGCATTGAAAGAAGACATATAGTACCAGTGAGTTCTTAGCAGGAAAAGTAACCCATTTATTGACTTGAAACTGAGGCTAGAAACGTCAAGTGAGGAAAAGAGACTTTTAAAGATAGTTTTACATTTAAAGAAAACTAATGACAAATGAATATTGCAGTATTTTACCAAATGTTTATCTAGCTCACTGCAGCTGACCAATAAACCCCTACAATGGCAGAAGGCTCAGAGGAGATGGGCAAAGGTGATGTACCTGTGAAGCTCAGGGAATAATGCAGGATGGGACTGACCACAGCTGTTGCAAAGAAGCTGACTTTATCTCAACACAAAGGGGTCTGGAGGGTGGCCTTTGGTTTAGATAAACAGCTATCAACAGATGAGTGGATCAACTGGCGGTATAAATATTTCTCCCGGATCTCGTTAAAAGAGTATGAATGTGTCCCTGAGTTAGCCAGACCAGCATGGAAGGAGTGAATATGTGGCTCAGCCCAACATAAAGTATAAAAACTGAACAACTAACAAAAGAATTTCGAAGAGAGCACTGGGCTTGAGGTCACTTCAACTCACGTATTCCTTCTTACCGATTAGGGATGCCCAGTGTTGTGATGGTGAGCATATTCTAGAGATCGGTAATAGGAACCACCTTGGTATCGTGACTGAACTGTGTATTACGCTTAGCAATATATAGCAATTGCAACTTACATTCTCATTGTGGTTTTGGTATATTTTTGTATCAATGTGCTAAATCAGAAATCTCATGTAACATCAACTGTCTTCAAATAAGTAAATTTTATATTAAACATTACATCCTCCATGTGTGGAATATCTAAAAGAACCTGGTCAGAGTATTGGACTCTTGACACTCACTGTTAGCAAGGTTATCAGGAGAGTCTAATTTGTTTCCACAAAATGCATGCTCTCATTTAACCATAGATGATTTAGCTTTATGTAAGGATTGTATTGTTGAGTTCCTGTGGCTTGTGTTGGAGGTGATAAATTAAATAACATAGATTAAATAAGAAAGGACATCTTCTAAAAAATCAGTCACCAATGGTCTTTGTAAATAGGTCTTATTAAAAATAAAGGTGTTATAGTCTATGTATGCTTATGTCTCCACTCTGTTACTCGCTGAATACCTTTTCTTTTGAGTTCTTTTCTGTTTGTCCTTGCAGTATCATTCATCTAAAGAAAAAAAAAAAATTCTTTTTAGAGACTATCATCCTAGGCACAGAGTGGCTATGTCCACGTGTGTGGGATATACTTGAGCCTGTTCAGGTGTTACAAGCAGTATAACCTCATTAACAAGGTACTCCAATCTGTCACTACCCAGCTATGATACAGGGTTTGAATTGTCAGTGTACAGCAATACATTTTATCATACTTGAGTTAGTTCGATATTTTTGCAAAATGCTGCAGAGGGCCATATTGGCATTCATCATATGACTTGCCAGAGATACTAGTGGATACCTGTAGTGCAGGAGAAATCTGAATGCAGGTCCCTCCAGCCCTAAGCTCTCCTTCCTCATCCACCAGACATTCTGCTGTCATTTAATAGACAGTAGTTTGAGGTGCAAACACCTTCTTTTCAGAGCATTTTCATAAAAGAACCAGCTTTCTGATAGGAATAACTAATGATGGCAATTTGGAGACAGTTACGTAATTGCTTTTTTTTTTAATATTTTCACATTGGTTTTTGTGAGCATAGAATTACTGTTGGCATATTTTCTGTGTAATAAGTAATTCTTCAAGACATTGCCTAACCAATTAGACAACCAGTTATGCATCTCCTGAGAGCAATAACAGTGTAAGTAATGGAAACCACCAGGTATGAAGCTGAAAATGGACTGCTAACTATTCCTTACTGCTCCTTCAAAATTGCTCAAGGTGGTGGAATGGATGGCTTTTTCCTTGCTAACAGGACAAAATTATTTAGTTTATTATTATTCTTTTCTAAGCATAGCTAGCGAGCATTCTTGTGCAGGAACATAACAGATTAGAGACATTATTGTGATATTCTAACCACCTACTGTGTGCATCTCCACCTGTTCTATACAGCTCTAACAATTTCTTGCTGGTTTGTGTCCAAAATTTTCTTATTTTTGAGTTTCAATCTAATGCAAAAGGTAAATTGGATATAACATTTACTTCCATAATATAAAATAAAGACAGAAAGTTTGCCTGGTGATATAAAATTGGAATTTTGACCTTAAATATTCATAAAAATGGGTACCTGCTTGCCTGGTTCCAGTCCACACTCCCATATGTGGGGATGCTATATGAATGGACAAAGGAAGGTCAGAGAATTAATCATTGTCTAGGGCAGTTAAAAGGAACATTCAATGTGTTTCTAGAATACCATAGAGTCTGGAAAGGATTCATCTGTGCAACTGCTGAATCAGTGGTTTACATCTGCTAGCAGTAATTATTGTAGATGATAACACTACTTTGCCAGAAGAATGACTACTGGCTGGGGAGATCCAGAACCCTAAATTCATGGTGTTATAAATGGGTTCTGTTAGTCTGTGGGAGCTCTCTCTTACGAATGATCACCTCTTAAACCCTCTCTAATTATGACCCTTCAAAACTGGCCCTCATTTGAATGAGGAGTTGGACCAGATGTCCTCCAGACATCCCTTTCAGCTGACACTTTTTTAAGCTTTTATGATTTCTAAGCGCATGTGTGTGCATAAAATACTTGGAAATTTTACAAGTAAAGAGTAAGTGGATTTCCGGGCTGAAAGAGTTTACAGAAGGAGAGAACACCTACAGTACCTTATGTGAGACAATGTGGAGGGGGTTTACTGGTGAGGAACAAGTTCAGTAGTGGTTTCTGTCAGAAAGGGACTTGACAAAATAATTACAGGTGAGGAGCAGGAAAGTGCTTGAAGAGGAGGGTATGAATAGATAATGCATAGGTACAAGGCAACTTTCTATTCTAAGGACGGAAGTAATCTCGCCACACAAGAGAGTAGCTATCTAAAGGTTAAAATACTAAGTTAGTTTTCTGGACTCCTCCTTCAATCAATGGACAGATAATATTTTAGAGGACAACTTGTCCTGTGTTAAACAGGGATAAGTTGGGATAGTCACTGATAATAAGATTTGTTAGCATCACAGCAATACTTTCAATTACAAACTTTTTTTTCTTCATGGTGATATCCATGCCAAGTGTTGCATTTAATTTAAAATATTTTATAATGTTACCCTGATTTCAGTTTAAATGCATTTAAGAATCCTATTAATCTAAGTTGTAGAAACAACTTCTCATTTAATGAGAGATTTAAAGCTGGAAACCTCTGGAGGAATTCTAATAGATAAGCAAGTCTAGCATTTTTTTATTTTTTCTCTTGTTCAGGTAATATTGGGAAGAGATGAGAAATTCAAGTACAGTAGTACATTGTGTAAAATAAATCACAGAGGAGTTGAGGTGGGAAGGGACCTCTGGAGGTCATCTGGTCCAACCCCCCTGCTCAAGCAGGGCCCCCTAGAGCCAGTTGCCCAGGACCATGTCCAGATGGTTTTTGAATATTTCCAAGGAGGGAGACTCCACAACCTCCCTCGGCAACTGTGCCAGTGCTCGGTTGCTCTCAGTCAAAAAGTGTTTCCTGATGTTCAGAGGGAATCTCCCATGTTTCAGTTTGTGCCCATTGCCTCTGGTCCTGTCACTGGGCGCCAATAAAAAGAGCCTGGCTCCTTCCTCTTTGCACCCTCCCTTCAGGTATTTATGTACATTAATAAGATTCTCCCCCCCCAGCTTTCTCTTCTCCAGGCTGAACAGTCCCAGCTCCCTCAGCCTTTCCTCATAGCAGAGATGCTCCAGTCCCTTCATCATCTTTGTGGCCCTTCACTGGACTCTCTCCAGTATGTCCATGTCTCTCTCATACTGGGGAGCCCAGCACTGGACACAGCGCTCCAGGTGTGGCCTCACCAGTGCTGAGTAGAGGGGAAGGGGTGATCTCCCTTGACCTGCTGACAAATGTAATGGACGCTTTCGGTAGCTAGAGACATTCTAACCTTTGTCAAAGGTTGTTTTCCACGGGCAATACATTGTTTAGGCATTCATCAGCAGCATAATGTGTGCAAATACATTTTTGTTTACACATAAGGAATCAACCTCAGGGGAGCAATTGATTTTATCTGGTCACTTTTGGTGTATAGTTCTTCTCTTCTGTCAAAGAAAAAAAAATGCATTAGCGATATTTAGGGTGAAAGAAATAGTTCTATGAAAAATGTGTTAAGGTTTCAAATTTTCTGCATTTCAGTTGAAACCATTACTGTTCATGTTTTCACGGTTTAATGGTGACTAGGGGAGCAGCCTTGCTTGTGTGAGAACCAGCTGCAGTTCCTGGTAATGTTTGATTCAGAGAAGAGGCTTTTACCTGGCTCCTTCGCATAGCACCTGAATCTGATAACATGGGGTTAATGACTATCCTATTCCTGCCCATTTCTGTCTTAGAGAAGAAATTTTATTGTGGGCTAAAAATATTCTCCAATCCAAAAGGCTTTTTTATAGCTCTTGTTATATGAACTAGATCTCAATGGAAGCTTTAACCTTTTTTCCCAATGACCTCAACAGTGGTAAGAAAGGATCTGAAGCTAAACATTAACCATCAAGCACTGACTCCTCTTCCTTCTACAAATGGCTCTTTGCTTTATGAGCATATGAGTTCTATTGAAGTGTGAGAAGTTGATCAAAGATACAGATAGTGCCATGAGGAGTGGATGGATCTCTTAGTCAATTAAGGGAGAGTTTTGAGAGAAACAGCCAAACTTCAGATGATTAAACAGGAATTATAAAGGACTGGTACCAAGATAACTGTATCCATAATACCATTTAATGCCAAGATCCCCTAGGTAAACACATCAGAAATTTGGGTACGGATGTAGCAAAACTAGGACTGATGGGAGAGAACTGATTGTGGCAGCGTTGCTAAGGAGGACAGAGGAGCAGAGAAGGTTGGATAGAAGTACAGGCATGGGAAAATGGAGAGCGGCCAGGACAGAAAGGGTTGGTTGCGTGTCAGCAAGCTGCTCATCACTATGCATTTCTGGCTGAGACCTATGTCTGATCGCCACAGTCTGCCCTATCTGATTACTAAAGTAATAATTATTCCTAACTATTTTTGGTACGAGTACGCTCTTTTTTGTGTGTGCATGTTTTATGTGCCTGATGTGCTAAGTCAACTTCAGGTTGGACTAACCAGGGAGTAGGATGAGATCTGGATGCCCAGCAACTGCGTGCACCGTGGTCTGAGTGCTACTGTACAGATCACACCTGAGACTGGCTGCTGGAGAGACCTGGGGTGTGTGTGTTTATGTTCTGATACCAAACTTTAAGCTGGTCTAGCCAGGGAGAAGAGGAGACCTCACTGGGAAGACCTGATGTCCAAGACGGTAACTGGGAAAGGGGCCTGGGTCCATGCCTCCCTGGTCCATGGGATTGTGGAAAGACTTAAAAGTCCTTGCTGGTATTCTAGCCATCCATGAATGTGAGTGTGTATGCTTTGCTAGCAAGCTGCAGTCTTGATCAGCAGGAGAGGAGGAACAGGGTCAGGCTGTGTTGTTCACGTGTGTGTGACAGTGCTTTGTGGTAATCTGACTGCCAGTAAAGGCACTGTTCTTGGTCTGTGTTAACCTTTGTTGTTGGCCATGTGTATTTTATGCGTGTGTTTTTTGCATCTTTGGAGCACGTGCTTAGCTTTGCTGGCTAGACCTGAAAATGCAAACCACAGGAATCTCATCCACCAGGCAGGGATGAGAGGAATCCCCTGGCTCTCAGGCTCCACTGCTCTGGCTCTAGCAGCCTGGGAAGGAGACCTCTCCTGAGTCCCAAAGTCTATCAGATTTGCCTACGCACAATAAAGACTGATAGGTTTGTGGGCATTTTGGTTATATGTAAAAACTCTTCAGTGATACTTACATCTTCTCCCTTGGAAGCCAGACATAAAAACAACAGGGCAGTGAATAGAAACTGAATGAAAACAAACTCAACGTATAATCTATTAATTACAAACAAGACAATTAGTCTGAAAGTTAGTGATGTGAATTTCAACTTGACAGTATTTCTTAAATTCAAGTTTTATAGTTTCTAAACATGTTTGTATTCTACTCTGGATGAAAATATACAACAACGTGCTTTTGTTAATGGATTAGAAAAGCTGAATGTGTTAGCTTTGTTGAATATGTACTATAGCTGTATTATTTACATGTAAAAAAAAGTATTTTCCTTTTTCAGTATGAATTGTATGCCACTTGAAGAAAATTGTACTATTATACAATATTGTCTAAAAGTCTAAAATATTCAAATTTCATTCATTTGTTAAGTAAAATGTGTAGTTTGTTTTCATTCAAAACTGAATCATTTTGACTTGCACAGCTTTTGTTAAAACACATCTGATGATTATCCTGTGGCTATAAAAAGACTAATAATGGACAAACTATTAAATCCACAAAGTAATGAGTGCTGAACATTAAAACAAGTGCACTACGGATACTACCATATGTTTTGAACCAAACTCTGCTGGGAATTCCTATACATTTCTTCTGGTATTAAAAAGCAAACTGTCTCTCATCTGTAACAATCTGACATGTACAGATAATAGATGGCTTGGAAGGCCTTACAGGTTCTTTTTCCTCCATAAAGAAGTGTTAGAAATGAAGCATATCATCTATTATTTTCCTGTGCCCTTTTTATCACTTTCTGACTAAACAGAAAAGTGATGTATTACAGGGCAGTTGCCCACACTGTGATATTTCAGATGTGATTATCAAAATGCAGCACACTGGTTGTTGAGGTTTTTTTAAATGAATGTGACAGGAGTTAGCATTTCACAAGTGCACACTCTGTAATCTCAACAGTGCAGTAATTCATTGGGTTGTCTGCATGCCACAGTGGGAGTTCCCACAACTCCATGGCACAAATTTTAAATTTCTTAATCTATACAAATCTACAGGCTGCTATTGGGGATTTTTCTCAAATTATTCTTAGAAAGTATAAGCACGTGCTTATACAAAAATCTACTTACAAAATCTACTTATAAAAAATCTTACTTACAAAATCTAAGCACGTGCTCCAAAGATGCAAAAAACACACGCATAAAATACTGCCTTTTAAAGGCAGCATACTTTGCAGACTGAAGCTTTCATCTAAGGTGAAGTTCAACCAATTCGCTGTGTCTAGTGTCTCTCAGCAGCTGCTCTCTCCCTCAAGGACAGCATCTTTAAACTATGCAAACTGCACAGTAAAAAGCACATTAGTAATCAAAAGCTGGATGACTTTTATTAATCTCTGTTTCGGTATTGATCAGACACGGCAAAGGGAATTGTGTTGACTATCAAGAGAAGAGACTGGAGAGATCAGAAAGCAATAGGATCACTGAAAATCACTCAGACTAGTACAGCAGGAAGTAGAAAAAGTCACTAGTTTTGAGCACTGCTCAGAAGAAACCTCCGTTACTGTCACTTCCCATCACTTTCATCTTTCTTCAGGGAAGCTAAGACCAAAAACTTCAGGGGGAGAAAATTCCTTGCTTCTCAGATTATTCCTGTGTCTGGATGTATACTGGTATCTGACTGCCAGGTTATACAAACATCCCTAATGCAGATATCATGCATCAGTAATAGAAAATAAAAGGAGTATCTTGCATGCTTATACAAGTTAGCTGTTTACAAGGCACACTAACAAACCATAGGTTGTCTATGTACATTCTTGCACAGCATCAGTACGAATCGTGTATTGACCTCCGTGCAGAGACCTGTATCTCTGTGTGATTCTGCCAATGATAGAAATGTCACCTCCATTACTCTGTTGGAGCTACCACTGATGTATCTCTCTCTATTGAGTTTGTAAAGTCATCTTCTCAAACTCTATATGTTGCTTGGTATTCCCAAATAACTTACAGCTGCTTTGTATCAGAGGCATGACGGGGTAGAGGGAGATGACCAGTTAACTTCTGTGCAGATTTTCACTGTTAGTTTATATCTCTTTCTAATCCTTTTATACAGTCTTTTGTATTCACTGGGGAGCGCTATACAAACACAAATATTTTTGCATAAACCTATTCAGTTTGAGCGTTTTTTGCATCCTGCAAGGAAGATGGACTTTATTCTATTTCACTATATTCAAGAGAGTTTTTTCAGGCATGTTATGGGATGGAGTATTTAGTGCTGTTTAGTGGAATGGAGGGATTAGAACACACAGGTGATGGAAGTACCAAAAACTACCAAAGATCAGCTGTGACTTTAAGTTACAGTCATCTGTGAGCTATTTAAATCTTTCTTTTGTCTCCATTTGTTTCTTACTGGATGAAGGCTTTTGCATTGCACTAACAATGATTATTTTTTTAATTTGTTTTTGTTAGCAGAGTAGCTCATTCAAAGACACATGAGTTGGTGCCAATTTCTTATGTCAAACTGAGTAGCATTTGTCTTTTATGCATTGATTAAAGTATAAAAGCACATAAGTTATTCCACCATTTTAAGCTAGATATGAGTCAAGACATACATAAAGGCTGTCCATTGCTTCCAGGTGTCTTTGGTATTATTCCATGGTAAAAAGTGATTTCAGATCTCTTCTGCTGTTTGGGTTATTTACTTCTTAGGAATAAACCAAACTCTCTGATATCCAAAGAAGTCAGAGAAACACATTTTGTTATTACTAAACTAGCTGTAGAAAAGTAATGTTATAGATTCATATTTAAATGGGAATATCTCCCCCCCCCTCCCCCCCGGTACATAAAATCTGTAAATAATACATGAAAAGACCACAATAGGACCATTCAGAGTCACATGAAAACATGGTCGTAAAACATGGAGGAGGGGAAACTGGTGATCTGAGTTCCCTGTGACTATTTATTCAGCTGTTTTGTAACAGACAGTTTTCTATTATTGTTGTAATCCAACACTAGTTTTATGGGAACACTAAGGCTTTCTGATAATGATTTAGATAAACTAATCTGTGACATTGAGGAAATCCTGCCCACAACCAAAACAATATTTGAGGAAGAAGTTGATTTGCTAAAAGCGTAAAATAAGTGTAAGATGAGACAAGTTGGTCATGTGTCCTCCCTTACCTTGTAGGAAAAGCTGCGGCACCTAATCCATCTTCTGTTTTTTTAACAGCCTGAGGAAATATTGTCTTTAACCTTATATTTTATTCTTGATGCACTGTGTACTCTACAGCTACTTTGACAATAAAATTATAGTTCTGCTTAGATGATGAAGTCTTATGGAAATAGCAATTTTTTCAAGTCTTCAACATAAATGTTACCTCTGGAAATGGAATTATGGACGGTGTATATGCTGTTGAAAGATTTGAAAGGAATTACGACTTTTACTGGGAGAGAGAAGGGCATTAAGGGATCTTTCCTGCCCCACCTCCTTTTCTCCTGCTATAATACTTTAATTTCACTATATCCCAAACTGCTGTGAAATGTTTTTTCCAAAACCAGTACTTTAAAAAGAATGTGTGGGGAGTTTGGTTTTTTGTTGTTGTTTTTGTGTTTTTTTTTTTTTTTAAGAAAAGTGTTGTGGTAAAGAATTCAAAATTTTGCAGCATTTAGAAAACATCTTTAACAACCTTAGTATTTAGATATAATAGCATAACGTATAATTTAAGTCTGCTAACATGTAATAAGATTGCAGTGCACACATAAAAATAAAAATTTTGATATCTCTAATTTTTCATACACACGTATCATAATCTATTTGATTTTACAGTTCAGCAAACTGAGAACATCCATTCTACCCCACTGCGAGAAACACATTAGCAGCTAGGGAATCCAGAATCAAAACATGCAGTATTGTAAATTATTAAAGGAGGGTTGTTTGTCCTGCTAACCCATTGATCGTGCATAGTGATGTGTTGGCATGGTGCGCTTGAACCCATTCATCAGCAAGTACTGTCAAAATGAGTTATTCATTAATATCTGCCTGGAATCCTTACTTCATCTGGAATCCTATGGTAAGCAAAATTATTTCCACTGTCACTGTATCATTAAACTGTGGATTTTAGACTGCATCATATTTTATCTTTGTGTGTGTGTCTGAAAAAAATAATTTCTCTATTAGAAGACAGTCTTTTCTTTACATGTTATAACAGTTCTGCACCAACATGGATATCAGATAATCATGACTTTCATGTTGGTTCATGAGGATTTTTTTTTCCTCCTGTGTTGATTCCCAGTTTCACACTTTGATTTGAGTGATGGCAGTATGCATGCTGCCAGCTGATAACTTAGTGTCTGTTCTTGGGATGTTATTCAGATGGATGCTTTGGTATTCCCAACATTAGGCTGTGCATTTACAATGCACTGCTTTAGAGTGTTCCATTGTAGGTATCAGTGTCATCCTTGTAATTGGGTATGCTTATATGATTTTATGTGCTTTGACTTTTTTAATTTTTTTTTTTAAATTATTACCTTTTTTAGCAATGGAATGGGCATGAGGTGTTTATTGCAGTTTTTCCATTTTTTCAATTCTCTAACTGGGCCTCTATTTCACAAACATCTTTTGGCAAAATCTTTACTGTTGTATGGAGGGGAAGAAAAACAGCCGAAAATGCAATGGTACGTAGCTTTCTGGTTTTCAGTATACCTTCAGAAGAAAATACAATCACTGTAATCATAACTACTGTTCGTGCTATTCACTGCATTGCAACAGGGTAAAGGCACTAAGTGATGATGCTGTATGTGTAGCATATGAATTAGAACTGAGACACGGATCAGAATTTGCTTTGCAGATTGACATCTAATAGTAAGCATCTACAATGCAGTATCAAAGCTTACATTATAACCCCCAGAGATCAAGTCAACGATGTCAATAAATACAGTTCAGAGAGTACAAACCCTAATGTGATAAATGGACCCATATTACTGATTGAGTAGCTCACTAAACTGTGATAGCCCTGCTCACTCACAAGATCTGATGATAATGGCAGCTTTGACACTGCATTGTAGATTACTAAATTTAAGTGAATTTTAGCCATGGTCTATAACAAGGGGAGTAAGTCCTTACTCTATATCCATCTGACAGCTGGTGCCTTCAGTTATGCCGCCTTTTTTTGTTGGGTTTTTGGCGGAAGGGGGAAGGAAGAGGAGTTAAGGAGAAACCTCATGCCAAAGGGAAGAGCCAGACTGAAAGACAAGGTGGCAAGGTGAATAAACAAAACCCTTTAAAAGGTAAAAATTATCCAGTGGCCCCAATGGTATTTCCCTTTATCTTGTGGAAAATTTGAGTCCTAGGGGACAACCCCCAGTGCAGAATTCAGAGAAGTTATACTGAAGGCTCGGGAGGTGAGATAGAATTTGCACTAGTATAAGTGACAGTTTTTTTTAAAAAAGCTTTGTTTGTTTTGTCTGTCTTTATTCTTTTGTTTTGTGGCATTCCCTCACTATAATTCTCTCACATTATTCAGTGAAATGATCCTTTGTAGTGGGAACTGAAAAATGCACATTAGAGAAGTGACCGTGCAAGCAGGTTACTTTATGCAATTAATTATTCAAGGGAATGTGAGGCAGAAAACCCAACCTGTTAAAACAATCAGGTAGATGAGCAATTCATTTCCTGGGAGAAGAAGATGTAAAGTTTGGCTCTAAGCAAGTAAGCAGCTCTTCTCACAGCAGCAAAGAGTAAGGATGTTATGCCTTCTGCTAATATGTCTCTGAATAGAAAAGCAGAAGTTAATGCATAGAAGCTAGTGTACAACATAGTGGTTTATTATATGCTTCTTTATTGCTGTAAATTAATATTAAAATATGAATGGGGTAGAGGGAAGAGGAACCAGAGTGTAGATGTGACCTGTCATTTTCATATCTGCAGGAAGGGGAATTTCTTCTGTAATGCTTTCACCCTCATTAGAAAACACAGTTTCAAGTGCATAAATACATATATATGGGTATGATTTTCTCTTGCGAAACTGTTTATAAGTGACTGAAGCTATGCATTGTGGGGGGAGAGTCATAAACATTGGTAATGGAGAATACAAGTGCCGACTACTACTACAATTGTGTGTTCCTTCCCAGGACTATTCCCTGCAGAGGACCTGTCAGTGGTTTGCTGACAATGTTCTTGTTTCCTCTCAACATGCAGATGCACAAGCCCATTGTCAGCACAGCTTCCAGACAGGACCGGTAGCAAAAATTACCCCCTTTCTTTTGTTTTTGATAGACAACTGAACATAGGTTGAGCTTCCTCTTTACTTGTGGAGTTCAGCATTTTCCTATGAGTGGTATCCTCCCCTGGCAAAGGCTATGAAAAATCCTTTAAACTGTGGATTACAGAGCTTTCCTGCCTTTGCTGTGGAAAGAGCTAGCAGGATTCAAGCCCGAAGGGCATATTATCTATAAATGTTGTTGTCATGGTTTAACCCCAGTTGGCAACTGAGCCCCACACAGCCGCTCGCTCTCACCCCCCTGGTGGGCTGGGGGAGAGAATCGGAAGGGTAAAAGTGAGAAAACTCGTGCGTTGAGGTAAAGACAGTTTAATGGGTAAAGCAAAAGCCGTGCACACAAGCAAAGCAAAACAAGGAATTCATTCACTCCTTCCTGTTGGCAGGCAGGTGTTCAGCCATTGCCAGGAAAGCAGGGCTCCATCATGCGTAACGGTGACTTGGGAAGACAAATGCCATCATTCCGAATGTCCCCCCCTTCCTCCTTCTTCCCCCAGCTTTATATGCTGAGCACGACGTCCCATGGTGTGGAATATTCCTTTGGTCAGTTGGGGTCAGCTGTCCTGGTTGTGTCCCCTCCCAACTTCTTGTGCCCCCCCAGCCTGCTCGCTGGTGGGGCAGTGTGAGGAGCAGAAAAGGTCTTGACTCTGTGTCAGCACTGCTCAGCAGTAACGAAAACATCCCTGCATTATCAACACTGTTTCTAGCACAAATCCAAACCACAGCCCCATGCTAGCTACTAGGAAGAATATTAACTCTATCCCAGCCAAAACCAGCAGTCATGTATTAAGATGAACGAAGGAAAGAAGCTTCTGGATGACGTTGTGAGGGAAACTGGTGTCTTCACCCTAATGCTGGCTTAAATCTGGTGAGGTTTGATGTTATGAGGCAGTTGTCTCAGGTTACTAGTATTGCTCTGTTTGAAAGGATTTAAACTTGGTCCCGCTACTCACAAACCGAAGCTCTGTTACTTGTGAGAGTCTTGTTTCAGAGTTAACATTGTGTAGGCAACAAGCAGCACGGAAGTCCCGTGAGTCCAAACCCTAAGGCCCATAGCATCTTTTTCTTCCACTTTCCCAGTTGTGTAAGTGTTTAGGATAGCTAAACTGTCTCTGATCACCACTGTGAAGTCCAGCTTAATGTTAAAATTATCTTTTGTGCCCAGTAGCAGGGAATTAGCCCTGTGAACGTGACAACCCAACCCAAATCTCTGGACAATGTAGTGACAGTCTCTTGCGTTGTATGGCACTAGATTGAAAAGTCCTGAAGCAAATGTGAGAGAATGTCAAATCCTGTTAGGTCAAATTGTGACAAAGATTTTTCTGGACTGTGTCATGTTCTGTTTGATGAAATGGTATCTAGCTGAACTCTGTGAGTTGACCTGCTTAGCCCACATGTCATGCTAGGCAGTATAAACAGCAACATCAGATATTGTTGTTACTCCCAACAACGTTGCTGGTAATCTGGATGAACTCAGAATAAGTTCCATTTTTAGTTTTGTTCTGAAGGAACCTGGCTTCTTTTTATATAGTTATTTGCATCTTCTGTGATGTTCAGCAATCCTACTCTAACTGGAAGGCTGGATTTGCTGAGGTTGCAAATATATCCTCTTCCCATCTTAAAAGAGCTGCCAAATGTCTGAATACATAGGCTGTGTCCTATTCCTTGCTATTTTTGTGGCAAAATAAATAAAATAAATTCAATGAAACTAATTTCTTTTCAATTATATTTACTAGCATCACTACAATAATAGCTTCAGACTGATGTCTTGTTGTCCAGACGCATCCAAGAAAAGACAACAGGACCAAGACAAACCAAACAGGTTTGGTAACTGGAGGTTGCTATTGGGTCTCTGAAACATGCTATCTTGCATATGAAATGATTTAAAATAATAAATATGTTCTGGGGAGAGGCAGAAGTAGCAGCTTACAGTGTTTTCTGGGAGGTTAGCATTACATCGCAACTAGCACTGGGATGGTTCAACTGCAGAAATGATCCTTCTCTCAGGGAGAATCTGTAGACTTCATTAGAATAATCACATTACTTCACAAATGTCTTCCAACCATGATGTAATAAAATATGAAGTGCATGTGGAAAAGGAAGTAGAAAAATGATGACATAATAGTTGGAGTGTTCCAAAGTTACATGAAAGGGTAGGCAAATAGAGGTCAACTCCTGGGAGTAGTCTCTGGTCTTAAACTTGAAAAAGACTAATAGTTTCATATTTCAAAGGGATTAAAAAGTGGGGAGGGGGTGAAATGATCAAGATTACCCCTTAGTTAAATTTGTTTCATCTCATTGGGATCACGTAAGTGAAAATTCATAGCAGATACTGCCTTCTTCATTGTAATGCTAGAGCTGTATTGATTAGTTCCTCACAGTTTAATAGCTGACCTGACATTGAGCCAACAGCTGCAACAGAATATTTTGTCACTGTGTATTTTCTGTTCACCTGTTGTGAACATTTTAATAAATGTAAATTGAATCCCACATAAAAAGCCACAATTTGAAGAGAAAAAAAGAGGAAACCGTGTTTGAAGACTTGCTCTCCTGGATGAGATCCGAGTTTCCAGCAGCCTTAACCGTGTAATCTCATCTTTCTCACAAGGGTCAACATTCCCACTCTGGGAGGGAACATGAGGAAAACAACAAGCATAGTTTAACCACAGCATGCCTTTCAGCAGAGGAAGGTAGGGATTTCTAAGTTGGAGGCTGTCTGGATTCCTGTGCTTCTTATCTACAGGTAGCAATTTCTTCCATCTATTTATTTTATTAGCTACAGGAGTTGCTCCTTTAGCTTGATTGGTAGGCATCTGCCAGAGAGTACTGAGGTGATTTGAGTGTGTCCAAAGAAGAGCAACAAGGCTGGTGAAGGGTCTAGAGTACAAGTCCTATGAGGAGCGGCTGAGGGAACTGGGGTTGTTTAGCCTGGAGAAAAGGAGGCTGAGGGGAGACCTCATCGCTCTCTACAACTACCTGAGAGGAGGTTGTAGCGAGGTGGGGGTCGGTCTCTTCTCCCAAGTAACTGGCGATAGGACAAGAGGAAATGGCCTCAGGTTGTGCCAGGGGAGGTTTAGATTGGATGTGAGGAAAAATTTCTTTACTGGAAGAGTGGTTAAACATTGGAACAGGCTGCCCAGGGAAGTGGTTGAGTCACCATCCCTGGAGGTATTTAAAAGACGTGTAGATGAGGTGCTTAGGGACATGGTTTAGTGGTGGACTTTGCAGTGCTAGGTTAACAGTTGGACTTGATGATCTTAAAGATCTTTTCCAACCTAAACAATTCTATGATTCTATTGAGCATTCATTGACAATACCTGAAGGAAGTCTTAGTGCCTGCAAATCTGAGGATCATACTGACTTTGGCTGGGGTTTTGCTTGTGAAGTGATTGTTCTTTCTTTCAGTTGCCACCAGTAAGTAATCTCAGTAACAATTTCACATGCAAAACCACTTTTTTTTCCCCTTCTCTCTCTGCCCACCACCCACCAGTAAAAAATAAGGCTTGACTATCCCTGGCTAACAAAGAAAATTAAGAAGTTGACTGCCACTTAATGATTTTTATAAATGATTGCCTACCACTGTAATAAGTAATAATCACTTTTGTGCTTTAATGTGATTGGTTATATCTGTCAACTTAAACAAGTGCACTTCCACAGCTCTGAGTTGAGAAGCAGTAGTGGTTAGAAAGGCAGGGATGCCAGGTCCTTTTTCTATCACTTATGGATGGAATGTGCAGATTTGAATACATTGATTGTACTCACCCCTGTTTTCCTGAAACAGCTTTCCCCTTCTATCTGTCTGAACTTAAAAAAATCCTCTTACAACATCTAGAGGCACTTAAGTAACATTGTCCGCATTGAGGTTTTTATATTACTTGAAGTATTTGCAAATTGTCCTTTTTTCTTTTTTATCTTTTTTTTTTCCCCTTCTGTCAAAATCAGAAGTTAGATGCACCATGTGAACAGACTAGCTCTGGCTATCAGGTTTAGGAAAGTAAGCTTCATAATTGCAGTCACTGGGAGACTGGACTATTTTGGTGGTCCCTAGGTTCCTGTGGAGTATTTTGCTTTCACTAGTGGAGAAAAGCCATAAAATATGGCCAGGTGGTATGTGAATAGTGGGTCATTTAAATGCCTTGAAACTCATGACATATTCACACGGAAGGACATGGCATTGCCAATGTTCAGGGCATTTAACATCAAATGCTCGTAAATCTAGTAAAATTTAAAGTGCATCCTTAATTACCAAATACATCTCATCAGTTTCTGTCACTCACAGTACAAATGTGAAAAGTTGGCAGTTAGAGCACTTTCCTACTCTGTTTACTGAAGGGCAATCTTTATGAATTTACCTCTGGAGAGTAAAAGACTTCTGACTTTTTCAGTGCTACTTCAGCTTTTTGGTCTTCTCTTGCATACAAATAATTTTCCTGATGCTTCATTATGAAGTGAACTGCTTTAGAAGTCGCCATCACTTCTGTATGGGTAACAGTGCTGAATGATTAAATCCTATTGTCTGCACTTTCTATAAAAGTCATTAAAGTGGAAAAGAGCTACGTCTAAATTGAAATTCTGCCTTCAAGGTCATTATCATTTTACCTCTTCTGCCTTGTCTGACACATACTGGTGTATATTCTAAGAACAGAAAAACATACCCAATTTCCAATTAAAAAAATGAAGTAATACAATCTCTGTCAAGTCAGAAAATGGGAAAATATCCATCAGCACATCGTTCTCACAGCCTTGAGAGACCTTATGGGTCATGTCAGTGACCCATAAAGTTATTCTCAGAGCTGTCCATTTCCCCCTTTTTTCCCCTACATTATTACTTGTTCATAATCTGATTCTTATATCTGTGATGGTGAAGATCAGTCTGATTCTGTATCCTTCAGCAGAATAACCCCAAAAACATAATTTGAAATGCAGGGAGGTGTATGTACCTTAAGCTGTAATTGTTCACCTGTTCCTTAGACTCTTTACTAATCCCAAATGCTGATTATAGTAATATCAGTGAGATTTTAATAGCTTTGGTGGGTAATATCTGATTCAACACTTAAACAGAAGTGATCCTGTGTATTAGTTGGCATGCACCAGCAGCTGGGATTTTCTAGTATTAAATATGTGTTTAATAAAGTAAAGAAAAATAAAGTATATCAATGTCCTCATACACAAACTCTGTTTCTGCAGAAAAATACTGGAGCATGTTCAGTGGAATTGGTCTATCTGAGGGTGAGAAATATCCTTTGTCAGTCTATGAAAGTAATCAATCAAGAACTGTAGCAGCCTGTGCAGATTCTCCATAACACAGCACTAGCTGAATATAATTGGATAAAACATTTAGCCAGTTTGCTCATACCTAAAGGAAAAACCTGAGGGAACTCACTCTTACAAAACCCTTATCATCTTATCCTAACACTATAAAATCAAAGAAATGTCACAAGGAGAAGCTGAATTATCCAGCTGGTAGGGCATTGGATTAGTACCCTGGGAAGCTGGGGTTAAATTCATCTTTTGCAAAGGGGAATCTAAACATTAGATGTCTCTCAAGTAATTGCCCTACGTACATCAAGGAGACAGTTCATTTGACCTAAGACATCTGCTTCAGATATGATTTGCTTCTTTCTACCTATTGATTATAAAGGATACAGTAGCTTTGAATTCAAACTGTTTTTTTAGGTAGTGAAGTAAAAGCGGGGAAGGTCCTGCTTATCGGCTCTCACCAGCATTTTGCAAGTCTCCATGTTCCCTCTCCAACTTTTACTTGTTTTTATTTAGATTTGAAGCTCATCTAGGGCAGAGGAGGTTCACTTTTTAAAAAAAGGCCTGTTGCAATGGGATTGCAACATCTCCTCTTTGGATACTTAGAGGCTACTGTAATACAAATTGCAACAAAAGCCCATCTTTATCTCAAGAGTTAGCATGTATAGATGCACACATTCACACACCTGTATATTTGTTTAATGGAATAACATTCTTTATACTTGCTAAGGTCAATGTTTGCTGCAAAGCAAAAGTCTGACCTTCAGTATCTCAACCTACATGCAAGAAGGCATAACCCTTGGAGTGAATTCCAGCTGTTGTAAAAGATAAGTAATTGGTGAATAGCAAACAGTGCCAGAGTGCATGGGAGATGTACCGAAGTTCTCTGAACATGTGAGAAAATAAAAAACAGAATTACTGCTGGTGTAACTCTCCTGCCTCAGTGTGACTCCCTTTACTCTTCAAATCACTGGCTATAGGTGATCAAGCTCTTCCTGTAAATGACAAAATGTTCTTACGTGCATGGTTATATGCTTAAAGAATGATCCACAAAATGATAAAAAGCTTAGTAAAGCATTTTTAGTAGGGGTACTTTCAAACATGTACAGCATTTGACCTACAAATTATTTGGACTTTTGCTGTGATTTCAATGGCAAAGGTCTTATACTTGTCGTCAAAAGGAAGGAGAATCAGAGCAGTGCTGATTCTCGGAAATACTCCATTCCTGAATTCACGTGCATTTCTACACAACTGAATTTCTAAATCAGTATATGGGAATCATGACCCATATTAGCCAGTGTATGGAAGTCATGGTCCAGGGTAATTGTTGCAGCCTATGCCCATGTCCTTGCCACCTTTCTGAGCATCCTTGGGTGTGATCAGGTTATGAACTGTGGATAATTCAGGTGAATTTTTCCTGAAATCCAGTCCTTTTTGCTTTGCATATCAGGGCTACAGTAAGGAAATATGTGGCTTGCCTTAGTAAAAAAAGTTTCTATTTTCTTGTTCAACTAATATAGTTTACCTTTCACTATCAGTCTTTGTGAATTTAATAATCTGGAATGGACGTAGTGTTAGGAGGAATGCTTGAATTTAAATCACTCCACTCTATGAATAGTACGACAGCAGGAAGGATAATTTCACCTCTGGCTCTATGTGTTGGTTCCCCTAATCTAACCATAAAACTAATAATGCTAACGCTTCCCACAGACATATTGGTTGACTTACAAGACTAAGTTTTTTAGGAGGTTTATTCAGTACAGATTTCGTGAGAATAACTAGAGTGGTAGTTGAGGGTTTTATTTATTTATCCTTGAATTTCAATCTCAGGTGGCATGCTTATGTGAGTAAATGAAACTTAACTTTATAAGACAACTTTCTAAACTTCAGTGTTTGATTCAGACTTAAGTGATTGTTTCCAATGGGTTGTGGTTTTGGGGTTTTTTTGGAAGTGATTCATTCATCTCTTATGAGTGGGATTCAACATTTGTTTGTTGGAATCTGCAGATGGTTGGCTTGTGGTGATTTTTTATTTGGATTTCTTCTGTAAGGTATGTTACTTTTAATATTCTATGAAAAAATTGTACATAGCAAATTTGCTGCAATGACTTTCAAACATTCAAATTATAGCAAGGACTTATAACACTTTTAACCAGGTGGTCTTTTAGCATGCAATTTTATATTCAGCTACGACGGTCAAAACAGAGAATTAACAGGGTTATATCTGGGGTGGCTGCAGAGCAGCTGAGATCACACCTGGCCCAATCTGCAAAGGACTCTTAATATTCCCAGATGCCAACCAGCTGTGGCTTCTTTCTGACACTATGGCTTCTCACAGAGATACTGCTCATAGCAGGACCTGTTTCTGCTTAAATCAGACCTGACTTACCTATTTACAGTGTTGAATTTGAACCATTATAATCTTCACGAGATACTTAAGTTCTTTGAAGTCTGTGCACATGTAAAGATTTTTTTCTTTCCTTTTCTTTCCACTATATCGGTACTTGTTTATTATCAGATTTATCTTTAGATTTTTGCAGTCTCCTTTCCCAATTGCATACTATTATCACCTCTTTATGCTAATGCTCTCTCTAGTTGCCTGTATTATCACCCCTCCATTTATCTTCTTATCGTGTGTGATCTACGGTACTCATTAGCTTCCTATTCTCAGATCACTTTTTGCCTTCTCAGCATGCCAGCTGACCCTTTTATCACTCAGCCATGTTTCACAATCAGCCTAGATAATGCTTCATACTTCCTTACTATTCCCTTAGCTTTTTATTTTTGTGCTGCTTATTACCTCTTGCCATTCATTTCTCTCCAACAAGGCTTGTTTTAATGCTTAATCAATTAGCCCAGGTTTTCGCTAGTACTCTATCAGTTGTCTTCATTGCCAGGGTAGTACATTATTGATTTCCATGGTTCAATATATCAGAGTATATAATTCCTAGCAAATTTCTTTCTCCATCAAGTTTATTTAATCCACCCTCTTCCCAGTCTCCTCTTCAGACCAGACTTCATATTCATGAGGCCAACAGTACATTAACTGCTTAACTCATTGATTCTTACACCTTACAAAGTGCTTCATCCATAATTTTACACATTCTGCCTGAATTCAGCCAACTTGCAATTCTTGCTCTGGATATGGCTGCTTAAAGCACTTGTTTAATGTGTATTTTAGACAATTTATATGCCTGAGTTGATACTTTTGCGGCCACTGCATAAAATGTTTTCAGCTCATTGGCTCCAAGGTACTTAAACTTGTATTTCCCAAAGCTCCCTTCAAGTTTTACAGTTGCCCGTGAACTTTTAAAAAAAAGAGGAGGGTGGTTGTTTTTGTTTTATCCTAAAGATCTTTTCATTAACAACATGACTTTTGGGGGCTGGGAGATTTGTAGGCTTTTATATATGAATCCTTTTCAAAAAGAAGGGTTTCTTTGGTCTTATGTAAAACCCCTTCAGTATCACAGGGGTTTTGATAAGGTAACTGCTGAGGTATCTGTAAATCTAATCTTCCTTATAAAGTTCCCTCTGCCGTGTGCAAACAAATCTGGATATTGCATAAAATGCCATAAACTATATAATATGATGACAGAACAAAATGGAAAAGAAGATGGTTGAGTCACCATCCCTGGAAGTATTTAAGACGTGTAGATGAAGTGCTTAGGGACATGGTTTAGTGGGCATGGTGGTGTTGGGTTGACGGTTGGACTCGATGCTCTTAGAGATCTTTTCCAACCTTAATGATTCTATGATTCTATAAATTAAAGACATTTTTGGATAAGCAAACCAATTATTGAGTCTAGAGCAAGATTTACATACTTCATGGGTTGTAGGACTATAAGGGGCAATCCCAGGAATGGATAGTGTGGCTTTAGTTTTCCTGTTATTTTAAAAGATTCCCCAAGTAGCGGAACTTTTCCCAGTTCTGGATTATGCAGAAATGTAATAATTAGCACTGACTTCTGAAGTGTTGGCACCTTATATTTGGATAGCTATCCTAAAATGTATTTTGAATCTTTCCGTTTTAAAAGTTTTTTTAGATTTGATCAACCTCCTGGATTTGGCAAACAACTGTGATTATAGAAAGGTCATGGTTGAGCCAATTCAGAATTTCGCTGAAGAAATAAATAAGTTCTGCAGCAAAAGAAAGTCCAGCAGTGGAAAAAGTATTGACTAAATGGCTCAACACTGAAGATAATTTCTTTCCATTTCAAACTTATGACTCTATGCACATACAAAACAGTCCAGCCACAAATCAGTATGTCTCATTCCTCTCACAAAGTACAATCAGAATAGATGGAAAGTTTTTTGCTACAAAGCATATATGAGGCTAAATCCTGCATAGTTTTGGCTGGACTACCTGATTATAGATATTTTTATAGTGTCCTCTATTCTGTACTGTGCTTTATCCAGAAGCAGACTGGCAAGGGACAAGAGGGTGGCGTGTAAGTTTAATAGTCATTCGTTCATCTTCTCTTCCTGTCAGTCAGTCAACACATGGGGTTTTCTGGTCATCATCATTAATCACCTGGAATACGTTGCAGTGGTCTAAGAGAGAAGTATTTTATTCTCTGATTATGAAGATTAGGAGGAGAGGTTGTAAAAAGCTTAGTTCATCAAAAGGGAAAAATAGTTTGAGACCCTTGCTTTGATGTCAATAAGGAAGCCTAGCCAAGATGACTGCAGGCTACAGTTGCAATCGAGAGGTGTGTTACCACTGCGGAAACAGGAATCAGAATCTTTCAAAATTCTTAAAATAAAATTATTTGCTTCCGAACACATTTGTTTGAAGATGAATTGCCGCTATGCAAAAGGCTTCTCAAAATGATGTTGCAACACTAGCCTACCTGTGTGATTTGAATCTTTTTCCTGTCTTTTTTTCTGCTGACTTTCCTAGACCTTTTTTTTCCCCCAGGTTATATCACTGGCAGCCCTGTTATTGTTGTACATGGAAGTTATATAATGCATGATGTACACCTGTACGCAAGATAAATTAATTTGGTATGTGACAAAGTTATTGCAGAACAACCCCCCCAACTGGAGTGGAATTTTTCCAGTGTGCTCTTCTGAATTTTAACTCTGCTCCCATGGAAGCATGGGGAAGGTTTACCTTTAGCATTAGAGAGGCTAGAACAGTTAAAAACAATTGAGTTGTTTTAATAATTAAGCAGCTGATTTTTCCAAGTGTTCTAAATTCAGTTTACACTTCTAGGTGGAGGTCAAGAGAGAAAAATGTATGAACAACCATAAACCTTAAAAAACGGTATTCATTAAAAAAAAAATCACCAGCTAAATGTGCATGAATACATCTTACAAGCTAAGTTTTTAAAGTATATCATTGTGTAATGGTGCAACATGTGCATAAAATCGTACCACTTCATCACGCCTGCTGTTTTTCCATCAAATAAATCAGTGCTCTATTTGAAAAGTCTATATAGCACGACTGTAAGCACATGCAAATTAGGTTCTTAGAATCATAGAATCATTAAGGTTGGAAGAGACCTCTAAGATCATCGAGTCCAACCGTCAACCCAACACCACCATGCCCACTAAACCATGTCCCTAAGTGCCTCATCTATACATCTTTTAAATACTTCCAG
>NW_008825538.1:1972238-1975522 GCF_000699105.1 Pygoscelis adeliae | reverse complement strand
CCTGCCCCTTCTTCCACAAGTGGTAAACTCTCCTTTTTTTCCTGAGTCCCAGCAAGAGCTCCCCGTTCAGCCAGGCCGGTCGTCTTTTCTGCCCGTTCTTCTTGCGGCGTACAGGGACAGCCTGCTCCTGTGCCTTTAAGACTTCCTTCTTGAAGATCGTCCAGCCTTCCTGGACCCCTCTGCCCTTCAGGATGGTCTCCCAAGGGACTCTCTCAACCAGCGTCCTGAACAGGCCAAAGTCCGCCCTCCGGAAGTCCATGGTTGAGGTTTTGCTGTCCCCCCTCCTTACTTCACCGAGAATTGAGAAATCTACCATTTCATGGTCGCTAAGCCCAAGACGGCCTCCGACCACCACATCTCCCACCAGTCCTTCTCTGTTTGTAAACAGGAGGTCGAGCGAGGCACCTCCCCTGGTAGGCTCACTCACCAGCTGTGTCAGGAAGTTGTCTTCCACACACTCCAGGAACCTCCTAGACTGCTTCCTCTCTGCCATGTTGTATTTCCAGCAGATGTATGGGAAATTAGGTTCTTACATGCCATATAATCTTATTTAGACCTTTGTACAAGAGGTAATTCACACAACATTCCAGTGACATAGAGAAATATTCTTATCCTTTTTCTACAGAAAACCGGCTGAGGTGTGGCCAGGGGTGAACTCTGAAGCGCTCTAACAGAAAGTCCAGACTTGCAAACTGGGTGTGTTGGCTGTTTAACCTCAAACATGTTTACCATTTCCTAGGCCTGAAAATTCAAATAACAAATAAAGGTTTTCTGTTCGTTTCCAAAACTGCCTGTCCTGAGCAATTAGTTGACAAGATTCACTAAATTTCTAAGTGAGATGGTACCTAAGTCCTGTGAGGTATCAGCACAGCTTTACACACCATCATGGCAAAGTCTTTTATAAAAGGGAGACCTGTCCTGGTGGCCATCACTGAGACATAGAAAAGCAAAAAAGGGTCCCACGGTGCTCAGTGTTTCCTGTTGGTTATTTCTAGCAGACTTCTTGCAACTGGTAAAATATTTTTATATTCTTATTTCTGAGGGGACTGATTCTTCTCACACAATTTTTAGGGAGTCATGGCCCTGAAGTCTGCTTGCTCAGTTCTCTCTCTCATCTGGAAGCAAATCCCTGAAACATAGATGTTAATACACATAACAGATGTAAAATGAATCTAACCCTATGAGACTCCCCATGATGTGCCCAAGAAATTTGTGGCAAAGGGGGAAGGTGAGCTTTAGTTATTTCTCCCTGTCTGACTGTCCTTTTTCTTCTCCATACCAGGGAGGCCTCTGAACACACTTACTCGAAGTGATCAGGAAGTGCCTTCAATGCCTAATATCAAATAAATGCCCTTCAATTTACCGTGAAGAGCCGCACAGCAGAGCCATGTAGGATATAAATAGATGTAGAGAGCATGGCTGTGTTTCACAGAAGTACAGCAGATGCAAGCATGTTTTGCTACTTTTAAGTTTTCCAAGTACCCCTGTGGTCTGGGGAGTTGACCCCATATAGCTCTTTAAAATAAACCTTCTTACCCTTCCTCTGATAAGCTTGATTTGTGTTGTAGAAAGAGGATTCATCCATTGTTATTTCATTCACATCATCTGGCAGCCATCAGGTGACAAAGGACTTCTGACTACTATCGACCCAGACATCCTTTGAACTGACAACTAGAGGTTAAAGGCTGCTTATCCTACTAGCAATCCCCCTCCATTAGCATGATTGTAATATAATCAGCAGGGATTAACTAATACCTGTGTCTCTGTTCAGGCCCGGGCACACACACAGAAAAAAAAGAATTTAGTAGCGAGTGCATACAGGGATGAAAATAACTGAAATCCTGTTGACACTGCTCACTTATTTGACCCTTTAAGCTAACAGGCTTTTAGTTTCACTGGGACTTCAAAATCGGCATTGAATAGTATTCCCAGTGAGTTTTACATTCCTTGGCAGGTAACCAGATGGTACGCTGTATGTCTAGTAAACCCATTTCCACACTACATTAGGAATTTATCAAAGCAAGTCGAATCACTTCTCTACAAAAATGAGGGAATCTTGAGAGAATTTTGTGTCTGCACCTTTAGTTCTTCTTCTGTCCCTGGTTATGATTTATAATTTGGCAGTGTATTTCCTTGAGCTGATATTGAATTCACAATGTGACTTTCTTCCATAGTAAAAAAAATGTTTCCTTTTTTCCATGAAACAATGACTATAGAATCACTGTGCCATATAGATCAACTAAACTGAAGCACTGAATTGCCATATATATAATTCAAAGCTGTATGCCATCTCTCTGCAAACTAATCTGAAGCTACCTCCACATCATTGTTTGTCAGAAACAGTACTTTATGTCTTTATATTTTCTTCTGAAAGCAGTGCTATTCTGTATTACAAGAAATGCTGCCAAAGTAAGATTTATTATTCATATCTTAATAGATTTTATGATTTTTCAAAGTCATGTAAATTACATTAACATAGTAATGAAAGAAAGAAAGGAAAAGAAAGATAACTTACACGAGTCAGTGAGTGTGCTTTTTGAGTGCGGGGTTTGCTAGTGTTCATTGCAATTTCAAATACTTAGTTTGACCATTTCCATAGTATTTTGCTGACTAGAAAATTTCTATGTTCATTTTATTGAGAAGTATGTCTCGAAATCTTGCTTGAAAAAGGTGTTTCTGCCTTACCATTTGTTAATTTTCAGAATTCTCCAGAGAATGAGCAAATATTTCAATAAGTAGGGTTTTTTTTATTGTGTGTGTGAGCACATTTGTGTGTGAAGCTGTATGTTTTGTTTTGTTTTTGAGGGAAACAGTCTTGTGAGACTAGACAAGGAGGAATTTGATCATGAGTCACTCATAGTAAAATTATCAAAACCAGTGCAAGTATCCTCCAAATCTCCAATAGAGTAGCAATATTTTCTTATTTCTGTGGGAAGGGAGAAGGGGAATGAAAGGATAAATGGAGGATTGGGAAGGGAATGGGGAGAGCATTAGAAGATAGAGCTCGTAGATCCCAGCGTCGCCAGGAATCCTTCAGATTTGGTATTGCTTCACCCCATCCTGCCCTGCCCCAGTAGTGACTCGCAGTCCACACATTCCCACCTTTTCTTAGTGGTTTAGGTTTTTTTAAGGTTCTGAAATAGCTGCATAGATGTGCTGTGTTTGCATTGCTACCCAAAGAAATTGCTTATCTTGCATAATGTTTGATAATGTTTTATACGGAGTTTCTAAACCGTTATACATAATGAATAGATTAGAAAAGTTTGCTAAATGAATTATTACAA
>NW_008825538.1:1924764-1972218 GCF_000699105.1 Pygoscelis adeliae | reverse complement strand
GATGCATGCACTCTGGATTGTGCTCCATAGCAATTAATGGATCTAATTTATTAGAGGAGACTATTCCCTAATTAACCCCATATCAATTATATGAAATTATTAAATATGTATGAATATATGAAAAAGTGTATATTACACTGTGGTTTGGTCTCTAGTGGGGTACATATCACAGAAGTAGAGGGTACTGACAGAACCACTTAGTGGCAAGGAAATGATCATCACTCCTCTGAAACGTACTGAAACTTAGACCATTAATTCTTCCATCTTTTTATGCCTTCTTTTTTTCCTGGCTTTGACAATCTGTCCCAATGTTCAGGCAAAGATCAGATGCATGGCAGAATCAAATGCTCTATTAGGAACTGCTGGAGGGTTTGCCTTTTCTATCTTAAAGCATCAAATCAGGCTCTTTTGGTTTTTCTAAATCATTACAGTTCCAAAATCTGTCTGCTGTTTGTTTTCTCTGTTGCCCAGGATGTTGCCTGTACAGGTAAATGTCTTCAGTATACTTCATCATTGCAGAGCATCTGTGATGAGATACTAAAAATGTCCTTTCCAGACTGACTGCTAGACGCATTAGGTATTGCATATATTGTGACTTATTCTTTCAAATCTAATGAGCAAGCTATTCTTCCTTTTGTATGTAATGTAGATAATAGGGTACTTTTTATTAACCTTTGTTTCCTGTGGAGATGTTTCTATACGTCCTTTTAATTTTCAAAGATCCTGCTTTTCGAAATCTGCTTTGACTCTCCTTTCTACTTGGCAGCACAGGTTCTCGAAAGGCCTCCATTTTAAGCTTTGTCTCTGCAAAACACATTAAGATGTTCTTTTTACAGAACATCATTAAGATGCTCCACATTCCTAGAGGAGACCAGGCATTGTTGTGTATTACCTCAGCCAGTTAGCTGACATCAACCCTGTCACCTTCCTTGATCTCCTGGCTTTAAATTCATCAGGATTAAGAAATATCTTCCCTCCTTTAAGGATTTACCTCAGAGGAGATATCACAGTGTAGGCACACATTTTTAGAAAACAGTTTTATTGTGAAGCACAGGGCGGGGTTCTTAAGTTTTCTCATTTATTATCTTTTCTTGTTTCTTATATGCTCCTTCAACCTGAATCTTTTTACACTCATACTCTTTCAGTAAACATTTAGTTCTCTTCTGTCTCTCTTTCTTCCTTACATAACTCTTTCTTCCATTTCTTAGTTGTTACTTACTAGCTCTCAAAAGCTGCATCCTGAACTGGAGATCTGATGTTTGAGATGAGGAAAATAAAGTCTTATTTCATAGAAAAAAAGTTTTCTTTTCCTTTTTTCCTATTTTAAATCTGTCTGGATAGTAGAGACTGAAGATTTAACTCAGACTTCAGTGTTGGGTTTCTGCTCTGTAGAACAGCTATAAATAATGGACCAAACAGGAAGGAAGGAAAGAAAAAAAAAAAATCCTTCCAGCATTTTTGCAGATATATCACTGTATTATCTTTTGTCTAAGTGAAGAAGTATTATTAATATTATATTAGCAAAGAGAAATCCAGGAGAGATCAAGAATTCATTGAATTGAGTTCTGTGCTAGGGAAAAAAGAAGGGAAAGAAAAGAAAAAGAGGGAAAGGAAAGAGAACATACCCTCTTGTCACTGAATCCATCTAGCCTGAATGTCCTTCAGCAAAACTTCCAGTCCTGGGGGCTCAAACTCTGCAAGTTTTGCTCCAGGCATCAAGTCCATAAGCAAAGGAAGTCTGCCGGCACCAGTCCCTACTGCTGGTCCTCCAGCCTGCTGCTCCTTCTCTAGACTGCTTACAGCAACAGAGAAGCCTAGAAAGAAATAATTTGCAAACTATTTCCTTCACAGACTCTCCATCACAAAGAGGCAGTTTTCATAGCTTTATCAAGTGTTCTAAAGGCAAATATAGAAGGGGATGACTGCCTTACAGATTCCAACCTACTCAAAGGGACCTTAAAGTCACTCCTAAGTCACTTTAGTCACATTTGAACTTGAATCCCTCTTAACAGACTGTTAATGCTGTTAACAGTTTCTACAAATTAATTACAGGAAAACATTACCTTTCCAGCACCGTCGTCTTAAAAGATCATTTCACTCTAGATAAAAAAAAAAAATTCAGCATTTAAAAAAAAAAACAACTAAGAGGATTGTGACTAAGAATTGAACCCACAGGAGCAACCTTCCTCTTGAGCCAAGAACAACAATCCTTCCTCTTCTTCTTACTGCCCTGCTCAAGCATTTGGGATTCTAAGCAGGTCAGATTCAGGCAAAGATGTAACTTCTGTATTTGGACTTACCTTCTTACATGCTAGCGCTATTATCCCTATAGTTTGTGGAATTAAAATGTGTGTGCATATAACTTAGAAAATAATCTCACATTGCAAAATTGCCTTTTTTTAAAATGTGGTCCGGTGATGTTATATTTCTAGAAAAAGCAGTGTTTTCATACAGTATTTCTTCTACTTTACCAGCCAGGGTATCTTCCAAGAAGAGTGTTAGGAGGATTTTTGGTTGCTTTTAGCTCATTTGCTAGCTTTCTGGTATACTAAGGAGTAAGCCACTTGAACAGTTTGTCAGGTGACGAAAGCAGCAGTCGGAAAGTTTTGTCTGTGGATGCATACTAATGAAAGGTGAACAGCTGTCAATTAATTCTGTATTTTGTAGTTCATTTCACTTGGAGTAAATAGCGTCCTGCTCTTTTGGGGCTGTTGCCTTCAGGATCTCAGAAGGCATTGTAGTGAGTCTCCACTCAGTCCAGAATTCAAAACTATTAGCGAGCTTAGCAAAACCTTAATGACATAAGTGGTCTGACTGAAAATAACATGCTGGTTTGCACAATCTCATCCTAAAGCATGTTTCTGTCCACTGAAGCATGTGGAGTTCAGATAGAACTGGATTGGGCTATAACATCTGTTTTGAAACCACCTGTTCTTGCTGCTAACCTCATACTGTCATCTCTGAGAAGATAAAAACATATTGCACTGTCCAGACTTTCTTGCGTTAATTACTATTTTCCAGAATGTGTTTATTTGTTTATTTCACATTGCTCCTCTGTGTACAAGCCTTAAATGTCCAGTTGTGTTTTATGAAATCTTACTTAAGGGCTTCATTTTGTATTCCTGAAAAGAACTTAAATTTATCACCTGTTTAAGAGGACCAGGGAAGAGACGATAGAGAATAACATTTTATTCTCCTCTTTCCTGCAAAGTTGCTCCCTAGTCGTGGCCTTCTCATTTGTGTTGCTCATAACTGTCTGAAACTGGTCATCTGAAGACGAGTCAGTTTTTAATGCTTTTTTCCCTCCTACTAGAATGGCAATAAAGGGATATGGAGCAGGCTAAAAAGTACTGGGTATTGACTCTTTTAAATATGAATATCCATAGAAGACTGTGTATTTATTTAATAGTACTATTGCTGCTATTACAGTAATAAAGGCTATGTAAGATGTTTCTAGATGGTCATTTTGTTTGTTCATCCATTCACATTGCTTCAGAATGACACAGTTTTTCCTCCTCAACCCATTTTGCAAGGGGTATTAAAATGGCTTCAAGCATATTCCAGCAGAATCACTGATGCTTTAATTTTTATGTCCTTGATTTATCCTTTAGAATTCCCTGTGACCACTGGGATGCTGCAAACAATTTGTATTTTTCTTTTTAGCCCTGATAATGAGTTTGTGTTATTCAGTAAAACTAATGGTAATTTTTTGCCCTTTATCATCTTCTTCCATCAAGTCTACCTACTGTGCTGTATGTGATGCCATGTTATGAGTTTAATCATGTGAGAAGAGAAACAAAGTTATATGTGTGTGTGTGTGTGTGTGTATAAATATATATCAGAATAAACTAAACAGACTAATCTGATTCTGTTCCAACATGTCTGGATTTAGGTCAGAAGTGACCTTTTTTCCGTCTGGATCCAAAAGCATGGATCCTCATTACTCTGGAATCAGGGTACTTTCAAAATTCAGCTCTCACTTGTATGGTTTGGACCTATCAGTTATTTCTCTCAGGTTTTAGCCTTTTTTCTTTCTTTGCAGACACAGAATTGGAATTAATCCTAGGCTTCAAAGATGGAGTAAAAGGTGTAATGCTGTTACACTATTTCTCATTTATAGAAGCTGGCCAATTGCTTGCCAGTACTTGCATTTGTTTGGACTTCTTGTGATGAAATTTATTTTTAATTTTAAACTCACATTCTTCTACAGGAAGGGCAAAAGGAGGCACTGGGTGTAACTCCATGATGTCTTACGCCTCCAGGCATCTTTTATACAGGTGCAAAAAGAAGGTAGAAGACTTATGTTCTCGGCTTTTGTGGTTTCACTCCCTCTGTAAAGGTGCAGAATCACCTTCAGAATAAAAGTCAGCTGGCAACTCAGACCCATACTGAGTTAACCAGAAAATATATATCATTCCTCGCAAAAGCTCAGAAGTTTGTGTTTGGCTCCGCAAGGACAAGTTTTATCAAAACAAAAGCCATATTGGTATAGCTTGAAGTGAATATTCTATTAACAATAAATATATTCTGCCTTCCTAAGCTCCCTGCATAATAAATGGAGATGCATTTACCCTGTTCAACATGATTTGTGTTTGCAAGCAGTTCAAATATTCACCGTGCTTTGGTTTGCTAGTACTTGTGAATTGAATAGTCAGTATCAAAATTGACAGTAAGCTTTTTACCCCTTTCTCCCATTGTCTGTGAGACACTCCCTTTAACTGCCACTGCAGATGGAACTGCAATGTCTATTATTCAATAATAAAACCTTTGGTCTTGTTTGCAGCTTGAATTAAATGAGCCCTAAAAAGTAATGCTGAGATCTAACTAAAATCGTTGCTCAAGTGCAGAGGAAATAGCTTTCTGCTGTACATTATTTATCTCACTTAAGGTGAAAGTCATGCTGCAGAGAAGCAGCAGAGTGGATCTGGACTGACTAAAACCCCTAGAAGAAGATCAGAGATGGGCTAAAAGAATTTCTTACTCTTGTTTTGGCCCCTAGCACACAGATGGATGTAATTGTTGTCCTGCGTAACAACTGTGTAAACAGGTACACAGCAGTCTTTTGACATGCCTTCTCGGGTCTTTTTTATCCCTCCTATTTTTCATCATTACTGTCCTACTATCCTTTACAGATTGCAAGCAGGAGGCATAAGGAAAAAGTGGAATGTCTTTCTCCAAGAGAAATGAGATCGTCATGTAAGATGTCTTAGAGGAATGAAGTGAAATTTTGTGAGATAAGTCCATTGAACAGGTCTCAGGAACCCAAATCTTCAGTTTAATTTCTATATACCCATGCAAAGATTTTAGATGAAAATATCAATTTACTGAACGTCATTTTTTTCTTGGAAGGCACCCTGTCCATATAAAATTAGTGGGAATTCACCTTTTATTTCAGTGAATGCTGGAGTAGCTTTTTTAAATAGAAACATTTTGCTGTTTGAATTACCCAGTGACTCAAATTCCTTTGGAGCTGGACTTCATCTTTCCTCTCTTCTCCTACTTTTGTGTGGACCAGCTGCCCTTAAGCTGCATGTAAACTAATCAAGGCAAATTGGCCTTTGGTGTGTGCTGTAGACACCTCTGTCCTTTAGGGAAGGAAGTGGCAGATGGGGATGAATACAACTCTTTGTCTAATGTATGGTTTCTTGTTTTGCTCAGGCATGTAGCCCCATATCTGCAAACTAGAGAGTAAATCAAGTAATTCTTTAAATATGTCAAAAAGCTGCATGAAAGGAAGAGAAACTGTTCTGAGTACTTTCGTTGTTCTTACTTCCATTTGCAATTTAATGCCTAGTACTTAAATCTATCTTAATTAAGGATGTTTCCACTGAGGTGGAGAATGCATTTCATCTGTATATCCATTAATCACATCCTCATTAACTTAACTATTATAAGGATGTTTACCTCAAGCACATTAGTGGAATTTTTATCCTACTGTCTGCAGTCATTAAAAGGGGATTGTTTCCCCTACCCATAGCGGGTAAACCACTAAGTGTGGAAGTGTTAACAACTAGAAAGGGTATATGGGATAAGCTGTTATCTCTTTAGAAATTTTTAAAGCCTTTTACATGCTGTCAGAGACCAAGAACCAGGAAGCAGTTTGATAAATGAACATGACCAATGGAAAAAGCAAACGAACAACATAAAAAATAATAAATAAAACTAATAGATTATTAAACTGGTTAAAGCCATTGTGACATCCTGCATAACACAGGCCATAGGACTTCTCCTGAAATAATTCCTTTGTCTGGCAATTAGCTACAACTGAAATTGGCTATTATTTTATATTTCTGTGTTGTCTTATTTTTAAAACTGTTTAAAATGGATGGAGAATCAACCATAGCACTGATCAAGTTTTTCAGTTGTTCACTATTAAATTATCTTCCCTATTAAAAATATAGATTTTATCTGTTGCCTAAATGAAATTAGCTACAACTTTAATTCATTAAACCTTAGCATAGGAAATGTCTTGAAAGGGGTTGTCTGGTCCGTCCTTCTGCTTCTTGGCAGAATCAAATACAAGGTTCCCTTGCCTCAGGGCAGGATCAACTCTATCTAAACCATTCTTAACTAGAGTTTGTCTAAACTGTTCTTGAAAGACTCAAATGATTCTATGATTCATAATCTCTTCATAATCTAATTCATAAATCTATTCCAGTACTTAACTACACTTATCTTTAGAAAGCTTTTTCCTGAGGTCTAACTTAAATCTCTATTTCAGAAATATAAGCCTCTTATTACTTGTTCTATCCATTGTGAAGAAGGAAAACAGATTAGGTCTTTTTTCTTCCAGCAGTCTCAGACAGTTGAAGACTATGCACCTGCTCTTCCCCCTGCAATGATCAGCTCTTACGTGCTAGAGTAAAATTTCCTGCACTGTAAACTTTTTGTCAACTTCTTAATTCTGTAATCATGATTCTGGTCTTCTTTGGAATCTCTCCGTATTTCCAATGTTAGTGGTAAGTCAACAAACTTGATTCTGTCATCTATAAATGAATATGGCTCTCATTATTACTATTTTTTAACATATTCAGTGCTAACACTAGCCTTTTGAATTATAGCACGGTGCTTAAATTGACTTTGTTAGCCAAAGAGACAAAGTCCCCTGTCCTATAAATGTGGTTTGTGTTCGTTGGATGTAGGTAAAATCTGGTTTTCAAAGGACTGAATTCAGTTTTACTTCCTTTAAAGAGGGAGGTACTCTACTATTTTGTCTTAGGGCAATCATGGAAAGAAACAAGATCCAGGTTCTCAGGGAACTATTTCGTTAATGATCTTGCAGGTCTGAAACTTACATCTTCCCCTACAGTACACCAAGTTGCCATCAACTTTTTAGAAGCGAGTGCTACATTCTTCACTAAAAGCAACAGGCCAGTAGGCTTACAGTGTCTGAGAAGTGCCATAAATCTCTGGTAAGCTTATTAAACAGGCCCACCATCCAGTCCTTAATAATTTTATCTTTGAATATAGTAATTCCCAAGATGTGCTACATTTTCACTTTGTGGTCATATATGAGCTGGCAGAACACTGGCACATCTTTGGAAATAACTATTTCTAAGGTGAGGTAAACCTTATCTGATACTTTAAATGGTGCTGTAAGAGGTGAAGGAGGGGGAGAGAAAGCTTTGGAAATTCCTTCTTTAGAACACTCAACAATTTGTGAAGGTGTCTTCAGATGTTCTTGCAAGATTGTGGTTGCGGTCAAGGCTTAGATTGAAGGTAGGGTCATAGAAGGAGCAGGAATAGCTGTAAAAGAGGGTGTCTGAAACCATTTTAATAAGGTAGGAGTGTTTTTAAGGAGGTATTGCAGTGAAGCAAGATACGAAGCTTAGGAAGGAAAATGAAGGGTCTCTAACATGAAGTGTCTGCATCAAGAACAAGGATAGATGTGATATTTGGAAGTTGCTATGGAAAAGAGCACTCACATCATCCACAAAGGTTGGTATCTGTGTAACACCTCCAGAAAGAGCTATAAAAATGTTTCTTCTACCTTCTCCATTCTACCTCAGGGAGATACGCTTTTCTCAGGCCATCAAGTGTCTTTCCCTTCCCATATAAGCTATGACAAACTTAAAACCAGTCGCACAGTATGCTACAGTCTCAGAAACTTAAATGCTGCCTGAGAGGAGATCAAGAGAAATCAAGGGCAGCTCAGGTTCCTGTAGTAGCAGGAAATCTGTTAGATGAAAGTGCAAATTTGTTAGATGAAAGTGCACAAGTGAAACATATCTATTGGTGGGAACAATTGGCCCCATTTCAGGGGCAGTACCTTGAATGTCATATTTTCAGTCTACTCACTGTTTCATCTCCTTCTACAGCTAAAACCTTTTACCTAAACTTCTTCCTTAGCTTCAGGCCTTTTCTTCTGGTACTCATAGTTTGAGACTTCCTCCTTTCATTTATATCCTCACCTGGAAGATATTTATAGACTGAGATCATGTTGCCCCTGATCTTTTGTTCTTCCAGACTCCATAAATTTAGCTTCCTTCCTCTCTCACCTTATGTCTTATGATCTTCTAGTTCTTATATCAGTTTTGTTTCCTCAGTTTGTATTTCCCTGCATTTCTTCTGTTCTTTCCAAACAGTGGGGAAATATGTTCCCAAGCTATTGTTCTGATGTTTTTTCTGCTATTACGGCATTCTATTTTTTCATTCTTTAAACCAAATTAAGTAATTATTATTATGCACTTCTTTAAAAATCAGTAAATAGCTGATGCCCAATTTCTCAAAGCTGTCTATAATTGATACAAGAGGACAACATAATTTAGTGTGTATGAAACAGAACTCTTCCCATAAGTAAGCCCTGTTTTTTTAATCTGGTCCTCTATAATGAAGTTCTCAGTTATGAAGCCTCCTGAAATCTCCGTGATGATAGCTGCTTCCAGTGAAACAACTCTGAAGATCCTTTCCAATTCATGCTCCTGTATTCATGTCACAAAGGCTTCTGCAATGGTAGATAAATAGAAGTTATTAGGATCTTTGCAAGGATAATCAGATGCAAATATTTCATCTTTATTACACAGAAAACTACATCCATTTATCTAATGTTCTCTTCTGGATTTAAGTTCAGTGAATGGTATCAAATCCCTTGTATGAACACTCCCATAGTGAATTTAACAGTTTAGACCTAATTTTTCAGCTTCAAAGGTAATGATAGAAAGGGTTGGTTTTCCTCTTGCTTGTTTAGTGGCTAGTGAGAAATTGATGAGTCTCCAGCAGCTACCACTTTGAGGTCTTAGACATTTAGTTCAGACAGTAATAATTCATTTTTGTAATACTGTTTACCCCTGACTGAAATCTTACTGTCAGCCCAAGCAAAATCAGCTTGCTACAAGAATTGGGAGGTTTTCCAAAGAAAGAAAGAAAGAAAACCTTTATTAAAACAAGTTTAATATTAAAAATGTGTATTAGTAGCACTACTGTTAAAAGCTTTGGTTTTAAAAATATTCTTTGGAAACTTAATAAATTTGGAACAGAAAGCTTCTAAATTCTTATTTATGAGATATATTGGGATGCCAACCTGAGAGTAAAACTGTTTGGATTAGACTACAATTTCATGTTTCTTTTATTTTCTGTGACATCTGACTGGCCATGAACAACCCAAGTGTTTACATTAAGGGATTGTCTTCCCCGCTGATAAAGATGATTGCTTAATGGTAAATGTTGTTGGGCTGAGATCTAAAACATATGAAACACCACCTCATAAGGGCTACATAAGGGTAATGCATAAATGCCATAAGAAATGTCCCACCCTATGGAAGAAACAGTCCAGCAGGTCCCACAGTCCTTCTAATACCCATAAAATCAATTTGTAGACTCTTTGTGTGCATTAACAGATTAAAATTAAACTGATTTTAAAGCATCATGCAAAGAGTAGAGTGGATAGGTGAAAGAGTAGTGCATGGGAGACTTCGGTTCTCCTGTCACCACTTCATGTCAGGAACCTTTGGGAGATGTCTGCGTCATTTTACCTCAGTTTACTGTAAGCTAAAAGACTCATTATGAACTTTACAAAACCCTTAACGATGTATTAGAGCTGGGAAGCACTATTATCACTATCATTGTTCATGTAGATCTGAGATTGTTTAACTGGAACAAATAATAGTAAAGAACTTCCCTTATACTCTTCTTTCAGGGAATGCCTCAAGTCTGCTAGATAGACTTAAACTGTCAGACAGAAAAATGACTTCAGGTCATTGCCCAGGAACTTAATACCATGCTTTGGGATCCATCTTGGACCCCTTTGGCTCTGCAAAGAATACCCAATATTAACATTGATGGGAGCAACACAGCTATGTGGAACAAGGAGTATAAAGAAAACACAGAGTATCTGGTTGAATACAGAATGCTGCCGATAGGATTAAACCAGTCATTTGTTTATGGGAATTATTTTTATTTGCATGGTAAATTCTGACAGATGGCCTGTCAGGTTGATAAGGTTAATTTTGTAACTTTATTTTACCCATAATATGTTCCAGCAGTTTGGAATATGATTGAGAACTTCAAAGTGTAAATCCCTTGGAAGACAGTGAAGGGTGAAAGCATATGGAAAGGTGTAAATTGTTTCATGTGTGAAACCCAGGGTGGGGACTCAGGAGACCTGACGCATTTCTAATTCTGGCACAGTTCTCCTTCATGACTCTCAGAATGACACTTCATTTATCTATGCTTCAAGTATCCATTCGCAAATGGAAATAATCCTCCTCACATCAGTCAAATTCCCTTTTCATATTACAAAAACATCAGAGCAGGACAATGTTTCAAGAAGTGTTTGCATCTCCCTATCACAGGGAGTCCTTCAAACACTTCTGTAATGCAAGTACAAATTAATAAATACATCCACCACAGTTTTCTGGAAGTGATCTTAATTACAATGTATTTCAGAAACCTCAGTATTTTTCATTGGTGTGAGTACAATCAAGCCTTAAGAACAGGAAAAGAGAAAGAAAATAGGGACACTTTAGACAAAGGCACTGAAAACTGTAAGTGGTGTTAGATGGAGGCAGCTTTACTTAGGAAACTCAAGTGAAAAGAAGCTTTATGGCAAGAAAAGGACTTTAGCAGGATACTTTGGTTTCTTTTTCCTTATTTGGTAGCACTTTTTCTCGAGAGTTTAATTACCAGGTTGATTAGAAGGAAGGAATTTGTGTTCATAAATGGCACTTATAAAAATAATCTTTTCCTTCTTGGTCTCTGAATGAAAGATGGTCTCTGATGTCAGTTTAACTATGAAAAATTGAATAAAAGAGCAAAGTATACTACCTGGAAATGGAATCATTATAGTCTACAGAACACACGTAAAAAATCAACTTAAATGTATTTCTTATGCTCAACAAAACCAAACTTTTTATAAATTATAACTTTGTACATACACAGTTAGAAATATTTATATTCATTATGAAAAGGGCATATTAGTGCTCTGTATAGCAGTGTTAAAATCAACGCTCAGGAGTCAACAACAGTGTGCAGTTACTCTTTAGTAATATGCAGTCTTCTGTAAGGGACTCTCTAGGAGAGCTTCGTTCTTAAAAAACAGCTTTCAATATGCAAATAGAAAAAGTCCCCTTTACATCAGATGGGATGCACGTACTCTGCTGATAGTTACATACAATTTTTTCCTGCATTAAACAAAGGCAGACAGGTTAGGAAACAGCAGAGCTTCTGAGGTAAGGAACAGAGATACCTCCTTACCCAGAACATGTGCAATATGTTAGCAGCCTTGGAACAAACTCTGAGGTTTTGAGATAACGGTGACTCAGCCAGAGCAGCCCAGATCATTGCAAATTCCTAAAAGTGCAGAAAACAGAATCATGTAGCTTCTTCTTTATCAGTACATTACTATCTTTACACTCAGCTTAAGGGAGCGAGGAGAACATGTTCCTTTTTCTCTCTCCTATGCAACTCACAGCTATTTTTTCTTTAAAAGACTATGTGGTCCTTGACCGGAGGAGACAGTCATGACGATTTCAGAGACATCTATGAAATCACAAAATCCAACTCCAAAATCTAGTTTGGATTGATAGACTGACTTTTATTTTGCTTTATGGTTCGTGCTTTCTCATTACCTTACTGTTTTCTTTCACTAAATGGATTTGGTGAGTCAGTGTTTTTCCCTGTTTGGCACAATGAGATTTTGTCAGAGCCCTTGATCTGTTTTGTCTTCAGACTCTCATTTCTCTGCTTTCTGATTGCCTGTTCTTTGTGTGCACTGCTGTTTTTTCTCCCTTTTCTCTCATCATTATCTTTGCCTTGGATATTTTATTTTTCTCCATATTTCCTCATCTTCCTCTTTCCCCTTCTCATCTTTAAACTGTGTCTGTAATGCTATTCAGTTGTTATCCTGTTCCCCACTGTGCCAGAATTTACATTTCTTAAGAAAACAACGGCCCCCTTCTGCAGGCAACCATTGATTTCACGTACACAGAAGAGAAACTCTGCTTTCTGCACAGTACAGAAGCTGTCTTTCTACCACTGTGGGACAGCTGCTGTAATATTATGTTAGACAGCACAATGCTGCCTGAGTCTGTCCAGTGGCAGCCACTGAACAGAAATGTTTATTTCGTTCTTTGGAAGAGTCCCCAGGCAACTCCACCAGCTGAAGCAGGACAAGAATAAGAATGTGGACTGGTCAGGAGTGTTCCTCCTCTGTTTTCACTTATGCGGAAATGCTCTCTCTCTTGCCTGGTCTTGTTTCTGAGTCTGCAGGTTGGTGAGATGAAGACTCACAGTAGTGGTTCACGGAGAGTAATGGTTCAGGGAAAATAGGGGTCCCTTGATGGGTGGGAGAGACAATCCTGTGATTCACAATGTGGAGAAGCCAGAAATTAAATACTTTTTTTCTGGGCTTAGTTCTTACTGGCAAAGCCTGCACCAAGACATCTCTGCATACCAACAAGATTTGGAAAAGAAAAGGGGCAGCCAGCAGTGAGAGAACAGATTAGGGACTAACAAGGGAAGCTGAACATGCTTAACTCTATGGGATGCTGAAAGAGTTGGCCAATGTGATTGGGAGAAAGCTGTCCCTCGTTTGTGAAAAAACATAGCAATCAGAGGAGGAGAAAATGTTAATGTTGCACTCATTTTATTTAAAAAGTCAAGAAAGAAACATGAAAGAGAAGAAGCTAATTGAAAACAGTTAACACATTTTCCAAGGATATCTCAGGGTTGGCTAACCTGGTCTCTTTCTGTGATGAAATGACTGGCTATATGAACAAGGATCTTCATGTCATATTTATATGCATGTGTTTTATCACTATATTTGTGCCTCTATACAGCTTAGATGACTATGAAGTCACTCAGATGACTATGAAGTCACAGGCTGGAAAACGAGTTTCATAACAGTTTTATTTAGGTTACCTTTGAAGGCTTATTTACTTCGGTGCATTTGTTTTGCTTGTCATTGCCTTAAGCCTGGCTGGAGTTTTGATTAGTATGTTTACTTCTATAAAGCCTTTGCTAAAACATTAATCAAAGTATACCTCATGGAAAACGTGACCAACAGTTGGACGGGTTAAGATGAGTATGTTAATGAAGCAAGGAAAGCAGTATCACAGCTAGAGGGAGAGAATAAGGGAAATATATTTATGGGACATCAGATGCTCCTATGACCATGAGATACATCTTTGTGAACTTCCCAGCCCAATTACAGGTGTAATGTTAATACAGAATTGTACTGATCACTGTATATAAGTGAAGTCAGAAATTTCATATATTCCGAATGATAGTTTTCTGCTGATGAGTTTTTACAGGAGTATACAGGTACATTAACATTTTGTACCTATTAGCATGTTAGGGCTATGCCTTACTATCAAGCAGGTTGAATTTGTGCTGCCAAAGCAAACTTTCAACAATGTTTTGTGTTGTATGACTAGCACTGGCATCTCCGGATACCACCCGCACTGGCACTGCGGTCTTTAGGAAGGCAGTACTGACAATACACACGCACTAGTAGCAGAAAGGACCAACAGCTGATGAGTACAACAGCAGCTGCTGACTATATCATGGGCTCATTTAAACCTGTCAGATGCCATCTTCCCCTAGAAATAATCATTGGCCCTCAGGCCGAGTGGAGGAGAGCGTTTTGTATTCACATTGCTCAGGACTGGCTGTAGAGAGGACTGGCTGACTCTTTCAATCCGTTACTGCATTGCATTGGCCTGAGTTTCCTACGGGCTCCATGTGGTGCCCCATGGACCCAAAGATACCATGATTATTTTCATGAGAATTTTTAATTCAAGGTGCCTAAGATAGTACAAAGTGTGTGTTGCAGTTCAACAGCACAGTGCTTTCATGTGTGACATCAAGGCTACCAGGTAGCATGAGGACACTGGGGGCATTTTAGGGCACAAGGGTAGTTGGGTAGATTTTGGAGACAACCTAACCTGGTATAGTCTGTATCCATACTCTGCCTGCAACAGAATGTGTAGAAAACCATTTTCTTCACTCTGTCTAGATTTACTCTTGGAGAAAACTAGCTGGTTTCCCAAGAAATTTACCACACAGGCCACCCAAGTGATTAGGAGACCAGAACTCATTACTGAAATGGTGAGTAAATTTCCCCAATGATAGTGCACACATAGCTGTGAGGGTATCTTCTAGGGGAGAACAGATTTGACCCTTGCCTCATTTTAATATTATAGCTGGAAAACATTGCTAATACAAAATATTTGGCTCCAGATTCTTTCCTGAGATCAGCAGATCACCAAAACACATTAGTTAATACAGAATGAGTTCAGAATTTGTTTCTTTGGGCAACAAGCATCATGAAATTCCCTTTACATTTATCAAAAAAGTATTCAAAAGTGAGTAGAATAGCATTCACCTGTGGGACCCCTTATTACAGCCTGGCCAGGTGTTCTCAGTTGTGTCCCCTAAGCCATGCCCTTGTCAAATCCTTTAAAGACAGAATGCCACATTGTTGTCATGGTACTACAGGGCAATATCCAGAAGCATGGCCAAATGAAGAAATGCAAATCTGGATGTTCAAGCAAGACCAAGTTATACATTGCTGCAGCTTGTTACTGAGTTAAATCAGCTGCTAATTTAGCAAGGGAAGTGCTATAGGTGGTGATTCTGCTCAGTGTGTTACGAATTATGCATTGACATTTCTTACAAAGTCTCACCCTTGACCATGTTTTTATTTAACCAGGATTGCCCACAGGTGTGACTGCAGTCAGTGTAGCCTGTGGGACCATGCTGAAGTGCAAAATTTAATCAGTACTTAATGTGACCATGTTACAAGTTTCTACATCTGTCAAACAGCTTGTTTCCTTCCTCACGCTTCTGCGATCTTTAAAGCTTTCTATACGGTCTTTGCTTTGCTGCAGAATATATTCAAAATTTCTATATCCCTAGCAAAGAAAATAGGTAGCATTTCATTGACAGCAGCAGCAAAACTGGCCTATATGATACAGAGGCACTTAGTATTTACATAATAATTTCTTTAAGAGACCTTCCTATACTTTGTGTAGGAAATAAGTATCATGATCCTTAATTAATGGCTGGTGAAAATGAGATTCCCAAAGTCTGGTAGCATTTGTTCATAGTAAAAAAAATAAACCCCACCTCATTTCTCTAGAATCCTAGTCGCTGCTCACTAGGATGTACTGCATGTGCTGTAATTATTTTAAACCATGCTATATAGTACAGGGTACCATACTTATACACTAGAGCCATATGCATTAGTAAGCATATTTTTATTCTCTGTTTGTCTGAACATACATCCCCATTCATTACAAATATAGAATCATAGAATCATAGAATAGTTTGGGTTGGAAGGGACCTTTAAAGGTCACCTAGTCCAACCCCCCTGCCGTGGGCAGGGACATCTTCAACTGCATCAGGTTGCTCAGAGCCCCGTCCAACCTGACCTGGAATGTTTCCAGGGATGGGGCATCCACCACCTCTCTGGGCAACAGTCATGGGAGTTTTCCCTAGACAGGAGCCTAGCTGGTTATATTATTATATTGGTGCACTATAGTATTGGCACATTACAGTAAGACGGTACAAACTATCATCTGTCGATAAGGGTTCTTCTATTTCCTTCTCCCAACAATCCTCTGTAACAGATGTTATATCGTCATTCATTTTACACAAGTTTTCCATGTACAAGTTAGATATCTAACTTGCAAGAAAGCAATCTGGGCTCTTTTCATAGCTGTTTCCAGAGATGGGTTTATTTGTATTGATAGGTGAATTAATTCCGTTCTAAAATAAATATATAAAGTAGGTAGCTAGATCATTTGATGGCTGAAGCCTGATCCAAATAATGCTATATGTTGACTTTGATATTGTAATCACGTATATATGGACCTGATCAATAGCATAGACAACATACCTACCTTACAGAGGGTAAAAGTCCATAGAGAAGAATCCCATCCTCATATTACACTGGGGTGAATTTCCCTCTGGAAGAACATATATTTTTCCCTGGATTGTAGAAGGGGCCTGAGAACGTGGATAAAAGCAAATATTTAAAATGGTCAGAGGTGAACACTACCCTGAATGTCTAGTATGAAAAGGAAGACTCAGGAGTAAGGAGATCATATGAAATATTTTCTCACTGTCTTTATATGATTTATTGCATCCTGAGGGTCATATTAAATCTTTATACACAGATCTCATCTCACTTTCACTCCTATTTAGAATTTCCTCAGATACGTTCTGTTTTTCCTCCAGTTTTAGCCAAGGCAGAATTTATGGGTTTTGTACATTTTCTGGGATTTCTGGACAATAATCCCATCAGACACTGTGATCAGACTGCAGGGACTATGGAAATCATTGATCTAGCTGTTGCATATGTAGCAGTCAACCCAAAAGAAGGAGAGAATCTCCAAACATTCCATATCAAAGTTTAGCTAAACTGGAAGTGCTGTAGGGTTTTGAACTATCCTTGTTCTTTCTGCAGAGAAGGTGGGAACTGGCTAAAAGTAGGTCTGTTGTAGATCCAGTCTAACATTCACTCACTTTTTGCTGCTCCTGCAGGAGGCAAGCTGAGTGCATGTCAGAGCAAACCTGTTCCTTCTTTTCTTTCAGCTATACAACAGAGATCACCTCCCCAGTCACCTCCTCCATCATTAAAAACCTCCCTCCATACAATCTGATTAATACTCTGGGTACCCATGAAAACTGCCTACCTGATCCTCCCACCATAGGTCTTCGAGAATCCTCTGCCATAGGAAGATCCTTGGATACTCAGAGCTGTTTGTCTGTACTTCTGATCTTCTGATTGGAGATATCTGATCAGAAGTACGATATCCACACCCACCTTGTTAACATCATTTACTATTTCACAAATTTCTCCCCCCCCCCGTTTCTTTTGCTTCCCCTTTATCTGTCTGTTCTTTATTACAGCTGTTGGATTTGATTCTATCTCCTGTGCTTGACTGAACAGAAACAGTTTGTGAGGTATTCCCCAGGGGTCAATCTGCATGTTGTTCTTCAAAGTTTACATTGTCAGAGCCCTCTTCACCTTCTGTTTCTGAGTTGTCAGAGTTTCTGTTGGGAATTTTGGGTCACAGTGACAACACGGCAGCTGCCTTCAGAGTCTGTGAAAACATTCCTAGCCAAAATGTTCAAGGCAATCACATTACTCCCAGGCAGATGATGCATCATGGCGAACAGTCCCCATTTTTGTTGGCTTTGTCTTTTGTGGGCTGTTCACAGAGAGAAAATAACAACAAGCAGCATATAGATGGAAAGAGAAAAATAAAAGCGTCATCTCATATGAACACATCTCCTCTTGGGTTTTGTCTGTCAGTAGTTACCGTAGCGGTGATCAGTGTAGGTTAACCAGCGCTGGCCCAAGGCTATGTAAGGTATACCTGGTTAAGCCTGTATGATTGCTTTTATCTCAGAAAGCCTTAACTGAAAAAAGTGTAGAATATAGGGCTGTTCTATTTCTGCTCACGTACTGGATGATTTGATTACTGTGAATTTAGCCAAGAATGGGCTTCTCTGTGGCCTGGAGCCAATTTCCCAGGTTCTTCGTTCCTAAAACTAGTTCCTTCCTGAAGGATTATCACAGCTACATTGAAGAAGCTTACCCTATACAATGGGAGCAGACACATTCAAATCCCTACTCATATGCTAACCCAAGACTAGGTGGCATCGGCAGGCACAATGTGGATATGTCTAAGCTTCTGTGAAATCTCTGTATTTGCAACATTACACCAGATTCAACAGAGAGACTAAGTGCCTGATACGGTATCATGTTAATGTGGCTAATAGAAGCAAGACCTAAATTGCCTGTTGCAGCTGTGTACTTGGTGAAAATACCAGTTTGAGCATTGGGAAGCTTGGGAATTTCTCTGTTGTGCAGTGTAGAAATGCTTTTCAATACTTAGCATTTCACTTGACAGGAATAGTGCATCTTCTGAATGCATGAGGGTTCCTTTAGAAACTACCTTCTTGCATGATATATGGCATTCTACTAGGAGTGTAGGATAAGGTTTTTAAAGAGAAATTTTCTGGTCCAAGTGGTAGTTTTAACTTATAATACAGGCCTAAACCAGTCCTACTTTGAGAGTCTGTTGGATGGAGGAACGAATGTGCTTTTTCAACTCCCTGGCCAAAACCTTCTTTGCCAATATTTAGAGGGCAGTTCTACCTCATTCCAATTCTCCTCCCTTTGTATATGCAACATTAGTGTACACAGCACTACTGTATCTACTTTTTCAGAAATCTTTATGGTTCTGCAGATCCACTGGAGACCCCAAGTAACAAGTGAATAACAACACATAGAGCATAAGTAGATTGAAATACTCTGCATTTACCTGGCGAATGATGGAAAAATATCAGTGATGGTGAAGTAGCATACTGCTTTTTCTTTTATACTGTGGTACATTTTGTTGTGTTTCAAGTTGCAACCATAAGAGCAAAGGATTCACCATGATATCATCACTTTAATATCTGAAGTTAAATTGTTAATTGTAGAAATAGCCATTTTTACTGGTGTTATATGCACATAAATATGGAGTGGAGCATCCTGAGAAACATTGATTTTCAACTAGTTGAAAACACCAATGCAAAGTGCTATCAGTAAATTCAAGTGGGCTGTGGTACTGAATTTGGCTCAATGAAATATGCTTGAATACGTATTCCTTTCTCAGTGCTAAGTCCAAAGCCTCCTGTAAAATGAAGCAGTGCTCCAGGGAGAGTTCCTTGAGATAATTCCACTTTTTCATGGCACATTCTTGCTCTCCAGATCTAACTGTGGATGGTGAAAACTGGTGAACACTCAGTGTCCTCAATCTCTTCATGGTTGATTTGATGCATAAGGTGCTGCAAAAAACCTGACTGCACCAACAGCAACTTCTCTGTGCAGCTTCTAACAAAGGTGAAAGGAGAAAGACAAGAAAAAAAAGAAAAGCAAACAGAAAAAAATGCAGAAAGGCAACTTGTCCCATGTCATTTCATGCTTACTTGTCTTAGCAATATGAAAAGATACTGCTTGAGTGATACAGGAAACTGAAGATGTCAAGAAAATTTCTGAATTTTCAATATCTGTTAATACAGGAGAACCCCCACAATTTTCTTTAAATAGTTTCAGAGGTAGGAAAGACACCAATTTTATAGGAATAGCAGAAGAAGCAATGCCATGAAATAAGCCAATTTTCTATGCACAAAGTCTCGTGGCCAAAACAGTGAGTGAACAAAAACCTCAATGACTGCTGAAGTTAGTACTATGAAGTCCTGTTTATTTTCCTTGTTACATACAGCAACAGCAGCAGGACTAGAAAACTTGTACTGCATTTGAAATTAAGCTTAATTTTTCAAGAGAAAGCCTGTTGATGATAGTTCTTCCTACTGTAAAAAATGTTGTTCTATTGGTAAGTTGGCTTTGCTTGTTGATATTTTTGGTATATCAATCACCTTTATGATTAATGACATTACTTTTCTATCGTTGTATCTGATAGATAGAATGAAAATTTTAAATGGGAAGTGTATTCAGGTTAAAAGTGAAGACATTTAAACCTTGGAACAAACTACCAAGTTAAACAGCAGATTCTCTATGTCCTGATAGTCTTTATATTCAAATTTCATTGTATTCGGGGATACATTTTAGACGTTTCTGTTTAGAAACAAGCAATGTTTCTGCATTGAGTTCAATACAGTCACAAGGGTGAAGCATAGGTGTTTGTAACATGTAAGTAATCAAAATAAATTACAAAATCATTTCCTACAGCCTGTATATCCCTGGAGGCACAAGAACTACTAACAGTATCTGTATGCCTGTTCCAAATACTTTCATACACAATAAATTCCATCCATTTGTGGTTATAAACTGGTAAATAAAACATTCTGGTCTCTTGTTGGTTTCTTTTGCATAGTTGAACTTCATGCTCTGATTCTTTGTCATTCTCCACAGAACATCCTTTTGTAATAAACTAAGTATTAGAAACTGAATTCTGATATATAAGATATTTTAAATGTATTTTAATATTTATTTCATCACATACTCCTGCTAGTATTCATCACACATAGTGACACAAAAGGGTCATTGCTTATGAATTGGCAGGGCTCATTGAGAGGGCTTTAAACTAGGTTCGAAGGGGGAAGGGGACAAAACCGGGCTCGCTAGAGATGAGCCGAGGGGTGGCATGCCGATGCCGGGGGTGAAATCGATAGCCCAGCTCAAGTGCATCTACACCAATGCACGCAGCATGGGCGGCAAGCAGGAGGAGCTGGAAGCCATTGTGCAGCGGGAGAGGTATGACTTAGTCGCCATCACAGAAACGTGGTGGGGTGACTCTCACGATTGGAGTGCTGCAATGGATGGCTATAGACTCAATTTTCTTTAAATAGTTTCAGAGGTAGGAAAGACACCAATTTTATAGGAATAGCAGAAGAAGCAATGCCATGAAATAAGCCAATTTTCTATGCACAAAGTCTCGTGGCCAAAACAGTGAGTGAACAAAAACCTCAATGACTGCTGAAGTTAGTACTATGAAGTCCTGTTTATTTTCCTTGTTACATACAGCAACAGCAGCAGGACTAGAAAACTTGTACTGCATTTGAAATTAAGCTTAATTTTTCAAGAGAAAGCCTGTTGATGATAGTTCTTCCTACTGTAAAAAATGTTGTTCTATTGGTAAGTTGGCTTTGCTTGTTGATATTTTTGGTATATCAATCACCTTTATGATTAATGACATTACTTTTCTATCGTTGTATCTGATAGATAGAATGAAAATTTTAAATGGGAAGTGTATTCAGGTTAAAAGTGAAGACATTTAAACCTTGGAACAAACTACCAAGTTAAACAGCAGATTCTCTATGTCCTGATAGTCTTTATATTCAAATTTCATTGTATTCAGGGATACATTTTAGACGTTTCTGTTTAGAAACAAGCAATGTTTCTGCATTGAGTTCAATACAGTCACAAGGGTGAAGCATAGGTGTTTGTAACATGTAAGTAATCAAAATAAATTACAAAATCATTTCCTACAGCCTGTATATCCCTGGAGGCACAAGAACTACTAACAGTATCTGTATGCCTGTTCCAAATACTTTCATACACAATAAATTCCATCCATTTGTGGTTATAAACTGGTAAATAAAACATTCTGGTCTCTTGTTGGTTTCTTTTGCATAGTTGAACTTCATGCTCTGATTCTTTGTCATTCTCCACAGAACATCCTTTTGTAATAAACTAAGTATTAGAAACTGAATTCTGATATATAAGATATTTTAAATGTATTTTAATATTTATTTCATCACATACTCCTGCTAGTATTCATCACACATAGTGACACATTTCCACAGTTCAGCAATGTACTTCAGAATGTGTTGAACTTTAAACTCTCAAAGAGGGCCAAAATAGATGAGCATGAACTTGAATTTCATGCAGAATCAGTATCATAATCACGTATACATTAAATGAAGTTATGCTCTCACCTTTTCTGCTGGATAGGCATTAATTGTCCATGAAATCTTTCCGTTTTCCTCAGAAGATGCTTCCATATAAGTATCTTGCATCAATTCATAAGATGTTGTTTGCACTGCTTACTCATAAATTCAAGGTAATTTTTTTGATCAGTAATAGCTTCCTTATACAGTTTCTGCCTTTGATTTAACCAAGATTGATTACATTTGCAAAGGGTCTGCTTGACTGACCAATTTCTTTTCATACCGTTTACAGTCTTTTCATGGTTTTAAACGTGATGGGTTCGTCCTTATCACTCATCTGCATTTACAAATTTTCATCTGATATATGCTGTATAATTTCTGACTGGAAAATGGCATCCAGCTTGTATGTATAAGGCATAAATATCTGTTAATATTTTAAATTTTGTCACATATTTGATAACTAAGGGATTATAACTTGGTTTTTAGAAATTTCTCTGGTCTAAAGTGTCATCTTTGGTGGTTCACATGAGAAGCATATTGTTTTGATTGCTTTAATTTGCATTTAGCTAGTATTTGAGAAATCAAAATTAAAATTGAGAATGACTAACTGAAGTCACCAGATTAACCAGCTGTGATTTGGAAATTCTCTTGATGGAAATGCACATATGAACATGACCTTTGATGTCTACTGTAATAAATATATATATATTTGAAAGCAGTAAGAATTAGAACTATGATACTCATTTGGGGAAGCAGTTGAACAGTGCTTCTCTGGACATCTGTCTCTCAAGTATTAATTCCTACACATCATCAAGAGAAGCCATTTAGACAAATGCATAAATTGGATGGAATATTCCTTTTCCATAAGTATCATAACTCCAAGTGCCTCCTTGATAGAGTTATTTATAGAGAGCTCCCCACCACTTCTACTTTTGCGTGAACAGAAGAAAAAATAGAAATTAGTAATCACCCTCTTTAATATGGGGTTAAGAGTTAGCTCAGAGAACAAGATTTCTAACAAAATCTCTTTGACTGTAAGTCAAAAGGAATAGAATTTGATGTTATAGTTTAAAAATTACTACAAGCCTTGTTACTTTCTGTTTCTCATACAAGATGCCCTCATTAACTTTGCTGTCACAAAGATACATAGCATACAATTCATAACTCTGTAGCTATATGAAATATTTATATGCAGAATGTCTTCTCCTCTTCTCTTCCTCACCTATTTTAATTTAAAGTACTTAGCTAATCACCTACTTATCTGTGTGTATGTGTCTAGCACAGTGCTCCTCCTAGCACAGTTTTGAGGAGGTTTGGAACTGGAAGGGTGGCTCCAGTCCTGTTCCAGTAGTTGTGATCAGCCACCAATGTGGCTATACCACCCTCAGAACATCTTTCCTGGTTCCTGATAACTGACTTCTTTCTCTGTCTCCCATTTCCCTCCTGAGGCAGCTCTCCAGAAGGTCACTGTAAAATATTCAGTGCCATGTCTGAGCAACACAGGATTTATTCTAATCACAATGCTAAGACACAGAAATCGCTCAGATACCACATTGATAACTGAAGCATCCAAAAGACTGCAGAGAAATACAAGAAGTTCACAAAGCTGGATACACTAGAGCTCTAATCTTTTCTAGATTATAGGTATCAAATATAAAAGCTGTCTTTTGTTCACAAAAATACCACCTAGCATCCCTACAAAGATTCAACACCAAGGTTCAGCTTTGAAAGTTTAACTCCAGTCACAGAGTCCAAAATTCCTAGTATGTCTATAGTCTAATTCCAAATATGATGACTTCAAACAGGCTAAACCTTTAACAAAAGAGGTCCAGGCAGGAGTGCAGCTGAAACAGAAGTGTTATAGTCTCTTACCAGGCATGGCAGGCAAGTGGACCTGTCTGACCTTATGTTGGCCATTACTAAAAGAAAAGAGCAGAGATGTTAAATGGTTGTGTTTTAGTATTCTCTCACAGATTGCATGAACACAACTGATTAAGCTGAACATAGGTACAGAATTCTAAAGAGGATGAAAGTGTTGATTGATGTAGGATAGGAAAACGCTAACGTGCTATATTTAATCAAAGCTTGGGAAAATGAGCACTGGATGTGTGCCAGGGCACTACATTGATACTGTTGTCTTGGGTAGTGGCAAGGTAAGTAACTATTTATTTTTGGTTATCTCCTATGGTTTGTATTCATTTCCTGATATTTTAATGAAATTCCTTCATTGTAGTTTACTGTTACACTATTCATTGTTTGAAACTTTATTCACTGAAAGAATTAAAACTGAATTCATTGATTTCAGTCAATTTTACCTAGTGGTTTAATTGTGCTTGAACCTGTGTTTGCATGCATAATAGAGGATTAAGTCAGGACTGGCTTCCATGATGGTCTCTAGAACTATTGAGGCAACAAACAGCCATTTGGCATATTTAGAGATTCTTACATTTTTCCTTTATGTGATATTTCTCTACTTTGTATTAAAATTTGTCATTTGTAGTTGTTTTTATTTTCACTGACTTGTATGAGCTCCATGGCCACTTTTCACTTGAGTGGAAGGCTGGCAGCATATTTTCCTTATGATGACAAAGGATGTATATCCAGATAGATACTGCTGTGAGGTTCCCTATATCTTGAAATTGTGTCTTATGAATTTGATAGTACTCATTTATTCAGTACTACTTTGACCACCTCAGTGAGCTAATGTGTCCTTTTCGCACCACGTACAGACATGGATTGTAATACCTCAGCAATGTAAACAACAGGCAGAGATGTAATGGTAAAGTTGTCTATTTTCCTTAGCTCTAACGAACTACTTTAATTTAAAGTAAATTGAGAGACAGCCTTGTTCCTTTGCCTAACCATGGAACTGCAAGTCAGAAACTGTTAATACTGTTCTGAGCCCTTCTATTATTGATTACTCATTGCATAGCCTCAGACAAATTCATTTGACCTGTTTGCATCTCAGTTTGTCTTTCTGCATGACTAAGATAACAAAATCTAACTAATAGGAGTGTTAAAAAGTAGTTACTGATTATTTGCCTAGATGTGTGAAAATACGTACAGAACTATGAAAATGAAAACTAACCATCTTCATAATAAGTCAAAAGAGCAATAATTATTGTGTAAGGTTTCACCCAAGAAAGAGGAAAAGATGAGAATAGTGATGAGAAACCAAACAAAAGAAAGATAAATGAATGGCCAAAAAGATGGCCATTGCATAAATCGTAAGAAAACTTTACCAAGTAGAAACAGTAAGGATTACAGAGCATTCTGGCAAACTCTGTATCTGGAGGCACACCATATACACATCTGAAATATGAAGTTGTAGGGTGTTTCAAATCAGGCTTATTGTAATTATTAATATCTTGCTCTCTGGTGTCTATTTTAGAAACACTGAACTATGTATGCATTTTTGGTGGTCTTACCACAAACTCTTCTGCAATTGTAACTGGTGTGTTGGATCCACCCCACACATTAGGTATAATTTTTATTTGCACTTTAACTTTCAGTTGGAAAGAGAATTTGGGTGACGTAAATTGATGTTATCAGAGATACTTACATATTTGTGTTTCTTTTGAAACCCTCAGAATCTGGAGAGACACTTTTAGAAAGATACTTTTTAACTTGAGTTGAAACAATAACAAGTACAAAAAAGCGTGGAAGGTGTTTTTGAGGTTGTTAAGCTCAGTGAATTTTTAATAGAAACCAAATTCTTCATTTGGCAGAAGGCAGCACTGGTTTAAATAAAGGTTCAGGAGTTCTTAATTCAGCTCATACTTTTCATACAGATGTCTGCAATTTCCTTAGTAAATTTAACTACTCTGAGCCTAAATATTCCTCTATAAAATGTATATTGGTTATACTCTATGCATGTATGCATACAATATTTAGAAACATAAATAGAATATATATATATATATAGCTGGAATTCAGTGACTGAATGCATGTTGCTGTGTATTTTTGCAACACGTTGCATGTTTTTGTGTGTTGCAAAACACATGCTGGAACAAGGGAAATTCCTGTTTGACAGGGAGGAAAAAAATCTTCACCTTGAAGAATTAGCACTGGAAAAGGGTCCCAGAAATTCACAGCTTACAGTTTTTCGATTCGAACTCGGACACTTCTTCTCCAATTGTATAATTGGTTCCACTTTGGTGTAGAACTAGTGTTGTACCTGCGTTCAGAATACTCTCATTCTAATTCATGAAAATTTTCTGCTTCACAGTCCTTAAAGTAAGCCGACTCTTCCATGGACACAGGACAGTACAGAGGAGAGAGAGTTAGTGAACCACAAAATCAGCATCAGAGATCTTGGAGGTTTACAGTCTACTGCACCAAAATGTCTATGTAGCGAAGACTAAATAGGGATGCTCAAACTAATGCAAACACACGCTGTGGACAGTGCAAATGTGACATATTTCTCAATGTAGTACTTTAATTCGGTTCAAAAAGATGGATTACATTTTAACATGTACTTATATTTTAAAAGGTGGGGGAAAACAAACTTTGTTTAAGAGTGTGCATGTGATGGAAGGAGCTAAAAAAAAATCCCATTTGTTTGACACTGTATAAGAATTTGTATTAGCCTAAGTATATAAATGATGTTTCGGTTCGACAACAATTTTTTTTTTTAAATAAATTTGGTCAGCAAATTGGAAAATTAGTCCCCATCCACACTCTCTAATCTGATGTCCTCACCATGCAAGGACTATTTCTGCAGTTCATCGTTGAAGTGTTTACCTCTCTGCTGTGTTGTAACTAGATCATCACCTGGTAGTGATTGTTACAGGTTTGCACGTCACAGGCATTTAAAATCTTGGCTCACATTCAAGAACTTGAACTAGTTACCTGTGCTAATCAATAGTGAAACATTTCAAATACTTGTTTCTGCTCAATGGAATAGCCATGGTAGTTGTAGGAAGAAAGTCAGTCCTGACCTTTTTAATAGATTACTCACAGTAACAGAAGGAATAGGACAACCTGTAAGTGGGTGACCACAGATTTCACGTTTACACAATTTCACTAAAATATATGGATTAATTGACTGAAGGAGAAAACGTGGGGGTTTAATAGCAATAACAGATATTTAAAGAACTTTTCAACTTCGTCTGAATCCTGGCCAAATTACTTTGGAAGTCTGGTCTTTCATGGTAAGAATTTCATATGCTGCTACCCAAATGCAAAATATGATAAGTTAAAAACTAAGTGAACTCATAAAAGACTGTAATACTAAATAATGTGCACTATAATATTTAAATCTGTAAGTCTTCATGATTGCATACTATTTGTGCTGGAGATGGTTTGATACTCTCATGGGAATAAAGTAGTACAAAACATAAGCATTTTGAATATAATTTCTAACAAGGCAACAGCAAAACTTCAGGAGAAATACTTTGGAATATAACATCTGGGGAAATACATATTCAGAAAGATGTAGATAAAAATGCAAGTTTCAATATCATATTCCTCTGTATCTTGGAGAAAATCATGCTGATAATACTGGAGATAGTGGATGATGTGGGAGAATTACTCCAGGATGAGATACTAACAAATTGGAACAACACATTTAAGCAGAAATATTCTAATTGCTTACTGCAGTTTTATGTTATTGGAAAGAGTCTGGTCATTTCAGCACCAGACCTAGCACATAAAATTTTATTGGAGGTTTTTATACAGCTAGTGTTAAAAAGGGAGAGAATTTATTGAAACCAATGAAGTATACTCCTCTGGATGGCTCTTTTTCCCCTCATATACACCAGTTTTACATCATCGTAATTCCATGGATGTCAGTGGGGTTACTCTTGATTTCCACTAGGATAAAAGAAGGAAGAATCATGTCCCTTTCCTTCCTGTCTGTATTTTTATATAGCTACAGAAGTCTTGCTATTTAAAAGTCACAATAGAAAAGAAGAGTGCAAGGATTTTTGTTTGGGTTTTTTTTTATTCTCACATTAAAAAAAAAAAAAAGGTTTTTTATGGCTTTTTTTTTCTTTGAGTAAGAATCTAAAACAGTCAATCATTTTAGTCCTGAACAGAAAAGAGACCTTCCTAGAGTAAGAAAAAATTTTAATGTACATGTCTTAGCATAGCACTGAAAATGCAGAATAGGTCTCCCAAGCTGCAGATGGTTTAGTCACCTGGAAATAATTGTTATATATTTAAATGATTTAATTTATTTGTGTCTTAGTATCGAGCTGTGATATGGATGTAATATATAACAACAAGCATTCAGAAGCTTTGTTGGATGCCTTCTGTTAAACACTTTTATATCCTCATGTTACCCATTGATTGTCGAATATTCTCCAAGAATAGGAGAAAGCAAGACTGCAAGATTGCAAGAACATCTGAACTATCCTAGCCAAGTCAGCATCCATGCTGCTTACACTGGTTCTGGTAAATGTCTAAATCTTGAAAGCATCAAAGGACAGAGGTTCCACACCCTTTTAACTGTATCGGACCAGTGCTTCACTCTACTTACCAGCGGATTTAAAGTAAAGATGAAAAGTCTATGACATCTTTTTCAATCCACAGTTGATATGGAGAATAATTTTATTCCCTTCATCTTCGCAGCTCTTCCTTGCACATTTGTTGTATTTGAAAACCAATACTATGTGTCCTGAAAGTCTTCTTTCCTTTAGGGATGCCATAAAAGCTTTCCTAGGTTGCGTTTTCTAGTTCTTCAGTTATTCTTGTTGAGGCTCTCTGAATACTCCATCATTCAGGAAGTACAGTCTGCCAGCAGAACTGAACATCTTACTCTAAGTGGGATTTTAGCAGTTCTCGAAGGCCGGAAGGGATAGTCACCTTTCATGCAAATATTCATGATGGTAAAACCTAAGACAATGTTTCTCTTTCTAGCAGCAGACTGACACTGTTGTTTTATATTCATTTTCTAATCAAATAGAATGCCCACTTCCTAACGTGCTATTCTTTATCTTCTTTTTCTCGCAGATACCTATCTTTTTGTACCCATCCTACTAAAGGTCTGAAGAGTATATTTGCTCGTTAGACTAGTGGTAAGAATTTATTACTTTCTTCTTGAGTTATGGCAAGTACTTTCTTGATTTTTAGAACTCCTGATTTAGTTGTTTTTTTCCCATGATGTTGTCAAAGGTGCATGCAATATATTACTGCTACTGATACAGCGTACTACATCTTGTTCATGTGAGAATATATAAGTGCACTTTCATCTGGGACAGTTTGCCGAGACAAACAGTTCATATGGAGGACCCCAGAGATAAAGAGAAAAAATTGAAAATGGTATTGTTACCGTGGGGTTTTTTGGGGTGGGTCCAGAATAAATCACAACTTTTTCCACTTTTTTCCCTATCAATATTTACAAATAGAGTCGTTCAGCTATAACTGTCACTAATAAAACAGGACAAACACATGGTAACTGCGTTTCATTCAAAGTGTTTTACAGACATCAATTACTTTAGTGATGAGTTGGGTTTTTTTCAAAAGTTGTCCACATTAAAGGAATAGGATTTTTTGTATATTTGTTTTTGCAAAGAGTTCAGGATTTATTTTGGCAGATTTTGTATGGGAAAACCGATCAAGTGATTAAACTTGTATGCAAGTGTCATAATTTACCTGCAGTTAGTGTCTAAATAGGCAGGTTGGAATCAAGATACCAGCAAGTGTTGGGCAATTGCTTGGCTCCATGCCACTGATCTTGAAACTGTCACTGTTGTCCAATAAAGAGACTGTCTAGCTCCAGCGAAGAAAGGAAAATGGCAGAATGTGCTGAGGTCTTTCTTTCCCTTGCCCTCCCCCCTCCACCCCACCCCCCAGTTCTTCAGGATTCATTGTATTTGGGTCAGGAATAGGGACACTCTTCCAGCAAATTTACTGCTGGCCAAGGTCTTGGCCCTCAGACCCTTTTCCTCTCCTCTCCTGACACTCCTTTCTAGACACTGGACTAGAAACTCTTATGGGAAAGGAATTACTTTGTCCCCCATGTCTCTGATGCTTTATCACTGAGCAAGAAGATCTATATGGCCAGAAACACCATATATAATGTCCGCCAGAAAAAATGTCTGATCAGCTGCAATCATCTGTGAAACTCAACTCTCCTCTCCTCTCCTCTCCTCTCCTCTCCTCTCCTCTCCTCTCCTCTCCTTTTTTTTCCCCAAGTAGAAAAATGTTTTCATAAATTTTAGCTACTTCCAAAATTTATATGGGATCCATTATTAAGAGATCTGCCATTTCCTGAGGAGGCAGAGCCAAGTAGTTAGGGGACTTGGTTTCAAGCCCAGACTGTTCCACAGTCTGTTCAAGGTACATTTTCTCTGTGTTCCCTGACAACTTTTGAACAGTGGTAGTTCTGAACTAAATTTTTGAATCTGTAGCTCTCTGCTCAAACCATTGTATTCCCTACTGCATCTCCTACCCAAACATCTCGTGGAGGTGAAAAGTCCTCTTATCCTGCTCTGAACTAAAAACTAAAGGATGACTAACATAGAAAGGATTAATTATAATTGCCCTAAGTCACTGTTTTCCTATCAAGCATCTTCCCATAGCAACGTCTTACCAAAAAGGTATTCTGTGCTGAATTTGATATGTACAATTATTCTTCATAGATGGCCACACTAGTATTTCTTCAGATAAATGAAATTTCTTAAAACGTCTGTGTTTACTTTGAGCTGACACCACATTCCTGTGGCACTGATTTCCCTGCAATGACTGGCAAAAATGGCATTCACATTCCAGGCCTGCAGAGGACAAAGAAATGTCTTTTTGCTGTGCTCCTTTTGCAATACAGCCTCCCCACCACTGCTTGAATAATAGGTGAAGCTGTGCAAATTCAGTGAGTCTGCAAAGACGACTGGCGTGTCGTGCATAAGAACTACAACTAGGACTAGCTTCCCTGTCTGAACCTGGCTCTGGACTTTATCTTCACTTTGTTTATAGTCATGAAGGACCCAACATTCAAATGCTGAATTCTCAGTACCCAGGCAAAGACAATATTTATTTCATTTTTCTCTCCTCTGCTCACACAATGTCAAGAAAAAGAATACTGGTATCAATTTGCATTTATACACACTTCTGCAACAGCAAATTATCACATTCATCAGATTAATGTTCCATATTTATAGATCTATCAAGGAAACTTTTTAATCAACAGTGGGGAAGCCCAAACCTCACAATACTGAGGGCTGCATTAGCAATTTGCCAAGAGCCTAAGGCCTGCACATAATTTGCATATTATATTTACATAATATGTTTAGTCAAAACAAACATACATACTATGATATTTGCTTCTACTTGCTCCTTACCTGGCAGCTGAATGGTAACTATTAGGGTTTCCCAGTTTTTCTCCTCTCCTCCCCTGCTCTGCGCGTACAAGCTCTCAAAACCAAAGGTACAGTTTGGAGGATGGGAGCAGGCAAATGCTGATGTTCAGAGCACTGGCTGGGATGCGTTACTCAGGTCCTATTTCCCAGTGTAAACCTCATTTGGTGACTTCGGCAATTCACCTGACCTACCTTTAAGAATGTGAAGGGTATTTGTTTCATGGGGCTATCTTGAGCCAAATTGACCCAACAATGTGCGTAGTTTTCAAATGAGATGTATTGATTAAAATGGCAAATTGTGGTGAGTTTGCTACTGCTAGATTTTGTGTCTCCTCATGTTGTCAAATTCATTTCTGCCTTTGATGTTCCTACTATCCTCAATGAATTTGCCGCCCTTGAAGATGTAATATGACACTGAAATGGAGCTTTAAGTAACAGAACATTTGAAAGGAGGAAAAGTGGAATCCAAGAGCAATTAATCTTATCTACCCTGGATACCCACATTCAGAGTGGATAAATCATTCTCTGGAGATGTCTGTCTTTCTCTACCATGGTTATAAAGCTGGTTTAGAAAATTAGATTAGGCAGATGGATTAGATTTACTAATGCGTAGAAACCTCTTCTGACTCAGGAAGTCTCTGAGCTAGAAGCGGTTGGCACCTGACAGCACACAGCAAATTGGTATATTTTCTTGCAGTGATTCATATTAGGAGGCCATTTTTGGCCATTTACAAGAGACAAGTTGCTGAGCTAGGCAGACCATCTTAAGTCCTTATTAACTTGTAAATGGCAGAAATTTGCTCATATAATTTGGACATTTAGCTAGGAATACCACAGAAATGAACTGAAGCTTCAGCCAAACTAGTTCTACCAGGAACCGATCCTTTTTCTTGGCTGATGTGAGTTTCACTGGAATAGTTTGGATGGGAATAGAAAAATAACATTTAAGACTTGTCTGCCAAAAGGCATGTACTCGCTAGATTCAAATCTACTTGGAAGTGATCTGCATCTCAGTCAAATTCTTCTTATGTACTGTGAAGGAAATACAGTAATTGTGCTATGTATAAGAACTCTTGTGTGACTGCGTTTGTACTGCACATTGAAATGGCAATCCCCAGCTGCTATTCTATAAAATTTCTGTCTTTTCCAGGGAAATTTCCATCTTTAACCAGTCTTTTTTACTCAAGTGACTTTCCTTACTCTCACATTTAAATAACCAGAAACCGTCTTGCTAATTATATGCTGCTACATATCCAAAGTCATCCATCTATGATGATATAATTTACAAGTCAGCATCACTGCACTACATTGTGATGCTGCTTTGATGATTTTGCATTGCACTTTGAAAACCTACCTACATCACGCCTACCTGTCCTCTATGAAGAGGAAAATATTTTACATGTTCCTGATCATGTTGCCTGATCAAATTTAATCACAACCATGACCCCATGGTCTTCCTCCTGCCTCCCATTAGCACTTCCTCATTTCAGACTGCCGGGACCTATTCTCAGTAATGATCTTCCTTGAAAGGTGCACGGTATGCAACATCATTACCTCAGTAATATCATGTTTTTCTGTAACATGGCCACCTGCATGCAAGTATTTGCCCATTTATTTCTCTTCATCACTATATCTACCATTAGCATCAACCTTCCTTCTTCCATGGGCTCAGGATAGTGAGTACTTCCCCCTGCCCTCCATTACTTAGTATTAATCCCTGATGGCATGGCAATGAATGCTTAAAATTTAACTTTTGAATGCTGTGTGTGTGTAAATATATCCATACTCTCTATTGCTCTGCCTACAAAACATCAGCTTCCCCTCCTTCATCCCAGTGTCCTGCAGTCACGAGCAGTAAACAGAACAAAAATGCAAATGTAGCTTCTGCAGTGCATTTGTATTTGCACAGTGCACTGGTCTGCGGAGCTGGGAGCTGATGGAAAAATCTGGCTGGATGGGTCTGAACAAAACTCTCAACTGTGGTCAATACCTGTGAATTTCGATGAACTAGTTACCTGTGCTAGTCAAGGGCATTTTTAGAGGAGTTTGTGTGGAATAAAGAAGAGTTTCACACAATGGGTAAGATCAGAAGTGCATTACTAATCTCTATTCTAAAAAATTGGTGATGGATGTAGCTATTAAATGGTTCTCCCTCTTTTTTTGCCTTTTCCCTTTAACTGTCAACATGTAGGAGATGAGAATAAACTATTTCAGCCACTGGTATGTTTGTATTAGAGCAAAGCACTTGTGTAGACAAGGAAAACGGCATTCTGTCTCAATGGAACTTGTTCTTGCTTAAAAATGTTAGGTCTATCACCCTGAATCATCTCAAAGGCTTCCTGAGCAAACACACTGGTAGCTGAAATGCAGATGAGATCAAAGCCTAAGAACTGTGTCTGTTATCAACTGCCGTTTTGTCGTCTTCATTTCAGCGAGGTGTATTGAATAATTTGTCTTGCCTCTTTCCTTGTTTACTACTACAGAACAGCGTATGTTCTGCATTGTCTCCTTCACTTCTGGTCCCTGAGGGCATACTTTGTCTGTTCTGATACTGTGTTGAGACAAGACCAGATTATCCACCGTTTTACAAGGCAGCTTAATTTATTTTGGAAGGAATTGCAGTTATACAGTCAAGAAGGGAACTTCTGTATCATCCCTGTGTGGACTCTTAGGGCACTGGAACTCTTCTGACTGCCCAAAAAACTCAACACCCGAATGTAGATTTGATCTTTTCCTTCCCAAAGCAAGAGGAAGAATTCTCTTGCAGTTCGTTGGTATATTTTTTCTACTTTACATCTATGATGCTATATTTGATCAAAGGTACAATCAAAGAAGCCTGTCCTGCATAAGAATTGGGAAAAAAAGTAAAGTTTAATGCAGTGTAGAAGCTGTAACCCTTCATTTTAAAAGTCACATATATGCCTGCAAAACTGCTTTTTCAGAAAACAAGCTTAATTTCCATGATGTACAACTCCATTGCAGCTGAGGTCAGGAGCTCCTGACTGTTGTGTTTTGGCACCAGGTAAAGTTTAATTTTCTTCTAAGTTTATCCGAAGTTCTCACTAATGAATGTCTTTTGGAGAGTTCCTTGCTACACACAGTATACTTATTTACCTTTTATTTCCTTACTTCAAAAGCAAATCTAGTTTGTTAATAGGACCGTAAAACAATTATCAAGGCATTGTCTTCATTGTCAAATCATTATTCCTGGATCATTTTGCAGTAGCTGAGAATCAAGTTCTAATGAATTCACCTTCTGTCTCTCTATCAACATTAAACAATCTACAAATGAAATAAGTTTTTTATAACCTTTCTGAGGGAGAAATATTCCAAGATGCATACTCATATTTTCCTCTTCTTTTAAAATAATATCTCACAGTGAAGTTGAAATGTCAGTGACTTGTTTATGGACAAAAGTAATATATACTCAATGTATAAAGTGGAATAAATTTGCTATTCAAATGGCTGCTGCAATCAATATATCTCCCTGGATATCAAGCCTGACACATCAGCCTAATCTGAATTTTATGTCAGACTCACTATTAGAAATTGAGTAACTTAGTTTGTGAAAAATTGAAACATTGGAAAGACAGAAGGTATTCTTCTGTGTTGTTTATAACAAGTTAGATTTGTCACTGCACTGTGTCTTTTGTAGGGTTTTTGCATGTGCAAGATGAAAACAAATTAAGCAGCAGTAGTTTGTAATACTTTTAAAAATGACAAAAAAGGTGCAATGCAATAGACAGTCAACTTCCAAATGCGTATTGAAGTAACCTGGTGATATATCTCCAGAATCACGCAGGAAAATTAAATGCTAGTAGTTTTACTACTTAAAATAGTCATCAATTTCTGTCGTTAGGCCCCCTAGGTCTTCCCTTTCCTACTTTTCTAAGCTTAGTGTCTCCCCCTCCCTTTCACCCCTCTCTCTTTAACACATACACAGCTTCTGCAAAGCCTTTTTCCCTCTGCCAGCCCTGGAGCTACGCTGGAGCCAGGCCAATTTATACCAGCTGGGGTTTCGTTCTGATGGCCTTTTTGGGACTTTCCTCGTCCTCACTACCAGAACTCATACTCAGAGCTATGACTGACTGCCTGGCTGTACTCTTCAGTTGTTGCAGTGAGCTCAGCTGTCTTTGTTCCACCACATTAACCAGTCAGTCAATTTGACTGGGATACAACTGCTTAACATTGAGTGTTGGGCATCTTCTTCCCTTCAAAGGCCCAGATCCTCTTGCATTCCCTGATAGTGCCAGGGGACACTCCATTGTATTCAGAGAGAAAGTCAAGCCAACAGGACTAAAACGCTGTAACCAGATGAAGAGCCACAATTCCGATGGGTTAAAAGCAAAATGTGCAATGTTCTGCCTTCCTCAGGGGCAAACACCATGGATATGAAGAACTTACATTGCTAGAAGATGGAGTCTCAATAAATATCAAACACATTGTTCCACTCCCATCCCTCGAAGAGCACAGTAAATTGATTTATCCAGTCCTAACCAGGAGAAGCCAGTGAAAACCCAGAGAATCCACAAGACAAAATCTCAGGATGCAGGAATTTTAAAAGAATCCAAGAAACAACAACAAAAACTTCTGTGAAGTTCTAAATATCAATGGTTCATACGGTAGATACTTCAAGTGCACTCAATTATAACACATCCGTGAATTGGCAATGGAAAAATCCGATTCCAGCAGCAGCGATGACTTGCAGCTGCAGCTAATAGAGTGAGGGATGTGAATACAGAGAGCACTTATGTGATGAAGGCAAGACCGGCAATCAGTTGTATGCTTCAGGGCAATAAAGCACAATCAATCTGACAACAGGGCCACATTGTTAACTATGGCTTTCTGTTGAAAGCAGTTGCACAATGGAAGGCCCTGTAAAAGAGCAGCCTTGCCCCCAAGCCCTATCACATTCTTCTCTGTGTTGTTTTTTTCTCTTTACCCTTTTTTCCCCTTCACTTTGTAACTGAGATTTCCTCATTAGGGGACAATTCTTCAGCATGGTTAAAATGTTATAAGTTTCCTTACCTTGCTTATATTTTGTTCTGCCTTCACATCAGTAGTTCAGGTCACAGAAATGGCTCACTGCAAGCTATGGCTGATAGCCAATAAAGCAGGTGCAACTCTGTGACATGCAACAGCATAATGTTGTTTGGGTACGCTATATAGTGGCCAGATCAGCATGCAATGAAGCAGAAGACACAAGTGTACTTTTCATAGGTTTTGGTATGTGTGGAAAATGTTCTTGTTTTCCTTCCGCAATAAGCAATTTTTCCACCAAAACTCTCTTCCCTGCCCACCCCCCCTCCACCCCCGACAAACTAATATTAACATTCCTGGGAACACCTAGCTCTTTTCAGCTGGGCTAGCTCTTCAGAATAGTACAATCCTTTCCCTAATCATTGCATAATTCTTAGTTTCTAAAGTCTTTGAAATGTGCCTTTTCTTTTTCAGAAAAAAACATCATTTGGAAGTTTCTTAGAGCTACACTAGCTTTTAAGTAGTCTCCTGTCCCGAGCAACAATGGCTACCTGACTGATGCAAGCCTTCTTTTATGAAAAGCCTTGACAGGTTTACATTAGTCTTGATTCCATTTTTGCAGCACATAGAGGCATCCCAAACATTTACAGAGACTGCTAACCCCTGAACTGAGCATCTCACTGTACAATTTAAACATGGATAGCAATACAAAGAAGGACTTGACAGGGAAAGAAAGAGAACCTAACAACCAGGGAAGTGGTTACAAGAAGTTGAAATCACGAAGACAAGATCATGGCCCTTATTACATAGTCTGTACAGTAACTTAAATTGTGGTTCTGCTCTCACTGAAATCAATGGCAAAAATCCACAGTCTTTAATTGCAGCAGGGTGCAACGTGAAAAAAAAAAAGGGTATACGAAAAAGGCAGTGCACGTGAAAAGAAAAAAAAAAAGATATATGAAAAAAGAAGGTACTACCATTCTGATTTGGTAAACTTTGACATCTGCTTTAGAGTCAGTCATTTTGCAGTGGCACTGGTAGCTACACTGAATGCAAAGCAAGTGAGGATTAGCTAGTTACTGTTAAAGCAAGAACCTGAAAGCGTTTGCCTGCACTGCGTGTCTCTCTGGAGATGAGAAAGAGGGATTCAGTTTCTCTTTGTGTTTCAGGAGCCTACAGAATTCTAAAAGTCTTCATGCATCTGCCATGAAAAAACATCCTTTAATAAGCAAGTAAAGAAAAGTGAGGTGCAGCCAGCTGTAGAGGTTACCCATATATGTATCCACGTTTATCTCAAAACTCATCCAACTGGGCACAAAAAGGTGTCGCAAATTAAAGCAACAGATGATTGATAATCTCTCTTTAGAATGAATAGTAAAAAATGTAAACCAAATTAAATCTCATTATTAACACCTTAGATTAAAAGCAAAATCTGGGAGGATACACAAGGAAATATCTCTATATGTGTCCTATTTTATACTCTGTCCCTAGACATCTGCTATTTGTCACTGGATACGAGGGAAATGGACATTTGTTTTGACCTGGTACAACCATCCTCCGTTCCTCATTTGGATTTATATCAGAATTGTTTGTTTCTATCATGATTGAAAATTAATAATTTCAATTACAGTGATTTCAATCATTCTGTTCTGCTTGCCATTACAAGGACCAGACTTCAGAAATCCCTATTTATTGGCTGAACATACAAGGACTTTGGTGTGTTCATATTGAACAGAAGAATTGCTTTGGGCATGAAAGGAGGGAAAAAAAAAAAGGTCTTTTCAGTTAGAAATTTGTTTTACTCTAACCTTTAATCCATATATTAATATATCCTCCTTTTTTTCTTGCAAACCATACCTAATTCTTTTTTTCCCCCCTTGCAATTACTATTTTAAACTGTCAGAGAAAACTTGAATCTCTTTTGTTCAGCTAGGTTGGATTATGCTAGGTAAAATCATGGAATCCTCAAAGTAAATAACATATGCCTTTGGCATCTTGCATATATTATTTGAACAACTGGGCATTTTACATTAGTCTTCTTGTAATGTGAACCTGAACATGGTTTATATAGATTGAGGGAAAATTGAAATTCCTCAGGAATGATTGGTGCACCATAGATCAGTTAGAGGTCATCATGTTATTTAGTATTTTATGGTGAATAAATCAGATGCTCACTTCAAAATCCCCCTTTTATATGAGCTGTAATACATCGAGTTCTTTATGGCAAAGGAGTGAATTTTTATGAACTGAAACTGAACCACATTATCCTGTAAAGTAATGGGGCAGCTACACATATAATGAGTAGGACATCGCTCACTTTTTTTGTATTCTTTACATCACGCTGAGAACACAAAAAGCCTGAACCAAGCAGATTGCTCCTCCCTGTGTACAAACAACAGGGCACTTGAGGCAGTGAGGTTGGGAGTCTTCGTATCTAGATTAAACATCTAGTTTAAGATGACTGTTTAGATTCTCCGTAAAAGGAGGATCTCCACAACCTTCTGAATAAACCCCGATCTAGTAATAAAGCAAGATACCACCAAAAATGTACACTGGACCGACTTTCCACAGAGACAGGCAGGTAAAATAGCTATTGACAGGTGCCCAGACAAATTTCTTATGAATGAGTGTTGAGGTGGTGAAGTCTTGGTCTTCAGAGCACATGAACAAGATCCTTTGAATCTGGCATTTGATTTACAGCTCAAGGTTTTGTGTTACATTGTGTGCCTAATACCCTTTGCTTTTGATTGGAGCAACTGTAAAAGTATTCTATGAATATAATATATTCCAGACCAAATATAAATGACTCACAAAAGTAGAGGAGTCACATTTTACAGCTTGATTGATCATACACTTCAGCTGCTACAGGTATTCATCCACAACCATTAGCTAAATGCAGAGCAGCATGTGGATTATAAAAAGTTTGTATAAAATTATTTACTTGTTTCTTAGAATTTATCATTTTCCAGCTGAAATAGGTAAGAAAGGTGAGAAGAATTTTCTTAATAACTGAGGATAGCTTCTTCCCCAATTTTTGTTTATTTTTGCTTTTGCTTTATGATAAGAGGCAAAAATATTAATGAATAGATTTAGTTATTATGAGTAAAATAACATTACATAGGGTCAGTGGTCATTTGTTCTCTGCTGCCTGAGATTTAGAGCATTTTTTTGACTGGTTCTTTAAATTTTGGTACGTGTTGTAAGGAGGCTCTAAATGACTTGATTAATTTTCACGTGCACATTCCAGCCTCTTATCCTTGAAAAGAATGAACATACAATTACATTCATTAGCAATATAACAGCTGATTGTTGCTTCAAACATGCATTTTGTTGACAGTTATTTTCCCTGAATTTGCAGATCTGGAGTGACATGAAGTCCATGATACAAATTGTTCTGATGAAAAATTTTCATTTTCTAGGTTGGTCAGAAAATTTTCCAACCCTACTCCTTTTATAATCAAAGAAGGAAGATCCAAGAGACGATGTTTTTCATAGCTTAGTGTAACAGTAGCTAAGGGTGCAGACTAAGAGGGTGATTCATTTATCTTAAAATTGAGCTATCTGAATTTTAGGTGTCTTATCTAAAGTAACTGTCTAGGTATCCTGTCAAGGGAATGTAAATAGATAAACAGCTCCAGAAGGCAATACATCTTACCTGTGCTGAATAACATCTTAGAATGGGCCTATTTCTCACTCCACTCACTCAAGGTGCCAAGGCGTCCGGTTAGACTTTGTGTTTAACTGGTCTTCAAAGAAAGTTACTTTATTTTAGAAAACTAAATTTTTTGCTTTCAAGCATTTAGCAGGTAATACCTAAGGAACCAGTGCGGGGAAAAAATGTGGCTGCTGTGAGATTTATTACTTATCTTTTCAACTTTAATATTATGTCAATGCTGGGTTTTAAAACAAAAAAACAAAAAAGATATTTTGTAGATCAAATATTACTTTCACTATGGGCCTTAACTTGAGGCACTGTGAAAAGCAGATGAGAAATAAATGTTTTGGTCTTATTTTATTACCTGAATTTAAAATAAAATGTTAAAGTTATTTCAGCTTTGAATAGGTTTAAATATCATCAGTGTAGAGAAAGTCTTGCACAGGACCTTTAAATGAAAGGTTTTAGATTTAAAGAGTCTTACTTGTTTTTTCCATTGTTCTTTTTGTCTTCCCGCTGGCTGTGTTTTAAGAATCCATCCAGTAATAATGTCTGTTCTTCCTTTCCACCCTATGGGAGATAGCAGGAAATACTCACATTTTGTCAGAATATTAGAGAAAATAGAAGCATCAAAGGGCTAAGAATTTATTTTAGAGAAACAGTGCATTCAATATAAATTCATTGCTGTGTTTTAAAAAAAAAATTAGTGATTTGTGTTTTTATTATTATTACTGCTGCACCTGTTTTGCTTGTAACTGTTTATGAGCTAATGTTTTAGATGTCATCTCTGCTCATTCCCAAATCAATGAAAAACTTAAGCATAAAAAATCTCAATCAATGAATAGAAATATTATAAAAGCAAATCAGTCAAAACAAGAAAGCCATAATAAAATCATCTGCATAGCAAATATGTTTTTCTTAACTGGTTACTAATATTTTTTCCTTAGTGGATTTTCTTTGTTTTCTTATTTGAGGGCATCAGTGATGTGGCTCAGCATGAATGTTGAATCCTGATTTACAGGTCTTAGTGTCTTTTAATCTCTTCAGTCTAGGTATAGGTATAGACTGTAGGGTATAGGTATTGATAGAGCTTCCTACATTAGAAATACCTGTACAAAATTGGTGGGAAGCATTGCCATTCAGATAGTATTCATGACCTCCCCAAGAAATTTGGTCAGATATGATTACAAGAAAGGAACTAATGAGCATCTGGCCTTGTAACAGAGAATATATTTGAACCTGATTTACCAATAGCATAAACTGTTTTAAAAAAAAATCTGAAGACTACTGCAAATAGAGGTAATCGACTGTCTCTGGCAGATATGTTGAAGTCCCTGAAAAGGCATAAAAAAATATTTTTGACTAACAGGAGCTTATAAAGGGCTACTCCTGGGCTGGAGAGCAGGGGAAGAAAAGACTGGAAAATAATTTTCAGCCTAACATGAGTAAGGGCAGCACAAATAAGCAAGGACCACCATAACCCAAACTCTCCTGCAAAGATCCACAAGATCTGATTAAAACTCTCTTAACTGTAACTTAGCTAATTTGTAAAAGGTGTAGAGATAATTTGACATAACCCGTAGACTTTGATAATAAAGTCACACCTTAGATGATACAATCTGTCGTGGTATTTGTGCTTTGAAGTGGTGTGGTAATCTGTAATAGTCCCCTGTATGTGCCTCTGTCAATCTGCCAACACTATTTTCAATGTATAGCTCTGTTTCTTCTCAGATGTTCTGTTAGACTGAAAATTTCAAGGTTGCATAAAGACTGACAGATGAGGTTTGTTACATCAGGATGATCCTTTAAACCACAAACAAAATCTTAAAACCAAACACAGAATCTTAAACCAAGGGCCTGGTACCCCGTTAGGAGGAAAGGTTTGTCAAAACAGGGGTGTACTGGTTTTGGCTGGAATAGAGTTAATTTTCCTCATATGTAGCTGTAGGACAAGACTCCATGGTATATTTGATCCCACTGTATCGTTTGTGGTAAAAAGCTAATTATCACCAGCGGAAATTAACAAGAATCATCCAACAATCCAAATGAAAACCATGTACATGAATGTACATGAATGTACATGAATGGAGTACACACCACATTTAATCAGCATGTACAAAGTAACATATGATCCTGATAGTACTATTTTAGCATGTGCTTTCTATCTATGCTTTATATTTATGTGATGCAATTCCATGTCTGGATGGGAGCAGGAGGATTAATTACATCCTGTACATGCCTATTTCTCGCCATCAGCTATAAAAGGGGCTAAGAGTATATCACGCAAACGAATCATCAGGTCAGACTCTGTCGGACTCTTGACTTCATATTCAAATTCTACACTAAGCGATCACCTCTTTGTCTTGTGTGTACCCAGCACCTAACACACCAAACTCACAAGTAATATGGAATCTATGCATAAGCAATAGATTGAAAATTGATACACTGAAAAGAAATTTTTTTTTTTTATATATATATTTAGGACTTATTTTCTCAGTTCAGAAGTCTTCAGAGGTCTTTTATTATTCATTAGAATTGGTCGGGAAAATAACACAGAAACTAGTAATACACTGGGTGCTACAGAAGTTCATACAACGAGCTCTCCACTGATAGAGCTAATTGTAATTCTTGCTGCTTAGCACTGAAATTTTTTAACCTTATATCTGTGAAGGCAATTATGTGAAGAATTAGTTAATCCCCCAGACATCAGCTTTACCTGCGTTATTTTAAGGCACATACAGAGACATCTTTATTTCATGAGTAGCCTAAGGGAGCACAAGTTGGTGTAACTTCTGTTTTAGCGGGGCCTGGAGGAAGTGCAAACTGCAGCAACTTAGATTCCTCCGATGTTACCCGCTGTGTCTAGATATAGTTCCAGCCCTTGAATATAGTGATGCCTGTTTCATGCAGAGTTGTGAGTGCCAGTTGTCTGACACGATATCAAAAGACAACACTGAGCAAACATCTGTGGTGCTGTAACAGTGCTCTGATACACTCTGCCAGGCTGGTTTTCTGTGTTCACGGGTAGACAGCTGCCGACCTCAGCAGCTGTAATGAAGGATCATATCTGAAGCACGAATGTTTGAAATGGAGGTGTAGCAAATCTTGGGTCACTGTGGTTTATATAATTTAGAGTCCTGGGATACGATTTCATAGGTAGCTTCCTCTTTCTGGTAGTCACTTCCACCAGAAGAGAGGGAGGTCTCTCGTTCCCTTGATTTCCGTAGTTCTGCTTCTCTCTAACTCACTGCTGTCCTCCTAGTCCTATCTCCTGCCTTGCTTCAACTCCAGTGCTTGTTTGATCCTTCCAGGAAGTCATTAGCATGCAGTAAAACAACCCAGCTTTTTTTTTTTGGACTTAGTTTCTGCTAAATTAGTGGCATATAGCAGCTCATAGAAGGGTTCAATGGGTACCAATACCTGCTGGGAGCAGGAGGGGGTGGAGAGAGGGATGGATAAGAAGGATCTTCCAGTTGCAGTGACAGAGTTACAACATTGGCTCACCATGTTGCATGGAATGACAATCTTAATGCCATCCACTTCTTGCAGCATATATGAGGCAAGCTGTAAGTTGTGGTTTATAGCATGCTTTTTCTAGGAAGGACAGACTCTTTCCAGCTTCTGGCTGAGGACGACAGCTAGTGCTGATAACCGCTTCAGGCCACAAAATGCAAACACGAGCCAGAACCCACAGACATGTTGTCCATGGAAGAGTGAAACACCTGAGCTTGATGCTACCTAGGAAGGTTAAATTTATCAGTTTAGTTACAGCAGCACAGGTTTTAGTTCAGTTTACAAAACACTTCTGAAGTCCAGGATGGCTCAGTAGAGGCTGATCACCAAATAACACCCATTACTTGGGTGTGAGCTACTTGTTAGAACCTGGATTGGTTATCTCTGCTTTTCACTGCAGGGGTTTCTCTGAACATGTTGCAGACATCTCCTTTGAAATGTTAGGCCAAAATTCAAGAAAAGAGTTAAAATTTAAACTGCATTTCACTTTAGGTACCTTACTCAAGGTTATGAATTCTGCTTTTAAACCAACATTTAACTTTTATACACTTTACAACTCATAACCCAGCCAGGAACTTTGAGCTCAACTTTTGGGATAGGTATTTTGCCCTGCTATGCTTAAAAGACAGAAGTATTTTTTTTATTTTTTTAAAGGATTAAGCTCTAGAAACAATGCTTAAATTTAATAGCTAGAGTTGGAAATTATTGCATATTTTGGCTTTCAAACACCTGCCAACAGTCAATTGCTCTCTACAGTGTATTATATTTTTAACTGTCAACATCAGACTCAGTGTCAGTGCCAGACAAACTGTGACACTAACTAGTCTCTAAGTGTGGACTGGAATCCAACCTAGGAAATTCTAAGATGAGGCTTCAAACTCACATCATAGCTCTATCCATTCATTTATTATTTAGAAAAAACAGTCTGTAATGTTTTATTTCAGTAAACTGAACTGATAGCTTTCAGCACTTCTGGAATAAATCCATACAGGGCTCAGTTCCCAGTCAGGCACAAAAGGTTTGTTTGATTAACATTTCCAAAGTTCTTGGTCCACCTCTTGTATTATTTAAGAAACATTCTTAAGGTAATGATGTTTGGAGAAGCTTTTAAGCAGACTGCTCCTGCAGGTTGATGGACATATTCACTTTCTTTTTACATTGTCACACCTTGAGGAATCTGACAGCAGAAGCACGGTAAGAAAAGACGAAGAACAGCTTGTAAACTAGGGAGGAGTGCTTTCATTAGGGAAATCAGGGTGCCGCTTTCACTCTTCTCTACACATTTTGAGCTGCTTTTATCCCCATCTTTATCTATTCACACAGGCAACAGTCAAGCCAGATAAAGTATATGGAGGATTTCGGTTACTTTACTTACGCTTTACTGCAAAGGGAGAAGTTTCTAAACTTCTTGATAACTATTTCAGAACAAGAAGAAGAAATAAAGTCTTGCTTTTTTGCGTCTTGAAAAAATGACACCTCTGCCTAGTTCTTAATACTGTTCTTGGTAATACACCATATTTCACTGGCTTCTTTGGCTACCTTTGCACACTGATCCACTTGTTTTAGAAAACTTCAATTCAAAGTTTGGCAACATGCATGCATGGTTTACATTATTGTTCTGTAGATGCATTACTTTAACTGCAGAAAAGCACTTCTGCCACTTTCTTCATGATTCACTCAGTTTTATGAGGTCTTTTTGTACTTCCTAACCCTCAGTGTGGATTTTGGTTACCAAAAAGAGATTAGAAGCATCTGCAGATGTAAATACTTCATTTTCTATACATTTTTCTTGATCAGTGAGTATGTTTAGTTGAACAAAACTACCTTCAACACTGTTTCCTGTGGGACACCTTTTGTGCCTTTCGGCTTTCCCTCATTCCTAGTTTAAATATTTTTCTATGACCTTGCATGGGTCCATTTGGATTGAACATAACCATTGTGGTTTAACTTCATCTGGCAACTGAGCACCACGCAGCCGCTCACTCACTCCCTCCAGTGGGATGGGAGAGAGAATTGGAAGAGTAAAAGTGAGAAAACTCATGCGTTGAGATAAGAACAGTTTAATAATTGAAATAAAATAAAATTGTAATAATAATAACAATAATAATAAAAGAATATACAAAGCAAGTGATGCACAATGCAATTGCTCACCACCCGCCAACCAATGCCCAGCCAGTCCCTGAGCAGCGGCCCCCCCAGCCAGCTTTCCCCCAGTTTATGTACTGAGCATGACGTCCCATGGTATGGAATGTCCCTCTGGCCAGTTTGGGTCAGCTGTCCTGGCTGTGCCCCCTCCCAGCTTCTTGTGCACCTCCAGCCTTCTCAGTCGGTAGAGCATGGAAAGCTGAAAAGTCCTTGGCTAGTGTAAGCACTGCTCAGCAACAACTAAAACATCGCTGTGTTATCAACATTGTTCTCATGCTAAATCCAACACACAGCACTGTACCAGCTACTAGGAAGGAAATTAACTCTATCCTAGCTGAAACCAGGACAATAACTCTTCCTTCTGGTACAGGTTCTTCAAATCCCATAAAGTTCCCCAATTCATAGTAAATTTAAGTCTCTCTTCTCCACATCACCATCTCATCGCTGCATTGAGACTCTGGATCTCTGCCTGCCTTTGAGGCTTCAATTTTGACAGCATTGTGGGGAATTCTAGCATGGTAGCTACTTGAATATAGCTCCCAGAACTGCCCTCGTCTACTTTTCCGCTATTGGTGCCGACATGGAACTCAGACGTTGGCTCCTACACTGCGTATCTGTGCAACTTATCTTATGGGGTCTAAGATTCCATCTTTTGCATCCAACAGCAGGTAAGTTACTATGTGGTCCTCTCACATGCCACAAATGCAGCTATCTATGCACCTAATAACTGATTCTCCCATTCTTACTGCCTGCTGTTTCTTATCCCTGAAAATCCACAGCAGCAACATCCTAGATGCAGGAGGGCACTCTGACATCAGCATGTCTCTTCTCAGATACTACATCCCCCTCTTTCAGCTGAATGCCCTCATTCCCTGAGACTTAATGGGCTGTTGTTTTCAAGTTTCACCAGGTAATAGCTATGGGACAAATTTTACAATAGCACACCTTTTTCTTCAGCTGTTCAGATAATGTTTCAATTATCAGTTGGCTGTGATGTGCTGCTAATGCTGAATAAATGATATCTTTCAAGATCAATTCATCTTTCTCTCTCTCTGACAGATTGCATAGATTTCAGGAAAGAATTTTGTCTGTCTTTATTTTAGGAAGTGTACAGGTTGCTTTAGGTGCTACCCCAAAATAATATTTGCTCATATGCATATGTTTACCTGTCTGTCTAGTGTTTTCCATCTCTATGCAGGCTATATGTGTTGTGCAGTAGCTGTGGTACTTAAAATAACGCAGGTAAAGCTGATGTCTGGGGGATTAACTAATTCTTCACATAATTGCCTTCACAGATATAAGGTTAAAAAATTTCAGTGCTAAGCAGCAAGAATTACAATTAGCTCTATCAGTGGAGAGCTCGTTGTATGAACTTCTGTAGCACCCAGTGTATTACTAGTTTCTGTGTTATTTTCCCGACCAATTCTAATGAATAATAAAAGACCTCTGAAGACTTCTGAACTGAGAAAATAAGTCCTAAATATATATAAAAAAAAAAAAAATTTCTTTTCAGTGTATCAATTTTCAATCTATTGCTTATGCATAGATTCCATATTACTTGTGAGTTTGGTGTGTTAGGTGCTGGGTACACACAAGACAAAGAGGTGATCGCTTAGTGTAGAATTTGAATATGAAGTCAAGAGTCCGACAGAGTCTGACCTGATGATTCGTTTGCGTGATATACTCTTAGCCCCTTTTATAGCTGATGGCGAGAAATAGGCATGTACAGGATGTAATTAATCCTCCTGCTCCCATCCAGACATGGAATTGCATCACATAAATATAAAGCATAGATAGAAAGCACATGCTAAAATAGTACTATCAGGATCATATGTTACTTTGTACATGCTGATTAAATGTGGTGTGTACTCCATTCATGTACATTCATGTACATTCATGTACATGGTTTTCATTTGGATTGTTGGATGATTCTTGTTAATTTCCGCTGGTGATAATTAGCTTTTTACCACAAACGATACAGTGGGATCAAATATACCATGGAGTCTTGTCCTACAG
>NW_008825538.1:1921419-1924214 GCF_000699105.1 Pygoscelis adeliae | reverse complement strand
TATTATTATTATTATTATTATTATTACATTATTATTATTATTTTATTTCAATGATTAAGCTGTTCTTATCTCAACCCCCGAATTCTTCTCACTTGTCCTCTTCCCATTCTCTCCCCCATCCCACCACGGCAGGGGGAGTGAGCGAGCGGCTGTGTGGTACTCAGTTGCTGACTGAGGTTAAACCACGACAGTGCTCTCACATCGAGGAGGGTCCAAAATGCAGTGTCATCATAGCTTTGTAATCCTGAACCACACTGTTTATGAAGACTGGAAGAACCCAAAGTGATGTAAAAGCCCATTAGGAACCAAGAGCAACGTTCTGCTACCTACAGTGGGCAAGGGCATGTAATGTAGAGAGCTGTGACTTACTTCCAGATTGTCTAGTATCTCCACATGGCTGTGCAGGACCAAGTAGGGATAAAAGATTTCTGCAAAGACCCACATTAATATACTTCTTACAGTTTTAAAACTGGATTGATTGCTGGCCCAGTCCACGTTATCAATATACAGTGATACTGATATGCCCTGTGACCATTCACTGCTAACGGTAGCTATTACTGATAAAGCTGACTGTTGAAAAAAAGGTTTTGGAATAATTTCTAAGTAAATTTCCACCCCTTGGAAGTCTGAGGTTCTTCACTTTGTAGCACGACAGAGTAACCTTCAAACTCATTAGTAGCAAGAAAATCTCCCAATATAAAAATATCTCCTGTTGTGCTGGGTGGGTTTTCCATACATGCACAGCATGCTTTCATATGGCAAAATTTCAATTATAGATTAAGAGAATGAAAATACAGAAAAGAATAAAAGTTAAATGCTCAGACACAGGGTACACCTGAAATTCAAACAAAATGGCAATGGAAATGGTCCTTATAAAAACTAATGAAACAATTATACTTACTGGAATTCTTAATTGACTCTGTGCATCTTTTAAAATTGTAAACCTTATCTCTTACACTGTCTTTCTCTATTTGGTAAGTAGGTTAGCAATTAAAACACATGTATTTAAATTTTTGTAGTGGGTGGCTGAGGAAGAATGTTATGCATGGCATTTACTCTCTATTCAATTTTTTAAAGCCATGTTTTACTAAATAGATTATTTTGATGTCTCTTTGAAAAAAGAAAAAAACCAACAAAATTATCATCCTGAGTTGGAACAAATCATAATTAATACTGTGTGGATGAAATCAGGCTTTGCTAATCCAATGAAAGGCTTCTTTAATGGAGATTTAAAACAGAAGAAAGAAAATCCAGTCTTTCTTTCTTAATATGCCCCCCGAAAAAATATTTAAGCCCTTTATACAAGGTTAAACTTTTAGGAATCTGGACTCCATCAGGCTTATAAATATCTTTATATGAAAATACAGTCTAGTGGAAAATGTGTGGAATCTAGTGCAGAAAGTGTCAAAATACAAATCTAGTCATTCCCATTCTGTCACTACCAGTTGTCAGTCCAAGACAGTTCACCATCTAAGATCCAGATATTATCTAATCCTGTGCTCAGAATTATTTTTTTTTTCCTTAGTCAAAGCCTTAAAATATAAATAAACAGAAACCATTTACAACCCTGACATTGACTTTTGTTCTGTGATCACAGCACATCCATCTTCCTATCTCAGCCTGTGGGATCCAAAGAGGGTACAGCAAAGAACTTTTTTTCTCTGAGGGAAGAAACTGTATCAATTCCTATGTTTTGGGAACATTCATTGTCATTAGAAATACCTTTAATGTGAATAGAAATACACTATCAAACTGTGGCTATGTCATATCCTCTGCTAAGCAGCCAGTGCATCTGTATGTAGAAAAAGAACCATTCAATACCTATTTCAGAAAAGGCTGCTGCACTTGCAAGAAACGAATTCAGGCCTTAAGGACCAGTAGACCAATCGGATGGCATGGACAGAAGCACATGGACATATGTACTGTAGTACATGTACAAGAAGCCCTACACTTTCTATGTGTATGTGATTAGAGATAACACATGTGTGTGCTATAGACTACACAGCAATTTTGTCAGAACTCATTGGAAAAAATTTCCAACTCCCGTGGACAAGTATTTTTGGAAGTGAAAGAAGACATGTATTGGAAAATCTTAAGTTAAAACTAGCCTTACCAATTGTTCTTTTTCTACAGTTGGTCCGGTCATGCGCAGGGAAGATCATCGTGGATTGGATTCAGTCTGTAGATTGAGACACGTACAGTTAGGTGTCTGTATTTAGGTGTCTACATGTGAGTTAGACATCTAAGTTCCTATTGCAGTCAAATGGGGTTAAGTCGCTAGATCCTTAGAGTCCCTTGATTACATCTCCCCTGACTCTAATGGGAGCATAGACAAGTATTTCACATGTAGACGCTTACATGAAAATGCCTGACTTGAGATGGTTTAATCTTTAAACAATATCACACACCATACCGAGACTTAGATTCCTCATTCCAAATTCACAGAAAATATGCATTCCTGTTGACGGATGATCAACTCTTCTAAATATCAAGCTATTTTGTTAATGTTCAGGAACACAGTTCTCAATGAATTCCACATCCATAATTTTGTAAAGCGCCCCTGTGCATATGCAAATGAGTATCTATAGGCAAATAGATGATAGTGATATCTCTTGAATATTTAATAGCTGTGTCTCTACTAGTGTCTAAACTGGCCAGTGTGTGGTCTTAAACATTGACATGTTGTACAAACTGCTTAATTATTAATACTCTCTGACATAGTTTTGGCTCATTCTCAGTCTCCCAAACTGCACGTGGTCACAGTCTGGTGGGTAGCACAGACCTGCTCTCAAGTA
>NW_008825538.1:1907896-1921397 GCF_000699105.1 Pygoscelis adeliae | reverse complement strand
AAAGAGCGTTCAGCTATGTGAATGCCATGACTCTTTCCGTTAGGGCCAGAGAACAGGTAGAAAAGCCACTGACCTGTTTTAAATACTAATATAGATGTAGCTAATAAATATTTGACCTCACTTTTTCTCTCCCTTTTCACCCAAGATCTTTCAGACTAGGCATAGCATTCATACAAGGTCTGAATTTCTGTGGTGTCAGAGAAAGCAAGGAATCAGCTATAGACCACCTATATTCTGTGTTAAATATTCAAGGAACCATGCTAAATGCCTTAAGTCATTAAAGCTACAGTATATGTTGGTTCTGAGACTGAACAGTGTCTGAAGCAACTTCAGAAAAAGAGGCGGATCACCACTATCTCCAAACGAGTGCATTATCTATTATGGAGCTCATCTGAATGTCAGAAGTCTGCCAGTTTCCCAGCTGCACCATGCTGATAAGCCTGAAGAAGTCCAAAAAAAAAGAAGGACCCTGCTGCTTTTGTCTTTGCTTTTGAATACAGTTAATTTAGAGAACATTTTTGACAGGTTTTGATCAGAATTGTAAACCCTTGATGATATGAAGGTAGTCAATATGAATATACTTCTCTCCATAATGTCAGCATCTTTCAGAGAGGAAAAGTACATGGTTAACACATTCGGGGTACTCTTGGTTTTTCCACGAATGTGAACACATACAGAACACATATGGAAATTGTTTAGCCTCTATATCAAAAACTTACTAAATATAGACATACTGGAGTTGTTCTTAACCCAAGTTAATGGAGAAAAATGTATTTAGAAAGATTTCTATTATATATAAGTTAAATACTTAACCTTAAGCGTGCGTGTTATTGCATTAATGTTTTAAAGATTGGCGTTTTGAAACTCAGTCAAAAAGCAGAGGAGAAGGTGGATGATCTCTATGGTTGAAACGGTTAAGGAGAGAAATGCTTGCAAATTTTTTCCTATGTTGATTCTTTATTTCTGCTTTAAAATAACACAAATGAATAAATAAACACAAAGCCACTAAAAAATAAATTTCTGAAGAACAGACTTCCAGGCTATATTATTAAGGCCAAAAGATTAGCAACGTCCTAGAAAAGTAAGTAACCATTATAGCTGTCAGCAAAAAGATATTTCAGGGGTATGAAAGCCTCATTCTTTCTGGTGTAAACTGACCATCAAGAGCTAGGAGGAAGAGGAGTTACGCCTTTATACACTTATTCCATAATAATTAATAGTAATTACAAAATTTTTCTGAACTTTTCTTTGGATTTGAACTTGATGGACTGAATCTGAGTTCAAAGTGTTAGTCTATACTCTATCACCTCTAAAGGTATCTGGTACAACTTTTGATTTGGTTATCACCATGTATTAAGATAGACCATCATCGTCAGCATTGTAAGAAACATCAGTTTGAGAAGGATCTCTTTTTTTGAAGAGTATGTTCTACAAATACTGTATTTTATCCCAGTCTTCTTATCCAAGCAGTCCCTGAGCCTTCTCCCAGTGACCATACACTGCTATCAAAATGGTCGGGCATGCTAGTGTCAATCTTTGCATATTCAGAAGATTCACGCGTTTAGGAAGCATCAGATTAACTGTACATGCTCAGGCTGTCTGATCACAATCATGGTAGGTCTATCCACACCCTTGCCTGGGCAAAAAGTTTCCAGGAATGATAACAAGCAAGGGAGACTGCTACTAGCAGAGCTGCTCACTCAGCCCACTCTCAATTGACCTCTTTTCTGGATGTTTCTCAGGCTGAGAGAACCAGATGGCTCTGACCGCACCAGCCTTCTCCTGATTGCTATCTCTCCCAAAAGCTTTTCTGTCCTTTGTATCTGACCATGTGAAGTGAAAGAGATGTCTTTTATCCTTTGCGAAACAGTGGCAGCTATTGTCCTGGCACCAAGACATTATATTGGGGGCTGACTTTGGAGGATCCCAAGGAGGAAAGGCCACTTGGATTGTGCCACAGGTCAGTTGATATACTTTCAGGCCTCTCATGGACCTCAGGCTGTAAGTTAAGGAATGTCCCTGCACTACTGGTGTCTCTTTGGCTTACTGACACTTTAGGGACTACTAGTTCTTTAAGTATCCCAGCTCTCTACTTACCACTGGGGTATTTATTTGCTGACCTACTCATTTACTCACAAAACTGGACTGTTCATATTGTAAAATTGTCAGATATATTTTTGGCTCTAGCCAGTGAGTATTCTTCCAAATAATTTCTGGTAGAGTTCGGTCATTTGAAGGGGCCAGAGATCACTTTCAACAGGCAGTTGGGATGCAGCCACTTTGTTTCGGAGTCCGAAGAGTTCACTAGCACAGACATGAACCATACCATGTTGCTCTGAATAACAGAAGAACGGTCCCAAAGATGTTTAATTTTCTATTACAGATGTAGACATTGTGCATCACTGATCAAACAGAACAGAATAAGAAAAATTGTCTACCAGCTTGAAGCTAAATTATCAAAGCCATGACTTTTTTTTAATATGTTTTAATCACTCTCTTATGCAATGTATCATGCATCTTCTAATGGTTTTCATCTTCTGTCACACAGTTTTTAAGCGGTTAATTATTCTACCTATATAATCAGCATGCACACAAATTCTAGGCTGTAGTATCCACATCTATACAGTTCATGCTTTTTTATATTTTAGTGACATATCTGGGCATTTTCCAGTTTGTATGTCCTTTCCTACTGAATGCCACATATATCTTTTCTATCCAGTACCCTCTAAATCTTGTGAACACCTTCACAAGTTCTTTGATGCGTTACAGATATCCACCTTGTTAGTCTAATATGCAGCTCCATCTCAGTTACTGTGTTAAGCTCATTATTTCAGTTGCACAGCTATGACAATTAAATTTCTCATCTGTTAAGCTTCCACGGTACTTATTTCTCCTATGTGCCTTTCCTGTTCTCTGTCTCCATCATCTACTTAAAAAAATTTGAGTAATTTTTAGTTTACTTTTATGCTGTGCTTCGCTGACTGGAGCTCTTTTTCTGTTTGAGCTGTATACCATATTGTAAAAAAACCCCACAAAATAGCTGAGAGTGATGTTTTATAATTATAACATTTCAAATTAAACAGAATTTACCAGTATTCATGTCTTAATTGTTTTCTGTGCATTAACGCTGCCTGCTGTCATTTATACTTCCCTAAAGATTTCAGTGCTAATACTATTATCCATTTCTTCTGGACCACGGACCAAGGAACTGCACATCCCAGTTACACAAAGAATTATGTGTTCAAATTTTCTTGTATCAGCAGCTATGCAGCTGACTTATTTTACAGCACTGAGTTGTACAACAGACAAGCAAATGACAAGGGAACAATGTACGAGAGACTCATATTCGGTTTAGTCCTCAAGCGTGAGATTATTCTACAGACATTACTGAAGAAAAATCGTTGGTAATGAATGTCCTGAAACAAACTTCCTGTGTCTCTGTGTCCACTCACATATAATGTTATTACATAAACTTGTTAATAAGTACATGAAGCTTCCTTTTAAAATATTTACATTTTTAAAACAAATACTTCTGCTGTGGGACTTTTCTGGAAACTCATAGCTTCAATGACTAGAGAGATTTTTGTTTCAAAGTGAATGCAGTCATGGTCAGTTTATTAATTTCTGTGCCAACGCTGCTGTTTAACTTCTTTCCATATTTTTTACAGTTTGTGGTTTTGTAAACCAAATTTTACAGAAAGGCTGTGTTTTACTAAAGTAAAGCAAGCAAATTCTGGTTATATCTCAGACTCTGATTCATGGTCATTGTAGCTGTTCTTGTCTACATTTGTCTCAGTGGACAGATCTATGATGTCAAGTAATAGGTGGGGGAAAATGTTGCAATAATCAAGACAGGAGCTGCTAATAAACTGGTTGAGAACCGTAGAAAGTTATATGTGGAGATGATAAGGGGATAATAACACCCAGAGTACAGGCCCAATGATCAAGACGATTTTGATGATATAGGGTCAGAATACAAAAGCAGGAGAGGTAGGATAATTTTTCAGTTGTTTTAGCGAATACAGAAAGTCAGTGTCAAGGAAGAAAAAGAGGGGGCCATGGCCAAAATCCTTCAAACACTAAAAACAGGAGAAAGATGAAATAGAGGATCTACTGACAGAAGAGAGCTATGCTGAGGGAACTAAAGCATGCATCGTAGTACAAGCAGTAGTATCAAAAGAAGCAGGAAGAAGAGTATGTATTGTCAAAATAAGTCAGATGATCAAAATGTGTAATATTATTCACTTAAAGTTTTCCATATCTGTGTATGAGGGATTAAGAAATGGCTTTCTGAGATGTTACGGGGAGAAGAGTGTAAAAGCCTGTGCAAGGCAGTGCAGGATGAAAGGAAACTCCCCTCCCCAAGCTCTGAAATAAACCACTAGCAAAGTAAATACATTCGATAGCAAATACAGGTGTGCGGCTCTGTGCAAACTGCATTTTGCACTAGACAGTAAATTAGTTCCCAACCAGCCCAAGACCAGAGTTAATACAAAATAAACACAGCAGCATCCTTTTTTTTTTTTCTTTAACTCTGAGCAAAGCACTAAAAATTCAGAGCAACGCTGGGTGGTAAACATTACTCCCTCTATAAATGACTGGCCCGTTGCTAATGGCAACAGCTCTGTTCCTAAAGTTAGCTGAGCTCTTACAGTGGCAAATTCAGTGTCCTCACGTAGCTTGCAGGATTTAGCTCATCAGTTTTGCCAAGTCCTGCAGCCATACAACTGCATTTAAGCATAAACTTTTCCTTTCTCTTTGCATGATATTTATCAAAGAAAAATACAGTTAAAGCTAGAGCCTGATTTGTAGTATCCTGAATATGTAAATGGATTCAATATTTAGTCTTGCCATTATGTGATGCCATTTTATCCCAAATGAATGCTGTAGGACAGATCCTTTAATTCCAGACACAGATGGATGGAAGTAATTCATCCAAATTATGGGTCATCACCAAAAAGGGACTTAGGACTAAACCATGTGTTGCTTAGGGTTTCGAACTGTGGTAAGCAAGTGTTTGCTGGGATAATGTGGTGTGAGAGTCAAACATTGCATTAGTTTATGGTTACAGTTTTGCAAATAGATACACACAATATCCGATCTCTGGGGTAAATGAGATGATTAAAAATAATCCCTTGTCCTGATTTGTGAGCCTTCCTTTTGGTTTCAGAGACCCTTTCATCAAAGTCAATGAGGAGAACAAAAGTATTTAAACAAGAACTTTTTACGGCGAATTAGGAATCGGTTTTGGAAATGTGTTTTGTTGTTTGGACTTTGGTTTTGAATTCCAAGAATTTAGAAAATTGTGAGTTATAAATGGGATGTCTAAATTGTTGTATTAAACAATGCTTAATATTTCCTTTAAAAATTTGGTTTCAAATTTCATTTTGATTTTTTTAAAACAAAAAAATGCATTTCAAACAAGAATTTTTTCCTCATAATTACAAAATTGTAGAAACAATTCCTTTTCAGCCACGTGTTGGTGACAAAGAAGATGGGGAAAATTTCTAAGTATCAGTTCATAACCTTTACATTATTGTGCTTGGAACTTCATAAACTAAAGAGATAAAATACAAATTATTACTTTTCCTCTTTTATGGCTTTTCAAGGGAAGGCATAATTATCTAAAGACAACACTGACTGTCCCACAATTATTACAGTCACAACCTGAAGCCCCAAAGAGAATCAGGAGCTGGTAGCATAAGGCACTGTAAAAGCACAGTACATTAGGGTTATCTACTCAGAGCTGCATATCACCTAAACTGATTTCAGGAAAAAAGTAAATCATTATGAGCTTGATAACTCAAGGTTGGACCCGTCTATTCCATTCTGTGCAGTTTTATATCATAGTCATTGCAACAGTGTCTGGGACTCAGTTTCATAATGATATTTAGGCACCCACTTCCAGTTGCTTTTTCTGAGTGTTGGACACATAGATGAGGGCTGGGAGGAAGGTGAAAAAAATGACATTTTTTTTTCACTGATTTGCTGTTAACAAGGGATGAAGAGTTTTTATGCTGCTTTTACATAGGCTGAGATGTCAGCACCAAGAGCTGAAAGAGCTGATGAATCAGGTCATGGATGCTACCAAAAATATCTTTGAGCTTCACAAACTTTATGCCTCTTTTCTCTGAAACACTTTGTTGTTGTTACTGCATGTGCAGCACACTTCCCTGCCAGGTAAATACAAATCTGCTTCCTGTAATGCTTTACAAGCATTATTTGCTGCCGTAAAACATAAATAAAAGCATAAAATATTGAGGAAGATATAATTTTATAGTACATTAAAAATAAAAAAAAATTAACAAGCATGACAGGTTAACAGTTTACAAGCATCAAAGGAGTAGGCGAATTATGGCATTATCGGCAGCAGAACAAGCTATCTCGCGATTAGCCCTGGAGTACTTCATTTTTCCAGACCATTTCTAATTAGAGTCTTGAAATGAGATCCTGTTAGCAAACCCCTAAATTACAGGCAGCAAAATGGGGATTCAATACAAGCATTTCTGGTGTAGTACATGACTGTGAGCCCAAAACACTATGTTCTGCATACCAAGCATTTGAGCTGTACATGTATAAAATGATTATATGGAAAACTGGGGGGGGGGGAGAATTCAAAAAAGCAAAAGTGAAAGTAACAACTCCCCATGCAGGTGGCCTTTGTGGGTGCATTTGCCAATGGAGAAATTGCCATGTTGTGCAAAGGGCCAAGAATACCCAAAGGTATTTTGCAGAAAAAATGGTGAATTTCCACATCAGCATACTTAAGAACTTAGGTGCTCAAGATCAAGAACTTGAAAAATCAGAGTCTAAAGCAGGAAAGGGAATGGGAAAGGAAAAGGGAAAAGGAAAAGGGAAAGGGGAAAGACTGTCTAACAGGGAAAAAAAGCCAACACTTTCTTGCGTCTACAAGCATGCAATAAAAGCCATGAAGCCTCACATTCATAAAATATGATATGGAACAATGTACCATTGCAAGCAAAAGGCAGTATATCTTGGCCAAATCTTTCTTTTTACTGACATATCACATAGGGTGTAAAGACGTATATGTATGCATATGAGAAAAAAAAAACATGTCTTTAGATTATGTTAAAGTAAACATTACTACAGATTCATAATACCTTTGTTATATATGACTGAACTATATGCTTTTTAAGTTTAAAATAAAAAAAATCTAAAATTAATTACATAAATTATCTAAAATATAAAATGAACTAATTATAGAAATAATCTAAAATATAAAATTAACTAAGAGATCAAAGTAGGATTCTAGTTAGACTGTGGCCTAAGGTTTGCTTTTACCATTTTTATTCTCCAGCCAAAAGCATCCGAAGTGTTTGTGTTTCACCCTGAAGTTAAACCAGTCTCTTGAGTTGTCACTGAGTGAACCCACCAGTAGAGGTAAAGGAATCGATTAGATACTTCCTGAAACTATATCCATTGCAGACAGTAAATGTATAAATAAACAATCAGAGGCTCTGGTCCAGGGTAATTAGTTTAGGAACCTAAAGTAGATACGGATGTGATTAAATATTAGTTTCTTAGTAGAGGACACGGGAAGGAAACCAGTCATCTGAAACCAGCGGCACAGGTTGCCTGTGCAGTTAGTGAAGTGAGGTAGGTGCTTCTGTAGGTTTCCAGGGGGTTCTTTGCTTTACCTAACGACCTAATATCTTTACAGTCAATGAAATTACTGGTGCCTGTAAGAATATGTAGTATGAGTAGTACTGGAAAGAAATGGTGACTTTCACTCTCAAGATAATTTTTTGGGAAGTTAGTGATATTTTCCTACTACAACAAAAATTAAGGAGAACAAGAAATTTTGGAGAAAAAAAAGGAAAAGGAAAATACGCTACTGAAAAGCTAGAATATATCAAATGGGGATGATATAACAGGTAGGGAGCTCATGAAGGGCAACTCAATGACTGTGTCTTTTGTCTTACACCATCCGAGAAACTAAATAATAGACTCTAAGAGCAACCAGAAACATGAGAATATAAAGCAAGGGAAAAATTGAGGGGAAAGTTCCATGAAAATTTTGTTAACAAAGTGGTCATTTCAGTAATGGAACAGAGATGGGAAATGGCTCTTGGAGCAATTTGATTTTGATATTTCAGACATCTGGCCTTGCTGGATCCAGGCAGAAGACAGAGTAAGGTTTCTACTTTAAGAGGGAACAGCCCAATAATAGCAGATTCTGCTGTTCGTCAGAATTGTTCTTATAGTGATAAGCTATATGCTCTGAAACTGCTAGAGACAGAAACAAATTGCAACAGAGAGAAGCTTTTGATGCTTATTTCATAGGCAGAAATGATAAAATATATGAAAGGGTCAAATGTAAAAGGAGGTACCAGGACCAAGAGGAAGCAGCTTTTATTACCCTGGTCAGTCTAACTGAACATTGCAAATACGAAATGGTAAAAGGAGACCTAGTAAGGAGGAGGGTAATTGCTGGTATCAGAAACACTGATCTATTAGCACAATTTCAGTTACATCTAGATCTCACTCTGGCAGAAGCTCCAGCACAAAAAAATCAAAAAGTAGCAATATGACTCCTTTTTTTTAGTAGCAGAAAGGGAGATAATCTCAGACAATATTGATTTAATAAAGAATGAAGACACAGATAAGGAAAGGGTTCTATTGAATTTACTACACTAAGAATTGAAAGGCCAAAAGATTTCAGTAGGGCAGAGAGATGGAAAATCTGTGGAAGTTGTAGTAAAGCAGAAACTACAGCTGACAACTGTGTTTAGCATAAGAAAGGGGATTTAGTTCACACCAGAAGGAAGAGCATTGTACAGCAACCTGCCAGTTTCACAGAATAATAAAAATGATCCAAGGAATTTTAGCTTTAGGTAGCAGTGAATCCTTATTTCTGTTATAACAGAAAAAACCAGCATGAACCTAAATGCTGAAATTCTTAACCAAAAATGGTCATTATAATTTCAGTAATAATAATTTATAGTTAATCTAATAATGGATATTTGTAAAAGCAAATGAAAATATATACAGGAGTAGTTGCATGGGTTGCAACACAGGATATTTGTAGTCAGTATCCAGATGAACTGGAGAAAAATACAGTTCTTGGAAAAATATAATGCAAAGACTGATGCTTTCCTAGTAGGTGGCCAGCAAAACAAGGTCAGGGATGCATCAGTAGCAAAAAGACAACTTACTGAAGAGATGTAGCCACATGTCTTTATGGGAATAGAAGAGTTGCCAAGGGAATATAAAATCAAACGTGTGACATTAGCAATTCTAACAGCAGTCTCTGACCTCTGTATTTTCTTGCTCAAGAAGGTAAGAAAAGAGTACAAAAGAATGGAAGATATGAGAGGTATCAGATAGTATCATATATCAGGTATCAGATAAAAGTACTTAAGGACTCATATGCGATGAAAGTCCCAAAGCTCAGCAGAAAATTAGCATACTTATGTGGAGGAAAAAAACAAGCTTCTTATATTAGCTTCTTTACCATAAGCCAAATATTCTCAATGTTATATAATTTGAAAGTCCTCTTGTCCTTTCTCCTCCCTGGCTTTTTCATGAAAGAATCTAAGCATTAACTGTATTCATCATTGTATGTGGAAGGTACTGTGTCAGCTGGCTCCCAGTCAGCATCACTCTAGCAACAGAAAATTTCTGAAAAAGAAATCTCAGATGGTGCCAGGGTTGCTTGGCATCCTTTACCATGCAGAAGATGTGTTGGTTTATGACAGAAATAAAACTGAGCATGATGAATTTTGAGATATTTTCAACAAGCTGGCCTTGCTCTGAATGAGGCTACTACCTGTGAAAAGGAGCAGATAAAATGTGTGCTGTTTAGTATTAAGAAATAGGAAGTTCTGGTGAAGCATCACGTTTCTGCAGTTCCAGAAAAAGCCCGGCAAAGTTTGTGAATGGAGCAATGTTGCAGTGGTCAGAAAGACCAGATTTTGGAAAGCAAGTAACAAAGCCATTTCACATAATTTAAGAGTTACTGATACATCTACCTGTTTGGCACAATATTCCGTGTTGTGCCTGTCACCCAGAGGTAAAGACAAGGGTGCATAGTTGTTTGGTATCTCTCCCATAAAAGAAAACCTGTCTGGAGACAAAAACCAAACCCTGTTGTATTCATATCAAAAAGTTACAGAGAAATTTAGAAAATTGGCATGTTCCAGTGTATAAGCTGCTCAGAAAGCCACGGGGACTTGCAAAAGGCCTACTCTTTACGTACTTGGCTGGTTTGATAACGCCAAAACAGTTCGTAGCATCTCTACCATTATTGGATTCATATTCAACAAATGACCTTTCCTTTTAGACTGAAAGACTGTGATCAGACATGGTGCTTTCTTTTAATCTTTGATAGCAGCAAATATTCTTATGGAAAGTCTTCGTTAAGCAGAAACTCATGTAAAAGAACAGACTTTTGAGGAAGATACCCAAATAGATATATGTAAATATTGACCTGACAATAATGATACTCTGTCAATCAATAGCAATACAATTTATTATTTTTTTAATTATTTATTCAATATAAATCAAATTTATTCATTGCTGCCAAAGAGGAAAGAGTCAAGGGGATGAAATTCCAACAGATCTATTGCCACAGTAGTAAACACAAGCTGACTTTCAGATATCTGACATTGGGATTATGGAATGAAAGTATTTTTAATCCTCTGAGACTTCAGAATAGCTGCTCTCCAAAATCCTGAAGAGAGGCAAGAATACAAACAAGGGCATAGCATGAGTACGGCAGTTTGTAGGGTTTGACTAGGACAGTTCAAACCTAAGTAACAGCTGTGAAGAATATAGCATGGGAAGGAAAATAAGCAGACAAGAATATCCAAACAACACCCCCCCCAGGAAGCAGTTGCTAATATCATTAATCTCTACAAAGCTACCTGACAGACCTTGGCAGCAGACAGCAACAGCTTTTTTTTTTTTTTTTTTTTTTTTTTTTAGAGAGAGGACACACATACATTATTGTAGCTGATTACTTCTCCGTGTATACTGACCTGGCTGTACTTTCACAGATGTCAGCTGCACATGTCATCCTTTTTGGATGCCAGTACTTGCAAGATGTGAAATTTCTAAGCTCTTCATAGAAGGCTGTGGGCCTTATATTAACACCTCTGATGCATGTCTTGTATTTGCTGAAAATGTTGATTTGTTTTTTAACAGTCATATCAGAAGTCATGCTGCCTCCTCAGCAAACAGGAGGTAGAGTGGCACAAACTTAAAAAAAAATGGTAAAAATCATAAGAAGATGTGTGTGTACAACGAATATGATGTATTAATCACTTGCGTCTGGATTCTCTCCAGTAGAGCTGTAGATGGGAAGCATATTAAGAATGACTCTACCTGGAGTGCTCATTAATCTTAAACCTCAGAAGCCCAACCAGAAGGAACTGCTAGAGCAAAATCCTAAGGTTTAAACTTGGCAACCATAAAGATCCAGTGTGCAAAAAAGGGAAAACTACTTCTAGAACAAAAGGATCTTTTTTTTGACTTAAAAATCTTCTGGTGCTCTTTGTCAGAGCTCCTACTTGTGATGACTGCAAAGGTATTTCTTCAGAGGAATGAAGTGCTACTTTAATATTTCTACTGCAGTAAAGAGAAAATAGGTAACTTATAATGGTGACATGAGGTAAAAGCAAGGAGGGATGTCCTCCTCCCAATCCCTCTCCCAGTCTCAAGGAGCTGCACATGAAAGCATCAGGAGAACTGATCCAACCTAATCCTAGTTCAGAATTCAATTCAAATTTCATTCTATGGACTGGATGAGAAGATATATCAGTGGAGACAGCTTTGAGTCATTTGAAAATGTTTCAAACTCTTGATTTGAAGAGACGGGACACATTTTAACATGGTGGAAAAAAAATTCTCGATTTACTTCATGGGTGTATCAGTTAATATTATCAGTGAGTTGTACCAGCCATTAATTCCTTTATAAATGAAATTGCTTAGGCTTTTTCTTTTAATGATGAGATATAAAATAACTGTTAAAAAAACCTGTCGTCTTCTGAAGTAAATAGAACAGTATGCATTTGAATTTAGAACAGCATATAAAATGTCAATCATTGAAATTAGAGATACGTTGCATTCAAAATTTTATGCATGAAAAGAAACAGTTCTGAAGCTGTGGATGATATAAAATCTTCCCCTGCGTAGTCATACAGTAGGATCTTTGTGATTCAAATATAGTGTTTCATCTTTGTCTCTATTTTGTTTAAGTATCATGTTCAGACTCATTCTTATGTATTCAAATGTTTGGTTCTGCGCTGGTTTATTAATATCACTGTTCTGCTTCTTGGGAATTTCCTCACAAAAACTGATACAAAATATACCTGGTCTCTGAATATACTCATTTCTATTATTTTTTATATAAGAAATTTTATTTTATATCATTTCCCTTAGCTTTTAGAGTCTGTAGGCGTAACGGCATAACTTTGCACTGTTCCAGGGAATTGAAGTGTATTTCCTTTGTAAATTTTGTAGCTGTTGGTTTTGTCTCTTTGGGAACAAGAAAAGGCTAGAGATTTCTTCCAGAGAAGAAAGTTCTATTATAAATGTTTGACACACAGAGAGACTGATTTGCTAAACTATTTGCTTGTTTGTTAAAAAGATGTTTATCTCCTTATTTTTTACTTGCATTCCACTTTTGCATCTGCAAATCCCAGTCCTGAAACAAGACCCAGCTATGTTTGGCAGCAGTGGGGAAGATCCTTTTTGCTTTTGTCTTTTGGGGAACTGGTGTGAAGCATGATATTTAGTTATCATGCTCCATGACAATTTTGACATTTGCCAACTAGCATTTTGCCAGCGAGTGCCCTCACGGCTTGTATAATAGCCTGGCCCTAGCAGCAGTTATGCGTGAAGCCACTGTATTTAAGAAGAAAATTTAGCTATATACACCCATCCATCCTGTGTTACTTTCCCTGAAGGCCAAAGAATGGACCTTGGCTCCTGCTCTTCACTGTACAGACCCTACGAACCTGCAGTTCTTGGGCAACTGCATATTTCAGCTGGACGTAGAGCCAGCTTTATCCTCCACTGAGCTCTAATTGCAGCTCCCTGCCTCAAATATGCAAAATCTAAGTGAGACTGCTACTGCAGGCCGTAAAGAAGTGTAAACTGGGCTAACGTGGCACAGGACAGAGGTGAGTGTCTCACACTCTGACACGGAGTATAGCTGATGCACTTCAAAGGAAAGCTGAGCTTGGGTGGCATGGCTGTCCCCAGCACACCAGAGATCACCTGTACACAACTTGGCGCTTCACATGTCCTTTGGTCAAATATTTGCTTTGTGCATAGTCACTGTATCATATTTGCTTTTCATTACCTTCTGCTTTTATGTATTTCAAAGCTCTCAGCTGAGAGTCACTCTTTGCTTAGCTTGATTTTTTTACACCTAATGAGCACTTTCGCTATTTCTGTCTCCCTTTATAAAGCCAGGGGCTAAAGTGCTACTGCCCCTGAATTTTCAACAAGCTGACCGTCCTCCTGGTCTGAATGC
>NW_008825538.1:1906043-1907847 GCF_000699105.1 Pygoscelis adeliae | reverse complement strand
TGTCTTGCAGTTTTTCTCTCTGAAGTAATGGTAGACTAAGTGAAACTGGATAGCTACTATTCAAAACAACAAGTGCCAGAATTGCTGAAGACAAAATTCTCCAGCTTCCTAAAGCTCCTCTATTTTGCTATAATTCAGTTTCTCTGTTTTTCTATTTGCATAAATATGTTCTTTATGCTTTCAACATTCGGTGTCTCATAGGTGGTGTTAGGGAGGAATGAGTGTGAGTTATTTTCCTAATATTGAAGGGGAAGGATTTTTTTTTTCTTGACCTTGTTAGTTTAAAAGATTTATAACCAGAAGACCAGATGAATAATTCCTCCGAACAATGTCCTGTAACTCTGGGAGAAAATAAAAAATTCTCACTTAAATTAATTACATTTTGGAGCGCAACATTTTTTAATTTTATTTTACCTGAAGCAATCCAATTGAAATTTAATTGCAGCATTTTTTAATTAAAAGTGGAGAAATGGAACAATTGCAGAAATTATTCCAATGTCAAAAAAATGTAGAAATATATTTATTTTGTCACAACAAAGCCAGTGAGAGGGAGTTTCCAAAAACATCCTCCTCCCATGGCTATTTCCTCTGTGCAACTAAATGGAATAATTCACAATCAGAATTTATTAATGTCTTTGAAACTGCATCTCATTTTTCACCTCAGGTGTCTGTGTCAGAAACCAGTGCCAACAATAAGACATCAGCAGCTGCACAATGTTATCACACATGAAACCTGATTTTCACATGCCTGCCTGCTAAATACAGGCTGCCACCTATATTGGTTGGCAGATATAAATGGGAACACTGTAATGGGTAAACTTTTGGGGACTCACAATTCCTTTTATAAATACATATGCATTTGCTGTGTCTATAAGAGGCAGTTTATGACACAGTTCTTGCATTTTCAAAGTGTGGTTAAACCTTATCCTCATAAACTTGAATTCTCCTGGCAGGATCCACAGCTTTGGACCTTTGTTTTGTTTAGAACTTACTAGGCCTCTGCTGTTGTGCCATTGGAGCACATAATGGTTTTTAATGCAGTTATCCTCATCATACCCTCTAAAGCAGTATAATACTAATGGCCCCAATTTATGGTTTTAATCCATGGTGGGAGAGTATTTTTGTGTTCATCTTCCAGTGAAATATATCTAGGCACCACAGCTTGAACTTACTGCAAGTAAATGCTTTAGACATCTCCTATGGAAGCTGTGCAGATGTGGGTCACTCTTCAAAAAGACAACTACGGAAGGAGGGAACAGCATCAGATATTAATCCCTTTCTCTTAGGAAGACACACACCAAAACTAGAGGTGTTCTAGGTTTGAGTCCTCCCGTTGAAGGTCATTTGAATCCTTCCGTTTTTCAAGTGCATTCGTTGGCAGAAGTGGAAGGAATAACCTCTTTCCTTTCTGGTGAATTTGTTCCACTTTTTTAGGAAATAATTGAAAATTAATTTTAAAGAATAAAACAAACACCTTCATATAAAATTAGTATTTTTTGTTGAAGGCATGTGTGGATTCGATGGAACACCTGAGTACAAGTCTCCACTACAGATAATTCTTAACAACAAATGAAGCCATTGGATGTTTTAATGTTTCTGGCAAATATCTTTTAATTATTCTTTTTTTTTTCCCCTACTTATTTACTTTGTTATGCTTTGCTGTCACCTTTGCATCTTCCACAGTGATTTGTCAAAAAGGTCCCATCTGCTCGTCCATGCAGAATACCGATTCTGTGTTTAACTTGCTGGGTCGATCACACAGGGCAAAAGTCTTTGTGTCTGTTGCATGAAAACTGACCTTATG
>NW_008825538.1:1904113-1906015 GCF_000699105.1 Pygoscelis adeliae | reverse complement strand
GCCCTCAGAGGACAGATTCCTGAGGGACATAAAATCCTGAGAAGGGAAAAAAGAGGTTGATGTTGCTATATTGTATACAGAAGAAACTAATTAGAAAACAAAAAGCTATGAAGAGATACTGAGAGGGGAGATTAGCATAGAAGTGATGGAGGAAGAACTTTGACTTGGAAAGAAGTAAGGCAATTGGGGAATAATTTGGATCCTATATCAAAACAATGAAATTAAGGAGGCTTATCTTTCTGGTGAGGAGAGGATCCAAGGGTTATCTGGTGTAAGAGGACATCTCAATATTCTTCTTCCAAGAGAAAAATAAAATTTTACAAAAAAGAAAGTCTTAGTGGCATGTGCTACAGAGATTTGTTGCCTCTTTTAGGTTTGCCATAGATGGATGCTTCTGATGTTTTTGGAAGCCAGAGGATGTCTCATCATCAGATGCCGAGATTATTTTGTACCTAAAATAATAGGTATGAAAACAGCACCTGACACAGTACAGACATCTTTTTCACTCCTACTCTCCAAAAGGGCAGGGAAGAAGCAATATCATGGCTCCAGCCATAATGTGACTGCTCCCGAAAGCTCAAACACATTCAGCCTGCACTGCAGAGCTACTCAGCTCCATCAGTGTGACTCAGATTTTAAATTATAAGGGCTGCAATTTGCACTTGCAATGTTCAAGTGGGCATTTTAAAGTCAAACCAAGCTTGTAAAATGTTCAAATTTGTATATTTAGAGCTGTCTTGTATCATGTACTTTCTGTTATCTTCAATTAAACTACTAAAATCTTGATTTAAGGAAAGAGGTTGGCTATAAAACTGGATAAATTCTTTGAGTTCTTTTTTCTTTTCAGATTATTTATTAGTGATAACAACTAATGTACTGCTTAAGGGTAATAAATCTTATTAAACACACTTTCAATTATCTCCTAAATTAATACAAGAGTGCAGTTCCAGTGCTAAAGACCCACAGAATAAGACTGGCAGAAGAACTAATATTTGCTTCTTATGAAAGGCTCCTTATTGCCTCCAGCTAAATGATGTATATCCAATCAAGTTCTTGTCCCTAATAGAGATGTAACATATGTAAGAAGATTAAAACATTATGTACTACTTACAGAAGATGTATATAGATTTTATTCAGAGAGTACGCCGACTTCTTGCAAAGACTATATGGTAACTCATTCATTGTTTGTGGCTATTTCTCAGCATGTTTAGCAGATGTTCTCGGTAAACTCAACAATTACCTAGTCCATGATGTAGCTCAGTGTAATCATGCTACCTCAGTATGAGCGAAGGGATTTTGTCTTCAGTGGTAGAATTACTCTCTTAAGATGCAAGTTTATTTTGGAGGTGAAAGTCAGCTTTCTAAAACGTAAGGAGCGTGCACACTTAGCTGCTTCAAGAAAACACGACTTTATATACTCCCCAGCTTCTCCAGCCTGTTTAGCATGGTACCTGGCTAATTGTCATCTCTTCATACCTTAACTTCTCTTCTCCTGCCCCTGCTCTCATGAGCTTGGCTTTGGCTCTAGGGAAATATTATATGTGACTATAATAAGAGAATACTCGATGGGAATGGTTATTTGCATTCCCTTTAGCCTGGATATCCTATTAATATTCTGTGTTTCAAACACAATGCCAAGTTTGAATTTAAATGCATCTCTATGGCTCCTGTTCACTATCGGAGATGAGCTACCACAAAAAGTCAGTCTTATTTCAGCTCCTGAACACGAGAGAGAGATTTAAGGAAGGATTAAGACAGTAAGACAGCTTCATCGGGGGCCCAACTTTAATGCCTCTATGCAAACACACGTAGCATGGGCAATAAACAAGGAGTTAATGACGTGTGCATGCCTGCAGGGCTACGACCTTATTGGCATCATGGAGACATGGTGGGATGGTGCCT
>NW_008825538.1:1901782-1902033 GCF_000699105.1 Pygoscelis adeliae | reverse complement strand
TATCAAGACAGGCTGGGGGATGAAGGGATTGAGAACAGCCCTGCTGAGAAGGACTTGGGGGTGCTGGTGCATGAAAAGCTGGACAGGAGCCAGCGATGTGCGCTCACAGCCCAGAAGGCCAATCGTATCCTGTGTTGCATCCAAAGAAGCGTGGCCAGCAGGTCAAGGGAGGGGATTCTGCCCCTCTACTCTGCTCTGCTGAGACCCCACCTGCAGTACTGCATCCAGCTCTGGAGCCCTCAGCATAAGAA
>NW_008825538.1:1900418-1901393 GCF_000699105.1 Pygoscelis adeliae | reverse complement strand
TAGTTGAAGATGTCCCTGCCCATGGCAGGGGGGTTGGACTAGATGATCTTTGAAGGTCCCTTCCAACCCAATCTATTCTATGATTCTACGATTATTAGGAAAGAACACTGAGGAAAAAGCCTGGAACAGAATGAGAAGATTAGTTGTCAGTTTTTATAGTCAGGAAAGTCTTCCTTTCCATAATTCTGGAGTCAATAATTTCCTTCATCTTCCACCACATGTAGCTGACATGTTTGACCACTGGAAGCAATTTTTTTAGCCAGCATCTCAGCAGCTTGGAGGTTGGCCATGACTCCTCTGACCAGTGTCAGGATAAGCCTGCTGCCCATGCATGCTGCTTGGTCTCCTCTGACACTGAAAATAATTTTCAGGAAGGGCCAATAAAATTGTTGAACACAAACAAAGCTAACAAAATCTACATCAGCTGCAAAAAGAACCTAGAATTTTCATTTCTTCAGAGACCAGAATGGTCCAAAAACTTTGGCATAATATGAAATTTTTATACCACCTTCAAAAATAAACTAGTATCTTAGCCATAAAATGCACGTGTTAGCAATTCACTGAACCCATTTCAGTATTGGAATCATTTGTTTATTTCTAATTAACTCCCTGGAAAATGAATTGACTACATCTTCAAAGAGAAAGTTGTTCTTTTTTTTTTTATTTTTGTTTAGCTGCTTTGTATAGAGTTAAAGCTAAATATTGAATTTGACAGTTACTTCATTTTTAATTTCATCTTCTTGACCTTCTGTCTAATTCCCATTCTTCTTTAATGATTTAAATATTTCAGACCTGGGCTATTACCAACATTCTTTGGAAATAGATTTAGTTTTTGGAACAATAACAACATTTTCTTTCTTTAAAGTTTTCTTTAAACATTCTTTCATGTTTTCACCTTCCTGTTTTCAGTTGATATGTCATATTCAAACCTGCCTGTCTTCTGAGCATCACTGTCATCAGCAGCCAATGTATCGG
>NW_008825538.1:1888565-1900406 GCF_000699105.1 Pygoscelis adeliae | reverse complement strand
TTCCCTATCATAATTAGAACACAGAGAAATATATATGCATCTTGAGCTGTATAGCACTATGTATTTAGAACACACTATTTAGAAATACATAGGCAAAGCAACTGGTAATCAGGTCTGTCCTATATTCCTTCCCTGAAAACACCTGGTTTCATTTTGTTTGATACATTCTGCACCAAATTAACAAGACACTGAGCACTTACTGTAACTACTTTCCGAGCTGTCATATCTGGTCAGACACAACTATGCCTCAATTTTCATGGATTCTTGGTATTCTTGACTGCCTGCCATATAAAATTTTGTCACATAGCTACCTACTGTTAAAGACTGTTGCAGAAGCACAGTGACTAAGGCCAGAGAAGATCATTAAATCATCTAGAATGGCCTTATTTATAATAGAGAACAGAGCCATACCCAGCGATTCGACTGCAGGAGTCAGGTCTTCAGAGCTCTCGTCTCAGGTGAAAACACCTGCAGAACCTGAACTTGTAAACAAGCAAACAAGGACTCACTCAGTGATTTGTGGAGGTGATGGGAATCAGTAGTTTCAGCTGATTTCCAGCAGGAGTTGTCCATGTTCTGCTGTTCTGAAAATCAGGTTTTATTTAATAGAATTACTCTCATGCAGAAGAAGACTTCCATGCACAAAGAAATCGTGAAAGGTCTGTGAAAAGTGATAGATTTTATTAAAAGTTTTTTGTGTATAAAGCAAGATAACATCTATCCACACAAAAAGTGCCAAATGAATTTGATGTCAGCATCATTAGTTTATAAGAAGTACCCTTGCACTACTAGGTACATTGATAATTTTGTTTTATAGTAGTGTTATCATGCAGTTGGAATAATACTAATTTATTAAAAGTATCCCTTAAGTAATACAATACATATTAGAAAAGAAAAAGATGTTCCAGATAAAGATGTGTAAAAATGTACCATAGGATTCCCCCCTTATTAATGGTACAAAGGCCGTGACCTCTCATAATGATTTTATCAATAATATATCAATTAATAATTAAAGCTCCATTAATTATAAACTGGAGACTCAATTAGGTCTTTCTACAGAGTGTAATGACACCTTGGCAATGAGAGGAATGCTAGATGAGAATAATGCATGATCAAATTGTTGAAATTGTGAAAGTGGATTAGAACAAGGAAACAAGACGCAGCATAATTGCAAGGGACTCATCTTGCAAACTGTCACCTAGCCTTTGTGCCTTGAGATCAAAACAGTAAGAAAAATAGATGAGGTTTTAGTTCTTCCTCAATAAGGAGGTTTCTGATAAAAAAACACTTGACAGTTTTTTTTTTTTCTATGTCATACTTTTTAACTCCCTTTCTACTGTGGACCCAATGTTTACAATATGCTCTTATTGCAGATTTGCATATGAAATGCCAAGTGATGACTGGGAGGTTTTTAGTGCAGACAATCAAACGAATTTATTTTGATTAAATAGTAGAAGGGTTATCTTTAAATATCAAGTTTGGGAATATAAAATGATTACCAATAGATAGCAGTAAAAAAGCAGGTAGGTAGGTAGGTAGATAGATTAGATAGATAGATAGATAGATAGATAGATAGATAGATAGATAAATAGATAGATAGATAGATTTCTTACCAGGGATAGCATCCCATATACCGTATTATCAAGTTGTTTACCTTTGTCTAATTCATCAGAGGCAATGTTGCACTGCATGAACCACTGTTAACTTCCACTACGGCAATTCATAGACTCCTCTGGCAAACATGACTAATTTTATGGGTGTTTACTAATCAGAGTTTGGAGAGCGGGTAAGATGATGCAGAGGAAAACTGAATTATATCTCTCCATATAAGTTTTATATAGCAGTTATTTACACTTGTGGATCTTAAGCGGGATTGCAATGAGACACAAAGATAATTCTGAGCCCAGATGTCTCATCTGACTGAAATAGGTAATGCCATGCAAGTTTCTGTATTCAAGGAGTGAGTTGCTGTCTGGAGGATCAGATGCCCTTTTATAGCTTGATCAACTGGAGTAGTGCTCAGTGGTCAGTAACAAGGGTTGAACTTGTGTCAGGACACGTACATTGGCTGAACATATTTTCCACTGGTAGATCAGCTAGTCACTTGTGGTAACATTTATGATGAATTATTACTATACTAGCTCTGCACACAGCATGTTTCTCACTCTTTCTGGACTGTGGAGGCAGCCTCAACCATTAGCTGAGACTAGATGCCTAATGCTAATGTTGATGGCTAAAGAGATGAAACCCTCATGGAGCACCACTGGTTGAGGAGGTTTTCACTTTTTCTTTGCTGTGGCTGACACTAAAATTAGGCAAAAGAAGGCCTGCAGTTCAGTGAATCGTTTTCAAAATCCTAGCCTTTCTTAGAAATGGGAGGATAACAGTATTTGCCAAACTCATAGGAATGCTTTGAGCATCTTGCAGAAGACTTTGAACACAGAATATAAGACTGTATTATATGCTAGGGCTCCACTGCCTCTGCATTTACAAGAGATAACAGCACTGTACATATACAGTGCCCTACAGGTTTTTCTTCCTTTATGAATTTAGGCAGTTTTTCAAACAAAGCATGTATTATATATGCAGCAAGGGAAATGTCTGCTTCAGAGAAGCTGATGTCTCAAAGGTAAACATGTATAAATGTTTATACATTTTTTAACACATATTATTTACCCAGAAGAGCACAACAGCTGCTTCAGAGTTGTTCTGGTCTCGGTGGTAAATAGGTATTTTGGCAGTTGCTTGAAACAGAAATGACTCTTTGGTTCCATTCCATTCTAGCTTCTCCACTTGTTATTCTAATGATTATTCCAAAGGAATCAGGTGTCAGAATAGATTGATTTCACTTCACGTGAGGATTCTCACAGATTAGACTGGTACCTCTATGAAAAGCTCTGAGTAGAGAGCATCTTTTATTTTCATTTGCTGAGTCATAATTTAGTCTCTGCTCCTCCCTTGACCTTGTGATTTGCATGGCCTTCAAATAGAGATGAATTCTTTCCTATTCAGTATCACCTGGGAGTATGCGTACGCTTTAATGTGTATACGTGTTTACCAGCTAGTCTCATCCCAACTAGCAGTAGCAATCCAATTGCAATGGAATGGTACTGTCTAGATGTGATTACTTGCCCTAGTCACTATCCAGAACACCAGATGAGCTTGAAAGAAACCTCATTGCTACTGTCAACACCGAGAGAGCAAGCAAATGCTCTCACACATGCTGCAATGACTTTGCTGATGGCTGGATAGACAAAAATTGGCTAGACACATTGAAGACATAACTAGATACTTCTGCAGCCTGCAAGAAAGCAGGAAGTTGCCCCCTCCAACCTGCCTCTCCCAGCATTGGGATCCACGGCTCTAGCAGTCTCCCCAGTGGGTAGTTCACAGGTTTATTTTCGCATTCAGGCCTACAGCCAATCACTAATTAAGCCCCAAGTGCACACATCATGTGCATCACTAATCCTTCTATGTGTTATATTCTGTAATTCTCCTGGCTATGCTAATTTGTTATAATACCAACTTACTCTCTTGACTAAAATCCTCTGAAGTACTAGAGATGGTTGTTAGCTATGATTAGTCCTGTTGTCATGTATGCCCTGAAGTTTATCACCCAGATCTAATTTTTCTGGTCTGTGAGAGCTGTTCCAGTTGTTTCCCCACATCCTTGTGGCTCTAAATGAAGCATCTGAACTAGTGGGAAGGAATAGATTGCACTGCCTCTGTTGCCCTATGTGTTTATCTGTGCCAAATAAATAAATTTTTTTTTTTAATAGAAGAGTGGTTATCTGACAGTTTGCTCCGCTTCACAGACCACCACATCAGTGCAAACTCATTTTCACTGTGATTATAAGTCCAGCTACTGAACAATTAAATGCAGCAGCACATACATTGGGATGTGTTCTCTTAGACTATGTTAAGGGTGTGATAAACTCCAATAGATGGATTCACACAGAGCTGAGGGCTCTTATGTGTTAAGCTGCCACGGAAGATTCTCCAGAGCTCATCTGGAGAGCTCATCTCTGAGAATAAACATGATTCATTAAATCAAACACCAGAGTAAATGTTATGAGATTATCTATTACAGTAAAGTTGCTTTCTTACATATCAGGACATACAGGAAACAGAAATGTCACTGAATTTATAAAAAATGCATTTTATTGCTATTTATTCATGAGCTATCTTAACGTTCAATGCTTTACTTACAGATTTGAATTCTGTTAGAATTTTTTTTGAGTATCATACTGGTTATGGCAAATAATTCATGCAAAAACATTCATAACGTTAAAAGATTAGATGGCTCACAGAGTTGGTGATGGGAAGAAGTAATCATTGTAAAATCACAGATCGAACCGGAAGTCATTAAGGATATACTTAAGCCAACTACAGTTTCAGTATACAGTTTAAGTTAGTTTTGTAGACTTTCTCTGCAGTCAATGAAGAGCACTAGTCACCTCCAGAAAGTAATTCATCTCACCCATCACAGATATTGAGAATGGATGAATTTTGTCCCAGGAGGTGAATGCCACCCTGAAATTAGTTCTCCTATCTTACGGTTATTCAGTAGTCAACTGATATGAATTTAGTGTTTTCAGTGTGAGTTCATGCAGTATTCTGTATTCACCAACCAACATAACATTTACTGACAGCTTTAGATTAGATGAAAAGACAGGGCAAAGTGAACAAATGAAATATTTCACTGCTGCTAGAAGATATAGATCAGGAGAGATTAGTTCCTCGTGCTCTTAAAAGAAAGCTGTAGTCCTGCATGCAGTTCTTGACAGGGTAGCGTAAGTAGTTTAATCAATGTTCATGTTAGCTTGAGAGATGAATTTATTAGTGTTGTAATTTCCCCTGCACCAGCATCACATTTACCCACAAAACAATATTTTAAGGACTTTATTTAACAGAGCAGTTACTGGAAGTTGGCAAACAAGGGCAATGTTCATCAAATTAAAAGTGCATGTGGGTACCTAATGACTGAACAGCATTTCAGAGGAGAATGTGCACTTTATAAATACTGTATGTACCTGGATTCAAGTGATAAAAATCCATATAGGAGGTGATTTTTAGGCAGGAGGTGAATGAGGTGAGGATGTTTAGGTGGGAGATGCCATAAAGTATCTGCACCATATCATCAGCATCAGTCATATAGAGATGTAGTCTAGCCTGCTTATGAGCATTTTTAATTGAGATTTTATTGCCTTTACTGTCTATCTTATCTTTAAACGTCTTCAGAAACTTTCTGATATGTTCAGATGTTTTAAATTGGAGTTCTCTTGATGCTCTCTGTGTATCTTAGTTTCTTATGAAACCCTAAAAATTATTTCCATCCACATTCAAAAGAAAACTCCAGCTATTGCAGTCTGTCTACTCAAACTTGCCACACTTGTCTCCTGCAAGTCTCCTATCTCGATACATTTCTGTTCTTGTCTACATCAAATATTTATGCTTCCTATGGCTATGCAGGGATCACAACTTCCTTACCAAACCACAATCTTTTTTACAATTTTCTTTTTGTATATTAGATCAGCAAAATGGCTAGACCTAATGCAGCGTATTAGCTTATGTGTCTTCAGTGATTAATTTTCAGCTATGATTCTTTTCTTCCATGTCTGTACAGTTGGGATTACCAAGTGTTTTCCTAGGCAGACACTGGGTAGGACCAGTCCTCTGTTTTCAGGAGTAGGCACCATTAGGTACATGCAGTCTCTTGCACTTAAAAACCTTTTCACTTTACCCGACTCCATTATGTTACAGATAACTGTTCCTTTTTCCTAACTTCTGGTCAGCTACCTTGTACCAGTCTTATTTATCAGCCTTTCCATGAATTCATTAATCCTAAAGCTCCCTCAAAATAAGTAATCTCTTCTGAATTCCTTTCTAATGATCTGGGATCATGATTACTGAAAGATTTACTATGGACCTCTGACTTTTGAGTTCTTCATCCCTTTCCACACAGCTCAGCTATTTTTCTCATGTGTCACCCATTTCAGCCCATTCTGACTCCAAGTCCCATCTTCTTTGGACCTTCTGGCATGGAATTAAAAATGTTTTCATTCTTTAAATATTCCATTACCTCATTTTTCCATAAAAGATAGAAAGGAATCAAAGCTTTCCTCTTTTAGAAAATTTCAAAGGAAAAAAATTGCTAGTCTGTAGCTCAAGTCTAATATCTGATTGCTGGTCACTGCAAATTAAATTGAAGACATGGGCAAATCTCCCAATAGTGGAAGAGAAAGATGGGGTATGGATCTCTCTAGACTTTATCTTAATTCATCCCATTCATTTAATACTTAGTACTTGAATCTGGCTTTTATCCTCATAGACTTTTATAAACGTTCATCACACAACTTCCCTGAAATAGCACTAGACTATTTCTGTTTTACAGGAAAGGATTCATCAGAGAAGTTAAATGAATAGTTCAAGATAAGATCAAGATGAAAAAATCAGGTTGACCAAGATTTCCAATCTCTCTCGGTATCTAGCTATCTGTTCTTGCTTTATGGCCAGGACAGGCACTCCTTTGTAGCCTATCATGCATCTGGTAGTTGCGTTGGAAGAAAATTTAAATCTAAGCACAGCTACTGTTTCATAGTGGCTACTGCTACTCATGTCATCAAAGAGTTGCTTTTGAACCTTTTCCTGACACAGTCTTCATTTCATTACTTCTGTCATTGTGCACAAAGGTCTTCCTCTGCATGCTAAGAACCTGAGCAATGATCGAGGCTGAGTAGATCAAGGCCATGGCTACTGACTGTGTTGACACGATCACCTCACAGAGGAGTCAGATCTATCAAAAGGTATCATCCTACTCAGAAATCTGGCCTTTCTCATGCTCTTACTGCACCTTCGCTTTTTCCTCCAGACTGAGTGAGTGAAAGAAGTGATGGATCTAAATGGAGGAGAAGGCACTTCATATGCTGAGGGGTAGCAAGCAAGGAATTGCTTATGGACTGAAGAAATTATGTCAACTTCTGTATGATAGACTTCTGTTATTTGCAACAGCTTGACATGACATGCCATGGCACTAGATTTCAGTTTTAGAACAATAATTTTTTAAAGCTGGAGAAGACTATTTTGATCCTCACTATTAACCTTCTCTATGATATTGATCTTCCTCTGCTCCGCTTCAACGACATGCTGTCAAATGTCTGGCTTCCATTTTATGTGTGTAAGTTGCTTGACTTTCTTAAGCCTGGCCTTTGTTGGAGTATCCTACTTGACTCAGTGTTGTCTATGATAAATGCAGCTAAACCGCAACAGTATGTAAGACATCACAGTGGGATCTCCGGTACTATTTTATGTGTTGAGAAGAATCAATAAGTTTTGAGTTTAAGACTTGCTTTTGCTCACATGTGTCCCTGAACAAATCAGTTCACCTTTGGGGAAGAATCCTCCAAAGTTACCGAGCTAGCGGTACACTTAGGGCTTTTGTAGGAGTTAAGCATGGCTGTGAGCAAAAATACCAGGTTCATTTCCTTTCCTTTGTTTCCTTGGTATGGTTTTCTCATTGGTTGTTTGGGCCTTAAACTTTCATTCCTTCTTTTTTCATATGCTCTTCTTTGGTCTTTCCAAACATACAGGAAGCTACAGCTACAGCCCCCCTGCCTAGGGGCCTAGAAAAGGACGGTTGGAAATGAGTGTCAAAATTGCTGATTCTTTTTGACTCCTACCTCCCCTCAGCCCACAAACCCCCTTAGTTACTTCTTTGGAAAGAACCAGTCAGAAAATATGGTCGGTTTATGGTCTCTTTAAGACCTTGTACAACTTACTTTTTCATTCAATCTTTTATATCTAGCAAGTCTCTTTTTTAAGGAACATGCTGTTGCTACGCAACCGTGAGTGAACCATATAGAGAAAGAGAGCAGAGAAAGATGAAGACGAGAGGGAGGTAAAAATGAAAGATGTTCTTGGAAAAAAAGAGGGAAGTCAGACTATGATTTGAAAATCAAAGATAGGAAAAGCTTTTTCTCTTTCTTTGGCTGTGTGAAGGCAAGAGGCAGAAACTGAGGAAATCTCCCTTGCCCTTCACTCCTTTTCTTCACCTTGTCCAATCACCTCCAGCTTGTAGTGCATGGCCAGATGACTGAACAATTTGAGAAATAGTTTATGTGGTTGAGGAGTCTGACTGGGATTCAGGAGGTCTGTCAGGTATTCCCTGCTGACTAATTGTTTTTCTGGGTCACCTAAGGCAAACGGTTTAATCTTCTGTCCAAAATTCATTACTCTAAAATAAGGATAATGCCTCTGATTTCTGCCTTGTCAGTTTAGACTACAAAAGCTTCTTAATAAGCACCGACTCAACATCCTAGTGAGGTTTCAGGGTCTCTTTGCTGTAGTGATAGCATAGAAAATAGTGCTAAAGTAAGGATCATCACGCCTCACTCACCTTCCCACTCTGATGGTGCAAAGCATCTTACAGCTCTTGATGTTGAGCTATGGCACGTTCCCATTCTATCTCATCCCCCACACTTTAGGGCTGTGCTTCAAATGCAGGAGGACCTAACTTCACCCCATCTAACTCCAGGCCTTTACAAGGAGGTATATATGTTCCTTGGAAACCCAGGCCCCTTCTGTACTCAGTGGATAAACCTCTAGATCTAATTCACACTTTAGAAATGCCCATTTTGCTTTTTTTTTAACATCTTCTAGCAAAAGTCTAGGGTAAATAAGTGCCAAACATGGGTGCCTGAGTTAATTCTCTAAAGTTGAATAAGATGTATTCACACCAATGTGGTTTTCATCTCCTTTTTGTATGTATTTTACTGTGTGGCGTTTTCACACAGTGTAAATCTTCCCTTCCCTCCTGAAAGGAAATTTCCAAACAGAGTAAGAAAAGCAGCAGAAGGTAGAACTGCAAGAGAACTGGCAGGACGATGCTGCCTCATTTAGAATTAATTTGTTTGTGCAGTCTTGTTAAAGTAAAAGTGGCATTTTACTTGCTCTGATGAAGACAGAATTAATTTTGTTATGATTAGCATTTCTGCTTCTTAGAGATATTCACTGGTGTTCAGCTTTTTTTGCCTGTGATAGAGGATCACTTAAAAACATAATTAAGAGTAAAAGCCCCACTGTCTGTACTGGCATGACAGTGCTTCCAAATACTGAATTCTTATCTACCACTTTGAAGTTTTTCAGGGTTTTGTTTTAATAATTGGTGTGGCCTATGTGCTAGTCACTGTCCTTTCAAAATGAGGAGCAGTCGTCATTGGCCATGAAATAAACTATGGATAGTATTGGTGAAGATTTCTCCTCACTGTACCTTGCAGTGTATCTTCATGGGGCAAGTCAAGTCTCTCTCGTGTACCTTCAATAGCCTTTGTCTATCTTATCTATTCAGATAACAAAATCTTTGGTGGAAGAGCTCAGCCCTTAGGCAAAAGATTTAATAGTGGAGCATCTAAGGCATCTTAGATCAGGAGTTTAAGATTTGTTTCACATTATCCATCTCTAAGTGGGTCCTAGTTAAGATGCTGGTTAACCTTAATCTTGCTAGCTCAGTGAAACAGTTCTGGACAGATCTTTAGTTAAACTGATCTTCACTGTGTGTTTTCACATCCTCTATGATAATGGAGGAATTTCACTTCCTCTATCATAACCATTGCTGAGCAGCTAGAATCAGTGACAGCTGTGGACCTGTTTCAGTGGCCCACTCAGCTAAGCCAATGAACTAGCAAAACCCCGTAACTTTCAGTCACTACTGATGTAGATGAACTTTGTTCTACTATAGCTTAAGAAAATGCTCTGTACCCCCTCAACACTGCCAGGAGCCAGAATTGAATTGGAAGTGTAGTATTTGCACATGTACACTGACTATTTTCTAAAACTGTTGATGCTTTCCTTTTGTTTTGTTTGTTTGTTTACTTTAGTAATACCAGCAATGAACTTCTCTTAATCTTAGCTGTTCCTACAGTTTTTCACTATAACCTTTCCTGCACCCATGACTGTAGTCCTCAGGCCTGGAACCAGGGCTTTTGGGTCTGTCCAGTGCAATGAGTCAGTAGCACAGAAGTGCTTCTTCATGCTGAGTTCTGATACTGATTCCAAAGCAGTCATGTTTGTTGAGTACTAAACATGCCTGAATGCCTGGTAGATCCAGAGTTTCATCTGATTGAACATACCTTCCTTCTGACCTTCTAATGGCCAGTGTGAAACAAACAGGAAGGTTCCTCAGTTTAATTTGTAAGGAGATATAATTACTTTTAAAGTAGTAAATAATTTGGCATCTAGAAAACCTGATTCTTTTAGGTCATTAGCAGAGGTGGAGCATCAGCAATAAACAGGTCATTTTAATGCAAGCTTCAGGTAGCTGACATTAAATTTTGTGTTAACTTTCAGTGATAATTAAGTGTGGTCAACAGCCTTTGACTAAGCAGTGTGAATCTGGAGAATGTAGAACCATGATCTCCAGTTTACGTACTGTATTTTCTGCATCACGATGAGATTTTAACAAAAATTCAAAATTACCTGTCAAATGTACCTTATACCTTGAAAGCATGTGATACCTCATGGGATAAGAAAAAAAAGAGAATGAAACCCCAAACTCTGTCCTAAATTTGAGTTGCCAGTTGCTTCTGTTGGGCAGTGGCATGATGTCGCAGAAAAGAGTGATTTAGATCGCTTAAAGAATCACTGTCAAAGGTATTAGCAAAAGTGGTTTTAATATGATGATGTAAAAGTGTGACTTACTTAACAAAGTTCGGTGGCAAGGTTCACTCTATTAATTACTCCATGGAAGAAACATACAAAGGAAAATTGAGTTACACTCGAGGTAGAATGATTCACAGAGAGACTGAAGACACAAAGGGTAAGGAAGACCCTCCCGTTGAGTCATGAGGTTCAGAGTGGACCCCCTTGCTTTCTAAATTACTTCTCAGAGAGGAGTCTAGGTGCGCTTAGGTCCAAACCTAGTCTCAGACTTGATCAACGGTTTATGTCTAAGGGATTGTACATGCAATGTTTCATTAGCATCAATTCAGCATGCAATCAAAGTTACCAAGACAAAATCAAAGTTACGATACTACAAGGTCATGTGTGATGGTTGCTTACCAAAGATCTGCCATTGGTAAAAGGTCTCTCTGCCTCGAGGAGCAACCTTGAGAGGTGTCCCAGCTCAAGGCGAGATCACCACCATGCAGCCCCACTGCCTAGCAGGGAGAGCTCAAAGGAGGCTCACCTAAGGTGTCATATTTATGGCATAAAGTGGTTGGCTCATATTCAAATTACATGCGATGTTTCCATACCTTTTCAGGTATGCATGAGACTCCTTGTACCCACAACTTTCTTTGTTCCTTGATAAATTAGTCTTTGAAAAGCCACCCACTACTCATGTGTCAATCGCATCATTGGCAATCCAAGCTCATATCCATCGATATGAGTCACTGGGTCACTCTGCTCCTTTGTGGGTTTTCAGAGAACAGATTGAAACTAGGGGAGTTCATGGCCTGGCTACAGCTCAGGCCTTTACCCCTTCCAGAGCCTGCACCAAACCACCGCCAGTCTGGACAGGGGTCGAGCACACCCATCACGCTCCTCCCCATGACTACAGTCAATCCACTTTATTGACTCATAGAGTGGTAGTACGGTTACTTCTTGCCTCTATGTCATAAATATGTGGTGTATAGCAAATCAGTAGTAAGAGTCCAATTATTTGATAAGCTGTTTGGTTTAAGTGTCATAATTAATGTTAGTTATATACCATTTTACATACAGAATCTGTTTATTCTATACATCCTACATCCTGGATTGATGTAATTTGTTTCATTTTTTGCCAAACTTTGATATACAGAATGATTATAAGCAATAAACTTAATAAGGTTAAAACTAACAAAACTA
>NW_008825538.1:1880027-1887593 GCF_000699105.1 Pygoscelis adeliae | reverse complement strand
ATTGAGGTAATACATCAGATAAGAGCCATTGGTTAGTTCCTAATGCCGATAGAGAAGATTGCAATGGATATCCTAATTTGTGTAAATTATTTGTTACTGAGCTTGTTTTGCCTGCTAATACTTCAGCATCTATGCTATTTAATACTCCTAGTCCTGTCCCCAGGATGCCAGTCACATCTCTCCTTGATCGTTTTGGAGAGGTGAGGGTTCATCCGTGCACCCATGCTAACCATCCTGTATAAGATGTATTCAGGAATGGTGAGCAGGTAGGTTTAATTGCAGAGATACTAACCTGCATTGATAGTTCCACTCGTTTGAGGGACCATGATGGATTAAATAGCACTCACTACTGGCCTGTATATTTGAGAGCACAGGGTTCAATTTTAGAAATTCATGGGGATAGAGTTTCCTTATCCTTTACAATTGGGGCGGATGTTGAGTGAGGAGCGGTGGATGTTGTTGTACGAGGCTCAGTAACGTCTGTTTTGAAGTGAAACGATAATCCCACGTCCCTGCGAACCCAGATGCAGATTATGAAAACAGGTTGTATTAAGGTAAAATTGTACCGACAGTCCAATCTTTCAGAGGCGCTAAGTTTTATATCCTTTGTTATTGGGTTTGATGTAATGTTGTACACAGAAATCTCATATGCCTTCTCATGGCTAGACCCATTGATCATCCGGCATCCTATTTTAATCTCTTCCCCTGCTGTTCCCCGAAGTAGGGCAACTTTGCCATAAGCTTCATCTTTATATCAGTGCCACTCATTCTCTAAGTATACTTCAGTTCCGTGCATGATTCTATGATTCTATGACCACAGTGGAAAGATTTAAATTTTGTAGAACCATAGAATCGTTAAGGTTGGAAAAGACCTCTAAGATCATTGAGTCCAACCGTTCTTCTGTTAGCGTGTGTTCCCATACTCCTGTCGTAGTCAGTATGAGCTGGAGACCATGGCTATTCTAGGGTGTTTCGGCCACAGGTTAGGAGGAGCAGCATTGTCAGGGTTTGGACTAATATAAACACAGTATCTCCATCTGCCATCCTGCAGGGTGCTGTAAGAGAGAATAAAGACTTGTTTCGGTGGGGGAATCCGAACAGGTTACCCTGTTAAGAAGAAGGAAAAATCCACGGTGCACTAATTCTATCTTTTGCACCACTGCTGTCAGTAGCTTCCCAGGCAAGTGGGCCACGAGGTTTAGTTAAAGTCATAGGTACAGTTCCAATTTGTGGTAAATTTACCATGACAGGTTGTCCTGGCTGTAATGCTATCGGATATTCTCTCTCATTAGAATGGAGAACATCAGAATCAGCTTTTGCAAAGAATGCTCGGCTCATGGGGTTTCCAGTAGGCCCATACCAATTATTCAATTGATGTAGTTCTTTGGAAAGTCGAATATCCCACTGGGCCTCGTGTGGCTTAAGGCTCCTTTTTAATAAACCATTAGCTCTTTCTACCATCCCATTTGATTGAGGATAATATGGGGTGTGGAATACCCATTCCTGTTTTGCTCATTCTTGCACTTCCTTGCTGGAGAAATGTGAGCCATCATTGTCACTTTGGATGACATCAGGGGTTGGTAGGCCTAAGAACAAAGAGGATAATTCTCTAATGGTGCTCTGACCATTAGCCTTTCGACATTTAGTGGCCATAATTAGGCCTGAGGCAACCTCTACTCCTGTGAGGATTTACCGATATCCCGAGGAGGGTTTAAAGGGTCCAATGTAATCAGTTTGCCATGTTGACCATAGGGTTTTTCCTTTATTAATGTGTAGGGGTGGCGTTTTAGCAGGGTGATCCATTTGCGACTTCAATTTACATTGGGGGCATTCTGTAAGGATGGTTTCACATGTTTTCCTGTTTAGATGCCAACCTCAGCTTTGGGCTGCAAAATAAAGTGCTTCTCAGCCTGTGTCACCCAATTTCTGATGTAACCATTCCCCCAGTCGGTACCATTCAGGATCTAGCATATCTCCTGTTTTTATTCCCCTAATTCTGGCTAATTCATCTACTTGTTGGTTCCATTTTGTGGCTGGTTGGTCATTGTTTACATGGACTTTTACCCACCCCTTCTTAAATGGCGTTTGTCTAGCTATATCTAATAATAACTGGCAGTCTTCAGTTCTCCAAACTGGGGATCTATTTACTTCCCAATTTAGGGCTTCCCATTGACAAATCCATTGTGTGGCACCTGCCCACATGACATAGGAGTTGACATAGATAACTTTTGCTCTATTTTGTGCTGCTAGGACAATTGCCCTTAGTTCTCCTACTTGTGCACTACCTTCACCTTCTTCTATTACTTGTTTGCCGGTGTTAATTTCTAATGTGGCGGCTTTATACTGTCATTTGCCATTTACCCTTGTTGCTGAGGCATCCATAAACCAAATGCCTTCAGTCGGTGTTTTCTCAGTGAGGGGATGTGCATTTAGAATTGGTGAAGGTTTAAATGGCTGTTTTAGTGCTAGTGGGTTGGTGTTTATAGGCATTTGTAATTTGGAATTTCAAGGTCAGGTTGGATGGGGATCTGAGCAACCCGATTTAGTTGAAGATGTCCCTGCCCACCGCAGGGGGGTTGGACTAGATGACCTTTAGAGGTCACTTCCAACCCAAACTATTCTATGAGTCTGTGATTCTATGGAAGCTTTTGTATGTCCTTCAGTCAATCGCATTTCATCTGCTACTCCCATCAGGTAGGCATACTGTTTTCTGGTGGTGGGTTTCTGTGTAATTCCTTCTGGGGGAGCAGTTCCCTTTAGGACTGTTTCTGGTAAATTAAATGGCCCTCTAGTCTGAACAGGTTGTCGCTGGTATATTTTCTCAACTTGTTTAACTATTTGGACTAAAGACAAAAGTCCCTTTTCCCATTTGGAATATCTCTGTTCTGTCTCTTTAAATGCAGTCGAGCTAAACATTAAAGGTCTTTTTGGCCCACTTGGCCTGGTCTGGAATAGATTGCAATAAGTACCACGTTCTGCAAAACGCCATTCTGCTATATGGTCACGGGGGTGTACTGGCCCCAGTGACTGATGTGTCTTTAATTCCTGTATTAGAGTTTCGACTTCATGTTCTGGCTTCCATTTCCACGGTTTTCCCTTTCATAAAAGTGAGTACAGTGGGCAAGCAATGATAGAAAATCCAGGTACATGTTTCCTCCAGTACCATAAAGTACCCATAAGCTGTTGTAATTCTTTCCTATATTGGGGCATCTGCAATTGTTCTGTTTTACTTAGGGTGTCCAGTGGAATTGCTGCACTACCTGCAATCCACCAAGTACCTAAAACTTTTACTTCTTTACTTGGTCCCTGACATTTTTCAGGTGGAACTTCAACTTTTGCTTTATATAGTGCCTGCCACACTGTTGCTGCTGCTTCTCCCACTTTTTCAAGGGAGGTCCCTCCAATTAGGATATCATCTATATATTGGTACAGTTTCACATCTTGAGGGAGTGAGACTGTCTGTAAGAGTTCAGCAAGCGCAGCATGAGCAATTGTAGGTGAATATATATACCCCTGTGGGAGTCTGTTAAAGGTGTATTGTATGCCTTCCCAAGTAAAAGCAAATTTCTTTTTATCTTTTTCCTGTAAGGGGACCATAAGGACATATCTTTCACATCTAGCACTGCCATCCATGGGTGTGCGGCTGCCTGTAGTGTGGCTGGTTAAATTGCAGGTAGGGACTGCAGCCACTAGCGGAGCTGTGTTGGCATTTAGGCACTGATTATCAATTGTCAGACGCCATCTCCCATCTGGCTTTTGGACTGGCCAGACGGGTGAATTATATGGGGAGTGGCTTCTGGAAATAATGTGTTGTTTTTCTAAGTCTGCTATTACCTCAGAAATTCCATTTTGTGCCGCAGCAGAAATCAGATATTGCAGTACATTAGTAATCTTGGAATCAGGGAGTGTAGGGGCTGCGTGGAGTATAGGCACTATAGCCTTCCATTTTTTATCAGGGTTAGAGTTAATATTTGAACTGGAGGACCATAAACTGCTGTCTGGCAGGCAACAGGTTTGGCCATTCAAAACATCAAAGCCCAAAATATTTTCATTATGATTCTTTACTGCAAAGCAAGTAGATGACATGCTCTTCTCGCCCGGGAGCCATAAATTAACTTTTGCAGTTTGGCGTATAGCACTAGCTCTGCTCACTCCAGTAATTTTAGCTCTTTGCCGTCCAGGTCATACACCCAGCATCTCGGCATCCTGTTGTGTGAATAGTGAAATTTGTGCTCCCGTATTGATTAGGAATTTCACCAGTTGTCGTCGAGGACTGACTGGAATCAAAATATATGGGCCATTATTATTCATCCATTGATAGGATTCCACTTGCCAGAGAGGCCAGCCCAGTTGCCATCCTGGCATTACTCATTTTTTGGCCTCATGCTTTGCAATCCATCCCTATGGGGGAAGAAAGCATTATTGTTCTTTCTTGGAGCTCGTGATGGCACCAGAGCATTTGGAGTACGCTCTCCTTTTTCACCATCATCGCGTTTCTGGAACGCTTTAATTAGACTCAGGATAATGCCAGTAGGCTGTTTCTGCATCGCAGCTTTGGGAATGTCTAGTCCCAATGCTTTCCTCCACAGTTCATTTCTCCACTCCCAAGACTCTGCTCGTGGGTCTTTGGGTGGATTTTCCTTTGGTCTAATGCCTGTCCCCTGTGGGGGTGTTTGTTTTATTGGTCTCACTCAATGATCTCCCGTTCGGGGTTTTGGGTCCGATATTCCAGCTACCGAATCGCCCCACCCCATTTCACAGGCATGATTTACAATGTTGTGCAATAATTCTGCCCAGGTAGGGAGTTTGGGGGGTGGGGTGGTAATTCTCACCTAATCCCTCATTGTGTTCTGTGTTTCTTTTAGTTTCATCCCATTTTGCAATTGAGAAGGGTTTAACAACTGCTGGGGCTCCTCTAAGTAGTGGTTTTAGCATCGCATAATCAATCGTAGCAGACACTGGGATATCTGTGGATTCTCATTTATGCATGGCTTGTATGCAGGCAGCTTCTGTGATGGCTGTAGAGAGCTTATTAAGAGATCTTATGGGGATTATGGAGGGTTCATCTTGCTCCATAGCATCTATGCTGGTTAGGGGTCGAGTGCATCCATCACACATAACCATAGAATGCATTTTTTAGATATACATTACATATTTTTTAAAGATATACATGGTTTTTTTAATAGAGTGAAACCCTTCCCATAAGCACAGTGAAGTGTATCATGTATCTTATGTGATGGAAGGAAGATTGACTTGCTGCCACACTGTTGTTTAAATAGCTGCCACCAGCCATGTCTGATGAATGTATTGCGATAAATGATCTCTACTTTTCACATCCTTCTGCAAAGACCTTGTTAGACAAAGAGTTAGCTAGTCTCCTATACTGCAAAGATTTTAGCAATATCCTAGTCACGTGTTATACTGAATCAAAAAACCAGTTCAATTCGCTATATATTTAGCTTTTACAAAGTGAGGGACTAAGAAAATTCCGTGGTAGGTAAAATAATATGTATTTTTTATATGAAAAAGTAATTTGGATATTAAAAAAAAAAAAGAGGTAAAACTTGGCCTATATTCCAACTATACATTTATACTGTTGGATGAAGAAGGAAAAATCACAAGCAAAAAATCATCGATACCACTGTTGTTTTTAAATCTGGACTGCTAAAAATTAAAATGTTAATAACTGGATATTCTGAGAGCAATTTTAACAGTGAGATCGCCAAAAGTTCTTTGCAAACCAACATTCAGGCTGTAGGGGAAAACTTGGTTTGCGTATGTCAGAGCTGCGGCAGTCCTGGGACAAGCAGATGCTTAACAGTGCAAAGTTGTACTTCTTATGAAGTTGTAGAATTGTGGTGGTGTCTTTTCCATTAATTGTTTTAATCCTGCATTAGAGAAGAACTTCTAGTTTATAATTTGTTTAGTTGGAATGTAACATTACTAAAGAAAAGAGTCCACTTACAGATAGTAATACAAATATGAAACTGAAGAAAAAAAAAGATTTGTCAGGAGGTTCTGTCCTTTTTTCTAGCAAAATTTGTAGGAAGTCTTTTTTTTTTAAGAGTTCAATTTGTCCCCTGTTTTGTGAGGAGTTTTCAAAGCCATATATAGATATTTATTTTTAGCCAGAACTAATGTGAATATTACTTTCATAGTTTTTTATGACTGATGTCAGACAAAGACCTTAATAGTGATCCAAAACAAAACAAAACAACAGATCTTGAGAGAAAGTATTATAAGTTACCTCCTTAGATCATTGCAGACTTCAGTAACTTCAACAGATCCTGCAAGAATGGGACTACAGATATAGACAAATATTGGGTTGATAGTCAAACAGGCAGCAAAACTGTTATCCAAACCCAATACTTATTCTATGAGACACTGGTTTGGTGTGAATATCGAGTTGCTAGATATTTATGTTCTTCCAAAAGAAATAAAAATAGTAAAAATGGGGAAAGGGGACTTGCAGAGGTTGCTATAAAACCTGCCAAGTAATAGGCAGGGCTTTCTTGAATTTTCACAAAGAGTTTCTACCTTCAACCCCATCAAAAGGTGCAAGGGACATTATTATTGAAAGTACTTTCCTTTACAGTCCAAATATTGGTCCCTGCCATCATGTTTGATATAATATATACTTCCCCGTCTAATAATGTGAGTCTGCATGAGGGAATATTCAGCTCTAGTGTACCGTGTCGGGTGTTTCATGAATGTTTGAGATTACAAACTTCTTTCATAAAATTTAATTGCAATTACATACTTACATCATTATACAATAATAAAATCTTCCTAACACTTTCTCATGTGAAAAGTGATCTGGCTTATGCACTGTCCAAGAAGGTCACTTGAACAATAATATATAAAGCTCTCTAAGTATTTCAGGTATGACTATTAACTGAAGAAATGTGTCTGGCAGCACATTGTCACTTACTTCATCAGAGTCAGAGACTGTGTCTATGCCAGTAAATTAAACAGTGACAGAGAATATTTCTGAGCACTGGGACTTGAATCTTTCTACCTTTAAAATTTTAGGACCTTCTACTAGAACTTTTCCAAACAGAAAAAATTCTGCAGTTAGAGCAAAGGAAAGAGACCTTTCCTTTACAATATGCCATTTAGAGAGATATATCATAGAATCATAAAATCATAGAATCATAAGATCATAGAATCATTAAGGTTGGAAAAGACCTCTAAGATCATCGAGTCCAACCGTCAACCCAACACCACCATGCCCACTAAACCATGTCCCTAAGTGCCACATCTACACGTCTTTTAAATACTTCCAGGGATGGGGACTCCACCACTTCCCTGGGCAGCCTGTTCCAATCTGCCTTGTTTTAAAGGCAAGTGGTTTTATTTTTCTTTTCTCTCCTTAGTTTAAAGACTTTAAGAAATAAATGTTGGGGGAAAAAAAACCCTATTTGAGAGGCAAAAGTTTTTTTCTAAAAAAGAAAGGTTGTTTGGAATTCTTTGAAAGGAATTTGAACCCGGTAGACACTGATGAAAACAGAATTTTGTTTCATCCATTGGAATGAATGCAAGAATAATTTGAAAGAGGATATAGTA
>NW_008825538.1:1869657-1880007 GCF_000699105.1 Pygoscelis adeliae | reverse complement strand
CCAAAGGAACGCCCTGGAACCCATTTTATTTAGTTATTAATCTAAAGCACAAGTGAGCAATAAGTGAAATAAAATTAAAAAGAACAAAGTGCAATGTCTTGCTTTTGGGACAGAATTAACTCCATATAACTTCTGCCATCCAGGAGTGAGGGGTGGGATTCAGATGCACTGTACCGTAGTGACTAGCTTGTCACACTTGTGACATCTGGATCCTACCCCTAACGTGTTTGTATCATCCTGAGGGAGATGGATAGAACAGGTCACATGAGTCACTCATTCAAACTGCGTGTTCCTCGTGGGAACGGGGACAGCTGCTACAAGCAGGTATTTACGCTGTTGCTCAAAGGACCAGTGAGGCCTCATTTAGAGTACTGTCTTCTCCCCACCCTGAAGAATTCAGACTAGAAGTGATCCAGAGACTGGCCACCGAGCTTCGGGCAGGGATGGCAAGACAGTTTACTAGAGGAAATTGTGTATCTGCCTTGCTTAGCCCCACGAAAATAAGCTAATCAATGATGACATGTCTAGAAACAGCAGTGGCATAAATTCCTATGAATAGGAAAAAAGTACTTAGGCTGAAAGACAAGGCTGATGCAAGAAAACAACACATGAGAGGAGACTGCTTTTAACCATCGGGGTGGTAAGAGTCTGGAACAGCTTAACCAACAAGAGTAGCAGAAGTAAAAAGTGTAACTACTTTAAGAAAGAAATAGATCTGATTAAAGCACTTGAGGATGAGAGTGTCCATGTTAGAAAGAACCTGATGACCCAAGAGATTTCTTCTATTCACAGCTTCCTCAAAACACAACCTTTAAAAATACACTCAAAATTTCCTGCCCTGAGAACAAGGGTAATCTGCATATACATCAAACAAGCTACATATTCATGAGCAGAAAGTGTTACAAATATTGAGAAAGTACAGAGCCAGTAAAAAGTTACTAAGATATCATTTCAAAACCAGTCACGAATGACTCAGGTGGCCTTGTCTGTTTCCATAAGGTTACAGAATGAAGGGAGTAGAAATCGTGCGAATTAAACAAAAGGCGTTTTTGCTTAACAGCTATATGTCTTTGGTATGTTTTACTGCCATTATCTTGGATGCATCTGCTGCTTCTGTCAAGCATAGAAGAGAGAATTTGCCTCCTACCTCTTCTTCTTTGATCCATGCTAAGTTGTAGCCTTTCATCCTGATTTTCTTATGAAAGAGAGCTATTTCTCTTCATGAAATTTTCTCCTTTTGATATGAGTGACTGGCATGGATTAGCATATACCTTCTGCATCTGATGTTCAGCAAATGACCTTTCATGGCACTGTAATGCATTCTGATGCTTATGGCTTTTGAATGCTTCAATATATTGCCTGTCTACCAGGTGCAGCATATGCAGCACTGTACTTAAGGGGGATGTAGGGGAATGGTAATTGCCCAAGCCCCAGTTCACAAATCTTCTTCCTAAAGTCTTAGACCTCTAAAAGCCTACAGTACTTGAGCCAACATGAGGGAAAGGCGAGTATTGTGTGGCACAGGCTCATTTAGATGGTTGAGAGAACAGACGTACCTTTTTCAATGAGATGCCCCTTTGGGATGGACTCCTCTCCCTGAAAATCATTCTCCAGGAGTAATAATTTAACCCATTTGTATCTGCTGTGTAATTTATAGTTTATATATTTTGCTGCAGGGATCTAACATGTAAATGCAAATGAGGATCTGGGCCATAATTCTACATTTTTTTTAACTAAATAATTAAGAAAGTTGCTTCAGTCCATGCTTAATCACCTAAATAACCGTTAAAAGTTTCAGAGACTGTGAACACTTACCTCTTCCATTAATTAAACAGAACAAGTTCTTGAGCAGGCCTTCTGAAAATCAGAACACTCAGGGGCATAAATTTGGAAACCAAATATGACTGATACATTGTAAGCTGATTATGTCTCAACTCACCTCTTAATTTGTAATAAATAAGTAATAAAAAAATAAATGTAGTCACTAATCTGTTACGAAGTCTTCATGACAGATATGACTAACCATGTGATTTTGTTCCTGTCCTTCCCTAGCAAAACTTGCCACTGTCCTATTTATTTGCTCAGTTCATTATGTTATGCCTAAAATTAACCTGAAAATTATTTAGTGCAAGCAAGTCCAAGCATACATTTGGGTCCTGTGAAATACTTGAAAATGCTAATGCAGTGCTAATAACAAAAGTGGGGTGCTGTGAAGATCAGTGAATTACTTAATGTTTATAAATTATTTTGGAATACTCAAAATAACAACAACAACAATAATAATGATGTGATGTTGTTTTAGGTATCAGTGCTCTCAAAACAATGTGATAAACCTAAGAGAGGAAATTCTATTTTTTTAAAGGCAACTGAGTGAGATTACTCATCAACTACGTAATGTTGAGGGTCAAAAATATCCACAGAATATGGTATTCAAGAAGAAGGAACCCTATTTCAGATGCAACTGTTGTACTCAAAGAGAGATCCCACTTCCAGAGGATGGTACAAATGTATGGTACCGGTCAAACCCATAATGGCCTCATGGTGCACACTGAAACATTACCAACTCACGTTCCTATTTCAGGTTTGTTCAAAATTTTTGAAAAGGTAAATTTGAGCTAGGCGACCTTACGTGAGATTGAGTGTTGCTTTTCCCTACTGGTCTACCTTTACGCAACATACAGCTGTCTGCCCATGGTCAGCAAAAAAATCATACTGTGTGCTCTGGGTAGAAATTCAATCCTGTGGATCATCAGTTCAGATCAGATCTGTGCTGTGGATGATCCAATATAGCACTACAGTTTTAGTAAGACATAATTATGAGCATAAAAATTATCTTTTTTAAATTGTGGATGATTTAACTAAATGCAGTGGGACACAAATTATAAGCTGACTGACTTTATGAGCTAATCAGGATTAATATATTATCATCTATGAGCTCATGAAGTTCCTCACATTTTTGATAAATATAAAACTTTGTTCATCTTTTAGAACCACTAATTTGAGCATGGGGTGATTTCTTTTACATCATCTATTATGTAGAAAGAAAGACTCCATTCCAGATATTGTAGCATAATATACATGTCGTTGTTCACATTACTCTGTGAAACAGTAACTGGAAGCATTGAGCTGCAAAATGTGTATTGTTAATCATTGGGTCATTAACCTTAACAATGTCAATGCATTCCTCTATCAGATTCAACTAAATGACTGCCCGAGGTAATAGTTAAGAGAACATTTCACACAGATGAACATATTAATGCTTTATTTGGTTCTAAATGCAGTGTGAAGGATTTAGGTAGGAGCTAATATATGTGAAGAGGAAAAAGAAAAATGAAGTACAATTGAAAAACGAAAGTTAAAACTTCTCAAAAGAAAGCGAGTAGTCCCCAGTTTTCTGCAGCTGAGAACTGCGTACCTATCTCTATTTTTAGCTGCAAACATTGAGATAAAAAACTGTGCTGTTTTGAGGGGGACTTAAACCAAAGGCCTGAGGTTTCATTAGAAGCCAGAGACTTTTTTAACATCTAATCTCCAATTTCTAAAACTCATGTGAGTTCCCTAATCTGGTGTTTCCACAGTAAAACACAGATGATAAGATTTTCTTTATTTGGCTACAGCCTGAACTGTGCTCTGCGTACCTCTGGTAAAGCAGGCCTTATACATCCCTCTGTTGTGAGAAGGTGCCACTACTGTCCACAAAAATGTTTCTATTGCACATGTCCAGTGCAGTTGATCGTACATGCATAAACCAAACACTGCACAAAACCTGTGTTCACTGCTCCCTTTGTATCAGAGAAGAGCCTGGAAAGATGTCATCCAGCAATAGACTTCTGCCAGCTTGACTTATTTTGCAAGCTGATCTTTGGAGACCTCTGTCCAAGGCACGTTCCTCAGACCTAGGCTAGAACTGGGTGGCAGGCTAGATTAATTTTCCTGGTGCTGCTCCACCTTTTCCAGGGACTTGGAGGAAGCCTTTAGTCATTTCCTCTGGGTCATTTCCACATGAGCATCTATCACCTTGTGGGGCAGCTCAGAAAGCTGGTGGCACAGAATAGCCTGTTGCCATTGCCTGAAAAATTCACGTAATTGGCAGCCATTTCCCAAGTTGCACTCAGGAAAAAGGCTGTAATAATGCGCTGGAAATTGGATGATTGGTCCTGGTGGTCTGCAAATGGCCTGGAGGATGTATAGAAAAATATTCAAATTGAAGGCCTTTTAAAACAACTGCACCAAGCTTTTTCACTGCAAGTCCTTTCAAAAAGCCTCAGTTCTGGGGCTTTCACACTTTGCTTGGAAGATTAAATACACAAAATGACACATTTCAAAGTCAGTTCCTATTAATCTGTTAGAGAGCTTAATAACTTACTTCTGAAAACATATCGTATTGAGTCACATTTGCTATTGAAACTAGTCCATCAACATTGCTTCACTTAGCAATGAGCAAGGCAGAGATGGTATTCTATAAATGTCTGACGAGTGTTATCAAAAAACAGAGATAGGAATTAATTACGGGCTCTCCAAATAGGAAGTGTGATATTGGCTAGTGCGTGTTTAGAGGATCAGGCCACTGATTATTCGAGTTTTAATTTCATTCCCTTACTTTTAGTTATGCCCCCCTGAAGGACCTAAAATTTTGCATTCCTGTCCTAACACCCTTTGCAGACTGTTATCACGTTCTCTTAGTCACCACTCAGCAAAATTACACTATTTGAAATGGCTACTGAAGTTGAAAAGTGGTAAATATTATTATGCAAAGGATTCTTTATTGTTAATTTTATGGAAAAGTTCACCTGGTAGTTTTGTTGTTTCTCTCATGTGCATGGATATAAATCAGTTGTAATTCCTAGTGAATAAACACTGATAATTCTGCAATAGTTGGGCCTTTCTGGTTGCATGGGCTTGGAAGGAAAAATTCGGTAGTGTGTTAATTCTAAGGAAGCTTTTTCATGCCCTATTCCTTTTTGGGATTAAGGATTTGGATGTTCATGAGGGCGAGTGAGCTTTTGTCATCAATTTTAGTGAGACATTTATAATCTCTCTTGATTGTATTTAGGTTTTTTTATTGTTGCTTTTTTTTTTTTTATTTCACTCATTCAAGCAGTCACGCTATGAAAGCTTTTTTTTTTTTTTAAGTACTCCAAATCTATTCTGGTAATGAAGAAATGAATGTCAAGCAAAGCAATTTTTTCTAAATTTACAACTAATTCTCTTAGACAAGATCAAAACTGACATAAAGAAAATATCCTTTATATGTAAAAAAAAGACCAAGATGAAGCTCCCCAGTTACATCCACTGGCATATAGTAAGGTGGCATTCTTAGCCATTAACAATTTGCCACAACCAGTCCCAGTCATTGCATGTCACATTTGTTTACCTAACAATGAGAACACATCAGTAATAATATTTTATAGGAATGAAGCTTCTGCAGCTGTTGCTAGGTCCAACAAGATTTAAGTTCTATTTCTGTACATGTTCGTAGCCTCCCTCTCCAGGTAATTGGAATTTAGCCCAATGAAGCTAAAAGAAATGAAGAGCAACTAAGGTAGTAAGATGCAAGCCAAGAGTTTGAAAGGAGAAAACTATTGCAACAGAACTAGCTGGGTATTGAACTGGTATTGTATTCTTAATATTTATGTGGACCACTGACGTAAGATTTGTCCTATCTGGGACAAACTCTACTTTCTCTTCTCTTTCAGCATAGTTTTGGTTTTTCATTTTCATTTTGTTTTCCGTAATAGTTCTGACTTTCATCAGCCTGACAGCATTGTGCAAACAGTGTAACCTAGCTTTTATAGTAGACTTGAAAAATCACTAGGTTATGCAAGGCAAATCTTTGCCCCACTAGACACATTTTCCTCTCTTTTTGCAAGAACGTACTCAAAGTGCCTATAAATTCCACTTGCATTCCAGAAGATATCATGCTTTGGAAGTGTAGTAATAACCAGGACTGACTGTTCTGGGATGAGAGCAGCTTAGTCTGGGAGTACTTCGTTTTTCTTCTGTGCTGCTGTTTATCCCACAGTGGGAACAAGCAACGTATTGCAGTAGATTTAAACTTGCAATCCTACTTGGCCTTATGGATAAGTCATTAGAGCCTTATTCCAAATCTGCTTTTGCTGTTGCAAATCATCTCTCGGCATGTGTGGCAAGTCTAACTCTTAAAGATGATCTCAGGTGTGCTTCCACGTGGAGTATAGACACACTGAAGCAGCATAATAAATTAGGTTGTGACTGGCAAACAAATATGTGGTACTGAGTAAGACAAGCAGCTATAGCTATATCTACACCGTACTACAGAAAATGACCCAGAGATAGCCGAGATAATGCTTATGGGTTGATGTAGAAATATAGCTGCATCTGCATACTGTTGGCATTATTTTAATGGATGCTGAGAAACAGAGCTTGTTACCTCAGACACCGGCTGGCATTCAGTGCTTTGGGATGTTGATTAGTATCTCCTCGTGACACTGTATTGTACTGTGTCAGCCAACCATCTCAAGTCATCCGTAGCTTCAGGGTCTTTACATTTTGATTTATTCTGCAGCATAAGCATGTCCTGCACATTCATAACTGGGAAAATCGAAACGTTTACAATTGTGTCCTCATACAGATATTGCTGTCCCCACGGTGGAAGTATAAAATATGTTTTAACTACGTGGTGGTGAAGCTATTAAAACGTCTGTCTAAAATGCAAAGTTTTTCATCAGCATTTACATAACGTGCATACTTACAACTATCCTTTTTCATTGATGACACTTTGTCCCTGTTTTTCTAGTAAGGAAACAATTCTGATTATACAGTTTTGCTTTCTCTATATGACTATTTACATAGATAATGATCTAGGAATGACACTAATACTTAGCTGTTAATCTGATATGCTGTCGATTAGTTCCAACTGCTTGAGAATATCTGGGCTGACAAATTCATACTCTAGACAGGTAGTTATTTTACTCATTTCCTTAACCTTAATTATACATGATTCAACCTTCTTTCTAAACAACGAGCACAGCATCCAGGAAAATAAGTTGGTAAATCAATAAATACTATTGCAATGTTTCTATAATTATCAAAGAAACACCAAAGTTGTAGGCCACACAACTAGGGTGAAAGAGTCCATGCTGTTTTTTCAGAATATTCCTTCCACCTATAGTTACTTTCTTCTTGCAATAACGCTCAAAAGATACAGGCATTTCATTTTCTTTTGCTTAAGTTAGCACTTTTCTCATTGAAGGCCCTCAAGGGAAGTGGAAACTGAAATATGAAGTGCAATTTATGCTTGCCTTGTAAAATGCCAGGGAAACTGCTTTAAGACCATAATAACCCTTGTTGCTCATTTCATGAACATGCCTATAGAAAATGTTAATTTAATCAACAAATTATAGCTTAACACAAAGCAAGAAGTGTGGAAATACTGGCAGAGGAGGAGGAAATTTCTCTCATAATTTTTATGATTAATCATGAATTTGAGACTCTTTATTACTCTTGCATACGTGAAGAACCTCTCCTAAATGGATTATGTTGCACTTCCCATTCATTTTATTTCCTGATTCACATCTACATACATGTCCCATCAAAATTTACGAGAACTCACTTATGCTGACATGAATGCATTTTAGTGAAACTGTTGATTGATTTTTTTTTTTTTTTTCCTTGTCAGGGATGTTATTTGAGAGGGAGATCAAACAGAGAACTAGTACTTTCAGAGGAAACCCTGCAGTTTTCACACTGGTTTCTACCAACATTTTTAGCCCATGGATACTGATCACGGGATGCCTCACACAGTCTAAGTGTTCCCTGCCAAATGTTGAAGCAATGAAGTTAGAAATAGGAATATTGGAACAAAAAGGAACGGAAATAGATTTCTACAAGTCAGCTTAAATACCCATTTGCAGTAGGGCAATATTACATTTTTCAAAGGCGTATATTAACTGATTAGATCACCTGCAAATGGAGTGTTAATTAATCATATTCATAATACAATGCAATACAATTACATTAGCAGGAAAAGCTGTCAGATCTATTGTAGCTATGTCATTCAGGCATTAATCCTAAAGATAATGGACCAAATTCTGCTCTGTTTTTTTTCAGCTTATATATGGCATAATTCCAGTGACACAAACTGGCTGTACCTTTATGTGACTGAATTTGTCACATAAATTATGTGAATTTGTCCCATTATCCTTTAATGAAAAGCTTTCTGAAAATACTTGTCAGTGAAGCATACTTGGAAAGCCATCTTTTTGGTTGATAATAACTCAAAAGACAACATACTGGGTCCCAGCTTTGCAGTTTGGGACATACGTGGAGGAAGGCCATGAAAGCAAAGACAGTGGCTTAGAGTCAGTTTTATATACCCCTAATGTTAATCTCAGGTAATCCTTACTTACACTAATTAACGTCCACCTGCAGAAAATCTCCAGGTAAAAATTTTGCATCTGCAGTAGGTGTAATTCCAAGGACCAAAAGCACAAAGCTTAAATCTGATATATTAAATCAGTTTAGGAATCCTTAAGTATCAAAACAGTTTATGCTTTAGCCAGACTCTCTCTCCAGCACAGCAAAAAGAATTGTATGAAATGTTTTTCTGGCCCATTGCTTTTATATTTACACCTTTTCCTCTTCCTATCAAGCTGTCTGAAGAAACCCCTTTGATTGTTGTGTTTACACTTCCTGTGATCTGGGTATCTTACCACTTAATGCAATGTAGATTGCTGACTCACTATAAAAATAATAGCAGTTGAAAAAGTAATGGGCATCATTATCATCCTGCCTTTAAAACATACAGATTTTAACTTAGCAGCTGGAGGGGGGGAAAAAAAAAAGCGTAGTTTCTAGTAATCAATTAATTTCATTTTCAAAAATGCATTAAGAAATTATCAGCCAAACTAAACAATTATCAAGAAGAGATGAAACTGAAAAATTGATATTCTGATTGCAAACAAACCTTTTTCCCTATTCAGGGACATACTGTCTACAGTCAGCAGAGAATTATCTAGTTTTTGTGGAAAAGGAGTTTCAATTCATACACTAAAGCTGAAGTCCGGTCAAAGTCCGTCTGACTCCTTTGATATGTGAGTGGCCAGCTTGATTGACAAAATGAGAATATAACTAGGCATATTTTGAATGAAAAACATGATTTACTGCAGCTGGAGTTTTTTATTTGGATTGTAAAGGACTCATGCTATCTATAATTGGTATAGTAATAGAGCCAATATAAGAAGAGGATCCTATTGCAAAATCCATGTCTGCTATACAAAAGGACACAGAACCAGATGCTGTAACTTTTGCTATACTTAGTGTTTAGGCTAAAGGGCTGGGAGGAAAGGGAAGACGGAATAAATGAATAATTACAGTTAGTTTAAAAAAAAAATGTGTTTAGATGCAGACCAGATATATACCCTGCCTCACTCAAGAAAAGGAACATGCAACAGTGTTGGAAGGGTAGGAAAGGGTCAGAGGACCAATGGGGCCAAGCGTGAGGATGCAAGTGATAAAGTGACTGAGGGAGCAATGTGTAGTGGGCATAAATGTATAGCTTCACACAGTCAATAGAAGATATTGATTTAGTGTACCCTGGAGGCTGCTGATGGCAGAAACACTCCAGTACAAGACAGCATTACACACTGGAATATCTTGGTCATCAAACATTTATTCCAATACTATTCAAGGTGTATAGCCAACAGCACTAGTAATTAGTAGCTTTCAAATTTCTAAATTTTCATTACAGCCAATGCTAATTCATTTTTGTAACGCATATTGAGATTCATTGTCTATCTTATGAATTCTCTTTATTAGCATTATGCTGAAGAGACAGAATGGACCTGTGCTTTGCAATGTAAAGTAAGACTGTCTCTTCCCAAGAGAGTTTACAGACAGAGTCCAGACAGGCCTGGGACGATAGAGCAAGTAAAGTTAACAGTCTGATGTCAACCAACAACCTGTTTGGTGGCAGGAGAAGATGGGGAAAAGAGAAGAGAAGAGAAGGGAAGAGAAGAGAAGAGAAGGGAAGAGAAGAGAAGAGAAGAGAAGAGAAGAGAAGAGAAGAGAAGAGAAGAGAAGGGAAGAGAAGAGAAGAGAAGGGAAGAGAAGAGAAGAGAAGAGAAGAGAAGGGAAGAGAAGAGAAGAGAAGAGAAGAGAAGAGGGAACAGGGAGTGGAAATGATGTGAAGGGTTGTTCTAGTTTCGGCTGGGTATGGAGTTAATTTCCTTCCTAGCAGCTGGTACAGTGCTGTGTGTTGGATTTAGGATGAGAATAATGTTGATAACACACCGATGTTTTAGTTGTTGCTGAGCAGTGCTTACACTAGTCAAGGACTTTTCAGCTTCCCATGCTCTACCGACTGAGAAGGCT
>NW_008825538.1:1868069-1869394 GCF_000699105.1 Pygoscelis adeliae | reverse complement strand
GGACTGGCTGGGCATTGGTCGGCATTGGGTTGGACTACATGACCTTTAGAGGTCCCTTCCAACCCAAACTATTGTATGATTCTATATATGCTCCAACACTAATAACTGGCATGTAATATGAGGTATTTGCCTGAGGTATTTGCATGAATCCCGGGTGACCAGCTGGCAGTTGTCTCTGGTCTGGATTCAGCTTCCTGATATCTACAATTGTTTTGCATTTGCTCAACTTACAGAAGGAAACATATATTTTCCCTCGCAGGAAAGGAACAGCAATCTTTTGTTATTTGACAAACATGTCCCATGGATCTGAATGAGACTCTGTTTCTGAAGTGATTTTTGATGCACACATCTTTAGAAAGCTTCCCCAGTGCTTTTACTTACGTACCTATCTATTTCTTTATTTATTGTCTCAAGCAAATAACCCAAACCTTTCTGTTATATGTCCCCCAGCTTAACCGAAGATTCCATGACAGTTCCCATTACTACCAGGATGCTTTTCAATGATAGTTCTCAGCTTGCTTTAATCCATTTCTTCTTCCAGTTGCCATTTTTTGTCATACCCTGCTGATCACATCACAGGTTCCCATGACAATTCTTACCAGTGCAGCTGTACAAGGAGAGGTTGCTAGACTGAAACTCAATAGCAGTCTCCTTTGCAGCAAGGCATTCGTGTTGCTGGGCCCTCCAGAGGATAGAAGCCAGTACTCGCACTGAAACTCAGGCTTTATATTCAAACAGTTGTGGAGCTGTAACGAGTGGTGCTATGGTTTCATAGATCATAGAAAAGAATAAAAGTATATCTAGCAAGTGACTTAGTCTATTCATCAACAACTGCATTATTCCCTGGGGTAGCTATTGCACTCCTTGAAGCAGCTGAGATTTAAATATCTAAGGTAGCAGGTCTTCTACCAAAACAATTGGGAATTTGTGTTAGACAATCACTATATCAATGTTGTTATTAATATTAGTCTTAATTGCATTGCACAAGCCTTGATTGTTCCTGTAGCCTTAAGAGCTCTGATCAAAGATCAGTGTGTAGGAAGGAGCTGTACAAGGGAGAAAAAGCACATTGTCTACCTATGGTGTTTGTAGTCTTCAGATCAACAAGGAGCAGCCGGTGAGTTGTCCCAGCATAAAGACACAGATGCCAAATTTAAAATGAAATTGAGGAAGCTGTGTAAAAAGTTTTCCCTGTAGCCAGTACAAAACTGGAAGGATAGGTAGTCTGAGACAAGGCAGGTTTTAAGGGAGGATTTAAAACTGATAAAAGAATTCCTTCACAAATGTTTAGAGTGACTTTTTCAGCAGAGGATGTAAAGAATAGA
>NW_008825538.1:1836732-1868043 GCF_000699105.1 Pygoscelis adeliae | reverse complement strand
AATAGTAGTGCAAAGTTGAGGGCTGATATCTTGTTCAAATCACAAGTCTTACAGAAATAGGGTAAAATAAATGACTTTTTAAAGGCTGGCACAGAAAGCTTGTTTCGTGTATGCAAAGGATCAAGCCACACATCATAGAGAGAATGATGCAATCAAAGCAAGGTGCCAAAACCAACAACTTGAATAGTGATGTCTGCATGGATTGAGATCCCAGGCGGGTGCGGCAGTTGATTGGTATCAAGGTGAAGAAGCAACCACACTTCATGTGTATTTATTTTTAACTCTCAGTGATGATATAGTAGTCAGATACCAGCAAAATTTGTCAAAGTCTGACATAGGAATGACAACCTGATGAATAGAAAATGTGTGAATTTTCTAAATTCTAAGTTATTCCCTTATTTAAAAATATGTGTTTCTTCACAGGGCACTGTCATGATTCTGAGTCTAGCTAGTTTTGCAGGATTTAAGATTCAAAGCTCTCGATTTTCACAGCATCTGCATATGACAAAAATTTTTGTAATGGTTAGGTGGTGTGAGGTCAAAAAGGAAGAGCATCTAAGCCACAAAATACAGGGCACTACATGAACCAGGGTAATTAACTTATACAGAAATTGTATTATGTTTGATTCCATTTAGCAGTGGTGAAAATAGGCTCAATCGACTGTGTCATCAAAATATGGACTTTTCTGAAGCAGCACAATACATGATGCATTAGGAAGAAATGGAATATTGAGTAAACACTGAAGCAACAGCTTGATAATTTTTAGGGTTTGTGAACTGCTAAAGCAACTACTTTAGCTATGCTAATTCGATAGGTTCGTTTCCACCAGCAGAAAAGGTAAACTACTGAAAGTAATGAAACTACTGGATTATACTTTAATATAATGAATATAGAGAACACTGAGGTCAACTTCTGCATTTCATCTGGAAACCGCTGGACTCAAAAAGAAGATTTACAGAACCCCGGCCAACTTTTGTGTGAGAGCTGCAGGCCTCTTGCTCGTCTTTCCTCAATAGCCATCCAAAACGCTGAATGAATAAGGTTGAATTCCTACACTGCAAAAAAAAAAAACAACCACCATACATAATGAGAGGCTGTATGGAGGCACAGAGGAGCAAAGGGATAGGGTTTAGATTGCATAGACCACTTTAATTTTGGCACAAGAAACGTCTGCATGTGTAATTTCAGAAGAGTTAGGTAGTGTATGTTACAGATACAGATATTCCAAATGGGAATTTTTAAAAATAAGAACAAACTAAAAGACCCCCAATGCTTGATAAGCAGAACTATTTACAGGTAGCAGGTGATCACTATCTTTTATTTATGTGTGCATGATAGGTGATTTGAAAGAAGTAATATTCTATTACTCAGAGAGATGCTGATAAACGAATGACTAAAATGAAAGCAGAACTTAGTAATATGTGGAAAGAAATGCTTTTCCATAGGCACAACAAGAAAAAATTTCAGTGATTTATAAATTATATGTAAGTTTTCCCTGTTATTTAACTTTCTTACAGGGAAAAAAAAAATTTCCTTCTTACAGGAAAAAAACCCCACATAAACTTCTTCCTCCATCCATCACAACTGTTAGGGGAAAAACTGGTCTTAGCATTTATGGAATTTTTTAGCACTTTTCTGGTTTCAGGGTTTCAGTTACAGTTTTTTTCCCCCATCATGGACATGCCCCATTAATCAACTACACATTGTAATTTTGGGTCAAAAGTGGTCGCAATAATTTTTCATTTGATAAGAGGCAATTCTTCCAATAGTGTTTCCAAACTAGATCTGAACAATGTGCTCTGCATGTAGAAGAAACTTCAGCTTCTTGTACACAGAGAGAATTTCTCAAGGGCTGTTTGTTTCGCAATTGCTTTTCTTTGCGAACTAAGCTGTATTGCAATTTGGTTTTTTTAGTATTGCTTTAACAAGCAATTAGTGGTAATATAATTTTGCCACCACCGAAACCTACTATGGTATCTATACCGATAAACTGATTCACTCCCTGTTTACCTCCAGGGTTCTAGCTTCTGGATTATTGTGCTATAAACATGTCATTTAATTCCCAGGGCCTAGCATGGAGGAAGCCAGTTAGTTTCCTTTGCTAGAAAACTCAGGAATAGGACAAATGAGAGGGGTATTAAAAAAAAAAAAAATCTTTAAAAAATCAAAAGGAAAAAAAGAAAAAAGACCCCTTCCCACTGAAAAAAACAATTTGGCTTTTTATTAGGTAAGTGTTAAGTTGATGTCACCATTTGGGCTAAGGAAAAGAAGAGTGATTTGATTTAGGAATGAGAGATCCTCACGGACATCTGAATCCTGCAGTCTGGCACTGTTTGGTCAGTGGGATTCTGCATGGGCCCAGGGTGGCTGGGTCATGGTGAACACGAATGTGCATCAGAAAAGAAAGCACAGGGTTAAGCAGCATCACTCCCAAAAGTCTCAGTGAGGACCATGCAAACATCATCGCTTTTATTATAGTTCATATTTTATGAAAGAAATGTGGCCCTACTGTACTCTGTGAAGGACTCCCATATCATTTCAGGAGGGCCAGGATTTCAGTCTTATATTTTGAGATGGATGCTTAAACCCAGTGTGACAACCTGCAAGTGCTTCTCAATACGATTGCACCGCTGTGTTATTTGGGATGGTTGTGTGGAAACAGAGGATGGGGCTGTCACATCTGTACTTTGCTGCACAGAATAATAAGGCTCACCTTTTTATCACTCCTTACTCCAGATGTAGTTGTAGTTGTAAGAAAGGAAGTAGCTACTTTTTTAATATTCCCTGTTGTAGAAAGGGAAGGTTTTATGAGAGGTGGGAATAGGACATAGGCCTCACGATTCACCAGCCAGACTAGCGGAGGTAAGATTTTTTTTTTTTAAAGGCTAAGTAATTTACTCCTCACTCTGAAAAAGGAAAGCTGTTGCACAGGCAGCATTCTTGCTAAGCAATAATTAAATCCTTCTTTTCTTCCTGGGGTGGTGGCTTCTTGGGGAATAGCTCCTATGAAGGGAATAGCTCCTGGTAGCTCCTATGCCGCTAACTGGTGCTGCCCGTCTAAGTCTCATCTTGCCCAGTTCTAGACTGCTTTGGCAATAAACAGGGACAGATCTCAACTTGCCTCAACTTCAGTGGGAGCTGAGGGTTCGTACGGGATGCTCTCAGCACCTCCCTTCCAGATCCTATTGCATTTTTACTGCCATCCAGCAGTCTCCATGGCAACCCTCGCTGCAGCACAGTCTCTTACCTATTGCATATGTGCAGCACATGTTTTCTTTACCTCCTGCTTTTAAATACCTTATTTGTTTTTTTGTTTTTTGTTGTTTGGGGTTTTTTTTCCTACAGAAATAATGACTTCAATACAGATAATAAGCCTGCTGTGTTGCCAGATGAACACTTGGGTAGCTTTCCAATAGTCCTTTCTGGGTCTAAATCATGCACTAATAATCAAGTGTCTTTTTCCTACACTGTGTCCCGAGGTTAGTTTATAAATGCATATTGGTAGTGCTTATGGTACAGCACTGGTGTTTGCACTGCTAAATCTACATACAAACAAAGGACAATGAGGATGTATGCAGTCATGCATGATTTTTTTTGGAGCCATTGTACAATATTTATGCTTTTTTATGCTTCATCTGTTCTGAATTAGATGGTTGTTTCAGCTGGAGCCCTGTTGAAAGCCTTGTGCAGAAGGTAAGGCTATTATTGTGCAGTTTATTCAGGAAAGCATGAATTTTGCAATATTGTTACCAACTTCACATCTTCATGAACTGTATCTGCATGAATACGGTTTACCCAGTACCCATGATGCACTGTCAAGTATTAAAAGAATATCATAGGGCAGCCTGAAGCAACCAACATCTGCTTTTGGACATCTCGTATTAGCAGTGACATTGCCCACAGGAAATCGCTTCTTTTCTACTGGTGGAATGTTGTCTCTGGTTCCTAAGAAGTGCTTCTGAAGAGCAGAAAAGGAAAAGAAGAGGAAAAAGAAAAAGGAGAACAAGTAGAAGAAGTAGAAGAAGAAAAAGAATAATAATATGAAAAAGAATAATAAGAAGAAAAAGACTTCAGAGGGATAAAAAGCCGGTTGACAAATGACTAATGGAGAGTCCTTGGAAAGCAAATAGAAAGTTACATCGATGTTACCATACTGCTTCCAATAGCACATTTAAAGGAACTCAATCAAAGTGTGTAGACCAAGCATTTAACCTATCCTGACCTTCTTGAAACCAGTCCATCTCTTCCCTTCTCTTATCTCTTGATCCTGTCTGAGTGTTGAGAATATTGTTTCCAGGAACACATAAAGGGGGGGGATCCACAAGTGGACAGTGACATTCAAGGACTTAAAAGAACCGGGTATTTCCAAGCTCACTTTCTTTGTGATGTCAAGTAAAACATTTAGTCTGTTCCATGTAGTGCTCCAAAGGAAAAATTAGTTTTGAGTATTTTACACCACAAAAGTCGTGGGAGGATAAAATTCATTGAAGCTCATGAAGCATTCAGCTAATAAAGTCATCAGTAGAACAGCTTGGAAATAGTTTTACATTAAAAAATGGCATTATAATTTATTCATATTTTTAAATCATATAGGTTTTTTTGGTGGAATTTCCCAAGAGAGAAAAATTATTTCCAGTTAATTCAACATGAACGGTGAAAGTAGCACAAGTCTTCTCATGAGAGTACTTCTGTGGAGAGAGGAAGCTGGAAATCTGAAAACTCTGCAGCTGAAGAAAGGCTGAAACAAATGTCTCCTGTTCCCGGATTCATAATCCAGTCTCTAAATGATACCAAATGATATATCTGTATGTTAAAAAAAACCTAAATGAGTCAGTTTCGTCTAAAAGGGTGTCTTAGAAGCTTATATATGACAGGAAATTTTACAGACGTGAGTTCCCACCTGATCTTGAAACTTAGGATTATAGATAAATGCAAAGAGTCTGGCCAGAGACAATGTCACAGAACCACCCCATCTTCCAGTGTTTCCTATAGCCTAAATTAGGCACCCGTATAGCTTGAGTGCAGTAGGTATGGCTAAACCCATTCTTATGTGAAGGAACCTAATTCTCCTGAGGTACAGGGTAAGGAACACAAATAACTAACTCGGGAATTTCAATCCCACCCCAGAAATTTTGAGTCATTTTGAGCCATTTTGAGGATCTGATCTGAAATAGCTTGCCCAATAATACCCAAGAAAACTTGCTAGAAAAGGAGATTGACCCCAGGTCTCTGACACCACCTGAGCAGTCACCTTCTGTATGTACACTGTGCGGAGAAAACACACATTCATCCTAAAGTTATGTCAAGTGACACTGGCTGCAACCTTTACCCAAGTGTTTTCCATAGGAAGCATTTGCCAAATAAGTAAACAAAACAATAGTGTAGAAAGATGCTTTTGCTTTTAATGGAGAGCATGAGATGAAACAGTACCTGCCAAAGAAAGATGAAAAAGGACAGAACGTTCCTTCAATTCTCATTGTTTAGGAAGGCATGATACTTTGCAGAAAGGCTGTGTTCAGGAATTGAGTGTACCTTTTGTAAGAAATGAAGCAACAATAGTAAAAATCTTGAAAAGGAAAATTTACTCTTTTACCTTTTTGATTCTGTCCTTAAAGATAAAAGATCTTTGTACAAATTATGTATTAGTGAACATGGTATGGGAAAAAGTAAACTGTAGATACAGAAGAATAAAGCCAGAAGACAGATAAAGCGAAATAATTCATAGAAATATGCCTAACAATATTTCCTTTTGTTTGTTTTCTTGAAAAGTCATTGTGTGCCTTATCACAGTCAAGTAACATAAATGTCTGGTTCACTCCTAAGTCCCCTGACTGTCCACACAAAATGTATTTTATTTTGTTACTGGAATTTCTTTTGCAATGAGCCAACCAGAAATGAAGCAAATGGAAGCTGAATGCAGTTCTCAGGTAGAGCACTCGGGAGCTCTACTGTACTGAAAAAAATTTACATTACTGTCCAAAAAGGTCCTACATCCTCAATTTGGCAGACTGTGGCACAGCCCTCACATTATTCCATGTATTTGAACTGGAGAAACAACTAAAACTCTGTTTTAGCAGAAACAATCTAGGGCAAAAGTCAAATGAGATCTAGGCAATATAGTGAATGAAATCTGGAGGGCTACTCAACTGATTCAATTCAGGTAACTACCTCAGGGTAAGCTGAATAGATTTCAAGATGCTACTGACTTTATTGATTAGATCTCCACGGAATATAAAGGGGGCTTAGACAGCTAGAGTGCCGGCAGACATTGACATGCAGGTATTTAAATTTTGGCATCATTAATTTGGAGCTGAATTCCACCTGGGCACGCTCCTTTGCAGACCAATAGACCTCAACCATGCCATCGCAAACCACTCTGCACCTCCTAGTGGGAGGCCCTGGCTGTTCCCTGGGCATGTATCTGCCTTTACCTCTGCTCCATGGTCACTGCTCATGGGGAAGTTTTGTCATAAACACTTTGAACAGCTACAAGCTGTAATTGTTCTTTCCTCCCCCCTTCCCCCAATTTAAATTCTCATAATAAGAAAATTTGCTTCTTTTTCTGTTCTTCAGGGATGTCCTATGAAAAATCGAGAAGTATTATTTTGGCATGAGTGGATTAGACCTACAAAAGCAAAATAAACACCTAAAGTTATAGAAGGAGATCTGTGATCTTTAACTTTGTTCTTATAATGAAAACAAGTTTTCTCTCACATCAATAACCTTAGGCAGGAGACAGGGCTTTCTCTGCAAACTAAGGGTCATCAAAGTCATTATCACCTTGTGCTTTATAACAAGTTAACGCCTTGGACTGCTTTCACCAACACAGCAGACTAAATATTTTCTAAAAAATAAAAGAAAATAAAGAAGAAAAGAAATGGAAAGAAAAGTCTTCAGACTGAATCTTAGGAAACAAAGCATTCCACAATGCACACACAATTTTTCCTGAGGAGAAAGGAGAAGAATAAAAATGAACTGCAAATGATGTGTTTTATTTATGTTGCTAATTCTTGAGTCTTAATCCAAGGGTTTATCTAGACCAACACAATTGTAGAAAGAAAAAAAAAATGGAAAAGAGCCCCATTTAAGTGGGCTCGCTCCTACTGAATGATTTGCTGCACCCTTTAAGGCTTCCTCTCTAATCAAATAAGAGAAAGTCTTTTTAGGTGCATGATTCAAAGCACTTACAGTAGATTTTTGCTTTGAACTGCCCTGTAAAAGAGCCTGTCTCAATGGGCAGAAGCACAAAGAACTGGTCCCCAAACATGACTATCTGAGCTGGATGTCACTGGGTAGTACAAAGATGCCCCAGTGACAGCATGAAGTAAAACTTCCACACTGATGAATGACACAAATGATTATCCAATTTTCCTGAGGAGAGTGGCTAAGGTATTAAATTATAACACTGTTGGATATCTGCCCTGTGTGGTGCCATACATTTATTCTTTTGTTTCAAGTCAGATAGTGTAGTTATTGCAGATGAGTGAGAAGTCTTTGAGTTTAAGTGCCAGAGGCTAAAGAGATTTTGCCTCCGGATAAAATACAGAAATTATTTAAGAACTGAAAAGTATTGTAAATTTAATAACAATCATGAATAAATTAAAAAACCCTAATTAAAAAGTAATAAAATGATAGGTTCTGTAAGAAAAGCCTGACTGTGGGAAGTGTTCTGGTCATATGGAACCATTTAACTTTTTCCATCTCAGTGCCCGCCTTACAGATGATATCTATATACTTTTTTTTTTTGGTTGTGCTGGCATGGTGACTTTGATTTCCATCTTCTCTCATGAAATGACACAGTTATCTAGTTCAGTTTGAATTATGTACGTATTATACTTCATTTCTTCACCTTTCTCTTTATGGTGGTCAACTGCAATCACAAACAAGCAGTAACAAACAAAAACCTCAGGATTGTCTTCTGTTTCTCAGGATCTTGTTCCCTGAAAGGCCACAGATGCCATTCCAGGAATTTGCTCCTGTTGTCTCAGGCAACTATTTCTCCATTAATCATAATTATCTGCTCCAAACTCCGTTTCTGACTTCATCTCTTCTGGGTGCTTATTTACTCTGTCTTGCTGAGACATAGAGCTTCACTCTGTGTTGGGTTCATTACTTAGAACCCTTTACTACTCTGGCAATAAGTGTAAAATGATGTATTGTTGATCACGCAGCATAATAAAGTCCAGCTGTTTGGTAGCTGTAATCCAGAGTGAGTTGTGGTTCTTTCCATACCAATGTATTTGGCCATTTCCTATAAATTTCATCTCACATTATCCTACAATTTATTTGTGTTCTGTCATGTATTTCTCATATATCTACCATTTACTTACATTCTGCCATCACACTTATTACATATTCTTGCCCAGTTATTAAAGCTCTCATGCTTGAAAGCGCCCACATACCATCTGTGAATCAGCTGAATTTGGTGCTCCTTTCATGAGAGTGTGCACCCAGCAGCAGCTAGACCATAACCTTCCTGCTTTCTTGTACTTGGCCCGATGTTAGGAGCAGAATCATCTTGTCTTTCACATGCAAATAGATTTTACCTATCCATAGTTGCAACTTCAGTGGCTCATTTCAGACTCAAGTTAACTTACAAACAATATTTATAAAGGCAGAGCAGAAATGTGATGTTTTAACATGTAACTAAAAAGTTACTGCTGGCAGTCAAGGTTTTAAAATTCCAGCATGCAAGTGGTTGCGTAAGTTTAAAACTTAATGGCTTTTTGTTTGTTAATTTATTTTTGTGTGCTGACATGTTAAGTGTTTTTCTTTTTTTTTTTCCCTGTACTTTTGTCTCATTCTAGAATTTCCAGCAACCTCCACTGGAAAGAAATACCTATCCACATGCGTATACATATAAATATTTATATATATATATCAGTAAATATTTTCTATGGAGGATCATTCCCAAAGAAAACAGAAAACAGCAAATAGACAAGCAAAACAAAAAAAAGGAAAAGACATATTAAAAAGTTAAATACAAAGGAACTGGCTGGTATTTTTAAAAGGTGAGATGTGATCTCTACTTAGCTAAAAAGCTGAAAGAAAAAACACATGTACTTCACACAATGAAAACTGAATAGTTCCAAATACATAAACCTCAGCGGACTTAAAATAAACTGAAATCTCACATTCTCTACAAATCCACAGTGAAAAGAAGGTAGAGGTGAGGGAATGATCTTTCAGTTGTCTCAAGGACAAGAGACCGTCTTCAACACAAGTCTCTGCTTCTCATGCAGATGAGCGTGGGCCCTCTATAGCAAAAGCCTGCTTTCCTGAAGGGATCTCATTTGCACCAGCTCTCCACGAGACAAACGCATACAAGTGGACAAGACTGTTCAAGAGACCAGTAAGAAATACATTTACCATAAAATAATGTCCTCCACGGTACTTACAACTCTGTCTTTTAGGAAGAAGCTAGATACACCATCTGTCAAAAGTATACACAGACTCATAAAAGTTTACATCACTGATGAATTATTCTCTGGTATGATACCTACTTTTCAAATTAAAAGTAAACATTTTATGCTAAGGAACAGAATATTCTTAAGCTGATCATTTTGCTTATATACCAAGTGTTCTGCTCCCTGGGGCTGTTTTTTTATGTTATTATTTGTTATTAGCTTCATAGTTGGTATTTCTAAAAGTCATATGTTAACATATGTGCTGTTAAATAACTTCATACATACAGACAATATATAGTTATTTAAGTAATGTAATGTATAATACTTAGTACAGGCACTAATTTCTCCATCTAGAGTTCATTCCAGCTTTACCGGAAAAAAACTACAAAAAAAGATAGTTTTAACTCTTTCAACCCTTTTTGATATGTATTTAATCCCATTATAATACATTTTTACTGGAAAAAATACAGTGATTAATATTTTGCTACAATAAGTCCCTAATGTCATATTCCCTAACAAAATTCTCAGTCCATCGTTTCTCTGAAACAAACACAGTCTTCCAGTATGTAGGTGTACTACCCAATTGGGGCATATTTTTTTTTCTGGATTTCTTTCTTTTCTTTCTTTCATTTCTTACAGGCAGAGAGATGGAAGGCTGACAAGAAGCCAACTATAAATCATTCCTTTTCAAAATTATGTTTTGACCAGTCTCTGGAACCGAGGAAATGATTATTGCAGCCTTTGGATGTGGTCTAAATGATGCCACAGGCTATGGTTCCCTCAGTGGCCGTACACCAGAAAACTGCACATTCCAGCCATTATTTTCTTATTACTCTGATAATCCCATCTTTTCCAGGATTCCCAGGTGGAAGGTGATAGCCTGAAGGGCAGAAAGGGCAGGAGATAAGATCAGAATTTTAGACTTTGATTTTGCAGTAACTACCAGGTTCTGTGTTTTCTCCAGTCCTGTTAATAAAGCCACAGAAATTTCTAAGTAATTTCTAACATATCCACAACAGGGTGTTTCAGTGTTTTTTTTCCAAGTCCATTCAGTACATATTTTTCTAGCACAGCTGGAAGAACTTGTCAACGGCGATTCCTTCTCCCCCTTCTCTTGGCACAGGTTGCTCTGGGACAGGATTGCCTTAAACAGCAGCAGTCAGGCAGGGATGCCGTAAGGAAAGCAGTGACTTGTGCTGTTACTGACCTTTGGAAAACTGCGCCTCTGGAAAGCCAGCACCAAAGCCTATAGCAGCGAAAATTGAACTGCACAAGGAGCTATAAAAAACTTCGTAAGCTGAACCTTATCTCATCCATGCGGAAGAGAGAAGCGCAGACTGAGCCACTGAGGTACTTCCAACAGCAAGATAGGAACTTACAGGATAAGGGAAAATGATTCCCACCGATGACCCAGGCTAGTCCAAATGAGCCCTCTGGTTGTGAGAAGTTGATTTGTTTTCTGTTTTTACATTAGATATTAACGCCCTTTTTTTCAGGTAGTGACACTGGCTGTGCTGAAATGCCTGCATGAACCTGCTAAACATACGTGAACTGGCTTTATTTATAGAGTAGATGCCAGGTTTTGCCAGGGGTGGAGGCACCACTCAGGCAGACCCCCACTATTCCTCCCAGCTCCTGTTAACTAGTCTTAGCCTGAGTTAGTCCGATTTTAATTTCCAGCTGCTGGATTTTGTTATGTATGCCTATGATTTTTATACTGTAGAAACATTTAGTAAAAGAGGTCTTTCCCTGCATAGGTACTTACAGATAACCGTACGTTATCTTCCTGTCTTTTCCTGAAGCAGATTAAGTAGACTGAGCTCATGTGATCTCTGTCCATGAGGCATATGTTTAAGAATACAAGACAGCTCTATACAATTCTGCAGAAATGTCTCCAATTTTTTAAAAGGTTAGACACCAGAACTGGGCATGGCATTCCAGTAACGGCTGACTGATGTTTTCTGCAGACACGTCCCGCTTCCTTCCCCACTCCTGTGGGTGCCCCTTCAAATCTTGCTCTCGCACCACACATAGGAGTCCCATTCAGCTAAGATGCTTTAGGTGAGGTGGGACAACATATTAGCAAGTCTATTGAACAGATTGCATCTGTACTGCGAAGAGCTGAATGGAATTTCCGATTTACTAATTAGTTTTATACTAATGCATTTATTCACAAGGAGTAAAGCCATGGTAGTACAGAGGTACTGAGGTCCTTCCCTCCTCCCTCATGCACACAACATGCTAACGTTGGTGCTGCTCTATGGAATTCAGCTAATGTATGGAGATGGGTATGCTGTACTTGGTGCCTATCATGCCTTTGCATTTTGCTTGCTGTGTGGGTGATTTAAACCACTGTATGAACCCTGGCGACCTAAAAGTGGTGTTATTTGGGGTTGGAGGAGGAAGGGTTGTGGCTGGAACCTCTCTGCTCTAAAATAGAAGCAAGCATTTCTCTTGCAAACGAATAAGCTATGTACGAACCTAACTACTGGTTACGTTCCTTTCATCTAACTCATCTAACTCTGCTGCTCACCACTTCCTGTGAGAGATATAATTACTTTGATTCTTGCTTCAGGCCACTACTGCTCTTTCAGTGCTACTCCACAGCTGTTGAACTCCTACTGCACTTGCCCTATTATAATTCTTTTTTTTTTTTTTTAATACCAGCAATAACTAGCTTATTATGTTAACACTGATTTCATCTGATGGGCAACTCAATCCGAAACACAGAAGCTCTGTAAGTCTTGCAGACACATTTCAGCAGAGATGTGGATGTATGTGTAATGACTTAGGTTTGTCTTATATTTACAACCTCTCAAAATGCAGGTGACGGAGACAGGAAAGTATTATTTTTCCTACAACTCTAAAATTTGGAAAGTTTTATACAGGTTTTCTATAAATTATCCACTAACTGATAATGCCACATGCGGAAAGGTCCAATATTTATCTTTATAATGTATTCTGAAACTTAGTATAACTTGCAAGGATATGTGAAGCCAACAAGGCAACCTGAATCAAGGGAAAGAAATTGTAGGTTGTATATCACACACCTGCACTTAATTGTGAAAATTACTAGCTTGCTTTAAACTTCAGTACCTCTTATAGTCAAGATGACCAATGAGTCAAAATATCTCCTGTAATTTTGCATACACTGTCCTTTACAACTCAGCGAAGAGAGCAGTTTTACTCACACGATTCTTGCGTATAAACACAGCTATCCATTTCCATGGACAAACCAGTTCTGCATGCAAATATTATTCTGTATATGCTCATGTTTATATACCTTATGGGTTGAGGTCAGGCAGAATTATTCATGAAAAATGTTTTAGGTGGCTTTAAGCTTATCTCTTTCCATTAACTGTTCAAGGAACTTGGGTCTTCTGAAAGACACTTAAATTAACTTTCAGAAGTAGCTCAAAGTAGATAAAACAAACATCCTGGCTGCCAAATTTAGTTATGAACACACAGTTTTCCAGTGACCTGTGGATTTTTTTTTAAATCTGGATCTGTGAACTGGAAGTTAAACTATCTACACAATTCCAAATTTCAGGATAATCAGTATCAGTTTTATGGTTTGAATGAACTTTTTCTATGTTAATTGTGATTACATGCTGGTGAAAATGATGCAAGCACTTAGGAACACTTTGTTCAATATATTCTGGCTGCTCCACAAAACCACAATTAACATGAAGCAATTGATAACCCAGGTAAATGTTTAATTCACTTTTCATAACTGAAAGAGTGCAAAGCAGCCAGTGCTTCTTAAAAAAACCCTCAACACAGCGGCAGGAAAATAGACAGGTCCAGTTGCTATAAATCAAACATAACCTCAGGAAGGCAGACAGCAACATTGCCTAGAGGCAGGACTCTTCTGTTCCAATCTTTTACCTGGCCTGGGGCAAGTCACTTTGTTTGCTTTGCTTCATTTCCCATATGCAAAACACTGTAAACATGGGCTGTCCGCTTTGTCAGGAGTTAAGTCCTAAGCAGGTAGGTATATAAGTTAGGAGGGGACTTGTGTGTACTGTTGTGAGCCCTTTGCCCTGGGCTAAGACTTTAAAGAGCACAACTGCTCTCACAGTATAGACATGAACATAGGGATCTGCACCGGGAGTGCTTCAAGGTCAACACGTGAGATGTGCTATATGAAGGCTACATACAATTACCCTTAACCTCTATATTCTGGAAAAAGCAGATTAAGCCTTGTATTTCGACTGCAACAGTCATGGGTTAGTGCTACTGGCAAAACATCTGACACATTTTAAGTAATTTTTAACACTCAGCTAAGTTATCACCTCCTTATGTGACTCGCAAATAAATGACCTGGTAAACTTTTCATTTTGGTGCCTTTTGGTGCAAAAGAAAATACATTCTTTAAAATTTGGTTGTGTTGTCCAGGAGCAAATGAGTATGGGGTATTGCCAAACAACTGAGTAGGAATGGCTTCCTAAAATGTAGCTGGTGTTTCATACATGATGTATATTGCTTTAAACTCAGTTATAGTCTCATTCTCACTTTTTATATTCCTTGGTTTTTTTAAAAAAAAAAAGAGAAAGGAAAGGATTTTTATTTATTGAAAGTATACTGGTGATGTGAAGTAATCAGCAGACACCACAGTCATGTTTATAAAAGTAGCTGTCTAATCATCTTTGCTTCCCGGTGTATTTAGTGTAAAGAAATAGATTTCATTTAAAAAGAGCAATTAACTTGTGCAATCACTATATACAGTAAGACATTGATTCTGCTCAGTACTACATTGCTATTAGACTCTAGCTGAATGCAATAACTAAGCCAACGCTGACATATAACAGAGGAAGAAAATGTTTTTATTTCAGAGGAATGCGAACAACTTTCGATTTCCAAATGATTAGAGCAAAGATGCTCACTGTAGGGAATTGACACCATTAGTCATACATATCATTTGATTGCTTTTCTTAATAAGTCTCTTTGTAGTGCTTGGATTTCCTTTTTCTAGTGCAAGTAGATATAATTTAGTCTCAGACATGACTCGATGTGGTTGCTGTTCACGAACATACCAATATTAATCCACCAAAGTCTTATTTATTGTAGCTGACAAATCAGGCAGAAGAAATCTAATGAAAAACAGTGTTAAATTTTTATGACTATGAAATCCTCTCATAAAAATTTAAAGGCCAAAAAATATAAGGGTCAATGGGTGTCATTAATTTTATCTTCACCTGCTGCATTGTATTGGTTAGTATTAGTAGGAAGGTCTAGCAGCTACTGACGAAAAATGAGCAGAATGAGTAAGCCATATAAATCTTTACCTATCTATATCTGTGAACTATAAGCTCTCTCTCCCTTTTATATAGACATACTCACATATACACATAGGCATATACAAGTGCCACTTCAGCAAATGCAGTGCCAAAAACTCCATCTTTTTCATTCCTTCCAAAATCATGTTCAGGATTTCTTGGACGTTTGAGATCAACAGTCACAGCCTTCACCCAAAACCTGGCTCCTGCATCTGTCACAAAAAAGACCTGTTGGGCAACATTCACCCACAACTCAGTCATCAGATCTACTGTAGATTCTAATGAGAGAACAAGGAACGTTTCAAACCATTTATGGTGCAGGAGGACTGCATCCTGCCTGCCTAGATGTAAAAGTTCCTGCACTGAATAAGTTGGTATATTACCTACAGCAGCCACCAGCTCAGTTATCCTGGCTGCTTCTCCTCACGGAATCTGCAGAAAGCCAAAGTCTGACAGGCCTGGGTAGGAGAGAGTGAGGGCGAATTGCTTTTTTGCCTCTCTTGACTTCAGACTTTGTGGTTATTGAAGCATTTGTGCTGGGCGTGTATAGAAGGTGATGTGAAAGCCAGCCCCACAGGTTTAGCCTCGGCCTGCCATGTCGCTTAGGCACCTCAAGCAGTAGTGTCCAATATCTGCAGACTTTTTATGACAAAAAAGGAACGGCTTGCTTCTCTGTTGAGCTGTAAAGAAATTGTTTGGCTTTTCTTTTCGTTTCAGTAATGCCTCTGATTATTGCTGGAAAGCTTTTTGCAAAGGCAAACTGTTCATTCAAAAAATGAAATGCAACAATCTATCTTCCATTTCTTTTAATAATTATTGGGAGGAAAACTATTTATATCTTTGCATATAAATGTGAAGTTCTTCCCAGTCTTGAGATCCACCAGTCTTACAGACTTTTTAACTTGACTCAAATTCCATTCTAAGAATTGAAATGTTTCCTAATTGCTGGGGCAGATTCAAGCACATCTTTTGAAAATAAGTGGGAGGAAAAGAAAGAGTGGCCAAGAGAAAACTTGCCAGGTTTTGTGGGCTGTTATGCTATAACATGGCATGTAGGTTTATGAATTCTACACATTTCTTAGGACAATAAGCATACAGTACAGAGGTTTGCTGAAATCTGAAACGACAAAAGATTTAAGTCACATTATGACTTCAAGCTACAGCAAGTTACACAAACAATCTCATCATTTCTTGGTGGTCCAGCAAAAACCAATGCATCATGCCTCTGCTACCTTCTTAATTGCCAGATTACCACATCCCACTCAGAGGTCACAGCTGGCACTCCTTATAATTAAATTGCCTGACAAGTATGAGTTAGAGTCTTTACAAGTCGTTTGTTTCTAAGCATATGCGTTTTATTGGTTCCTCATCATTTGCTGCCAATCATTATGCAATTGATTATCTAAATGCATAATCAGTTGCATTTCAACAATTTGCAATGGCAAATCAATCACATCTGTGAAAAGTTAACAATTCTGTTTAAATCTTAATAGGGTTTGGATTTTAATAGCTGTTACGCAGCAAAAGACTGTTCAGATTCTATTTTAGGCTGAAAAAATATAGTGCAGCCAATATACACCTCCTCACTTATGGTAGCTTTTAATTATGCCATGTACACTTATATTAAACAATGAAAAATGTGGGTCATAGCTTCTTGCTACACTATGAGAGTGTCACATGTTTGACTCACAGTAAGATCAGACAGAGTAGTTTGAAGAACATATGTCTGAATGAATGTTCAAAAACTAGCCAAAGCATTCAATGAATATTGTTATCCGCTTTTGGAAGATTGCTGGGCAATTTAAGGATTCATATTATTATGTTTTTGCCAAGTTTGGGTAAAATCTGAACATGCAAGCTTTCAGCTGAATTTGATTTTGTTTAGAGTTAATTGAGAACTATAGCTTGTTGTGAAACCTGGTGGATCCAAAGCAATATAGATGAAAGAAAATCACTTTGCTATAATTATCAAATCTACCTCTAGGTTTGATTCGTAAACTCTTGAGAACAAAAACCTTTTTTTGTTGTTCTGTTTGCATATAACACAGCCCAGGTTCATAACTAGACTTGTACATACAACTGCAACAGAAATAGATATTAGTAAAGCCAAGATGAATAAAGACAATACAGTAGAAAGACCAGAAACAAAGGAGTACCTCCACCCTGAACCAAGCTGAGTAGTGGTTGTGTTTTTTCACCCAGGTTTTATTGTATCACAACTCTTGACATCACATTGTTAATCCAGTAACTTTTGTCATGCACTGGTAGCAAGGCTAAGCGGAATGATGAAGAACCTTCCAATTAATTTTCAAAGGGGGAACGTTACACATTCCCATGTTGCATATGGCTTCCCTTAAATTCCTGCTCAAGGATAGACAGGGTTTTGCAGACTTTTTTTCCCTCAAACCCACCTCCTTTTCACTTCAGATTGCCATCGTAATGTGATTGTCACTGACATTTTCAATATCAAATCTTCCACCAGCATTTGCGTCACAACAACTTCCATTAGAATGGATTGCAAGGTACTGATGGATTGACTGGGAAAAACCGACCCGTCTGAAAAGTAATATTTTTGTGGAAAATTTCAATTTTCTAACTTCTACTGGAAAAATAAACACAAGTAACACAACTATGGTGTTTTTTTTCTTTCAGTACTTGGAAGAAAATACGAAAAATCTTTGATCTCAGAAAAATTCAATTTCTGAGCACTTTATTTCCCTTCACTTTCCTTGGGATATCCGGCGGAGCTGTAATTAAACTTTCCAGTCAAACTTGGAGCAGTGAAAGTTCAGAAAGTCAGGATGTGAGCTTGGCATCAGTGTGCTTAGCCAGATTTTGTCACTTCGAGTAGGCATGACCAGACAAAGGCTTCAGAGCCTTTCAGAGAGCTCAAGTCTTTCTTCCCCATTATGCAACTTGTTGACAGGTTGTTCTGGCACAGTGGCTACATGATAATTGAATCCCCAACTGTAGGATGAAACAATCCAGACTACTGAAACTGATATTAGTGAGGTCCAGCCTTGGTGCCTAACTGGGGGCTAAGTTCCAAGATCTCCTCATTTCCTCAGTTCCCTGAGGAACAAGGTTTGTGTCCATGACCTTCAGTCACGAAGATTTTGTTGTAGGATGAGGACATGCAGCCACCTCTGCACTACGGCCTGCCCATGCCTCATTGTTTCCTCTGCTGTGAGTAGCGAAGTATGAAGCATGTGGGACTGAACCAGGCTTTGTGAAGAAGCATAAAGAGAAATTCCCCCTGCCCTGTCCAAAGCCATGTATCCACATGCATCCATAAACATGTTGAGTATTGATTTTGATCAAATGAGCAAAGCTGCCAACTAGTGCTGTATACATTCAGAGTACAGGCTGACATTTCCAAGTTAGTGCACTGGAGTACCGCTGTGGTGGGTTAACCTTGGCCACCAGCTAAACTCTCACCTAGCCGCTCAGTCACTCCCTCTCCCTAGTGGGACAGGGAAAGAATATAAGATGAGAAACAGGAACAAGAAAGACTGAGGGTCAAGATAAGGACACGGAGATCATTTACCAATTATTGTTGTAGGCAAAACAGACTCAACTTGGGGAAAAGTAATTTAATTTATTGCCAATTGAAATTGATACGGTATTGAAAAACAAAAAGACACACATATCTGCTTGGGCTGCAGGGAATTACCTGCTCCACCACTGTGTCCTCCACAGGCTGCAGGGGAATCTCTGCTCCAGCACCAGGAGCACCTTCTCCCCCGTCTCCATCTCTGACCTTGGTGTCTGCAGGGTTGTTTCTCACTTTTTTCCCTCTCCTCCTCTGCCTGACCAGTGTTTTCTGATCTTTCTTAAATACATTTTCCCACTGGTGCCACCAGTTTGGCGGATGGGCTCGGCTGTGTCCTGCGATGAGGCTGTTGCGGAACCTGCAGGAACCGGCTGGAACTGGCTGCGTCCAGCATGGGACAGCCCTGGAGCTCTCCTCACAGAGGCTTCCCTGCAGCCCCACCCCGCCAACACCTTGCCATGGACACCCAATTAATTAATTTCTACTGATTATCGCTAACTGCCAGTGGGTGACAGGTTCATGGGAGTTGCCAGATCCCTCTTTAAAGATTTTATCCTTAGACATATATACAAAGTTGCTCAACCTGATCCAAATATTATTTGCAGTGCCAAGAAAGAAATCCTACCGCTCTTGTACAGAAATCAGAAATAAGCAGTCATGATTCTAGATCAAAAAATATATATATTTCTCCTAAGTTGAGTTTGTGATGAAGCGCAGACTTTTTTCTGAGGCCTGGGGGAAAAGGGCTATTGTTTCTAGTGTCATCAGTTCATACCTTCTTGTTAACATAGTCATGCCTGCAAATATTTTTCTCCATCTCCTGGGGACATGAGGGAAAATGCTGCTCTGTTCTCTAAAAGATGAACCTGTAGCCTGCGTGCTTCGGAAAGGAAATACTCCACTCGCTCTGCTTGTTCTTTAATCTACCAGGCGTCATTACAACTGCATGGAGTCCCAACTAGAGTTTATCGGCTCTGCTCTGTGTGTCAACTTGGTGAGTATTTTACACAAAAATTCCTAGCCGCTGCAGCCAGGAAGGACAAGTCCTATTGTCCCTTAAAAAAAAGCACGGTCTGACTCATTGCAACCTTCAAATAGGATTTCTGGAGGCTGCTTTCACAGTTGCGTGGAAGATAAATAGTTTATTTGATGTACGGGACATGACTGGTTTCACTAGATTTGTTAAAGAACAGGATGTAAAAAGTTGACTAAAAACAATAACTTAAGTTTCTGGTGTGGAACAAAACGTGTCGTTTGGTCTGCCCTAAAACTCCAAAGAGATGCACAGGTATTGACGCATTTGAATGGTTTATTGACAAAGAAGCAAACAGGAATCAGTTCTGTTGAGGTTGCTTGAACTGCTTGAACATAATACATCAGTTGTAATATATTGTCTGCATTCCTTAGAGGTGGATATTGCACGGGGAAAAAAAACCCACACAGCTGGTTGTTTTGGGGTTCCTTGGTGAGAACAACTAAACAATGTAGCTTAATATTTTCACTTGTAAGACTAAAACAGGCTTGTAATTTTCTAAAGCTTAAACTATTCAGGATAATGTATCCTCTGTCAGATGTCTGTGTCACAGTACATGTGATTTTGAAAGTTTCAAATAATACAGTTCAACCTTCTCCAATAACAAGATTGAGAGGATTGGAATTTTTTTTTAAAAAAGTGTTTACAGTCCAATCACATAGAAATACTAGTGCTTCCAACTTTTGAAATAGGACCAGGAGTTTGAAAGGTGTCCAGTTGTCAAGGGCAGTGGTAAAGATCTTTACAGATTTGTAAATACATATATATATATAAACACATATTTGAAAATTAAAGATTGTACATCTTTGGAGCACGCTTTTAGGAGTTTGGTAATATATACAGACCATTCTTTCTACTCTGGATGACATCTTATATCATGTAGATACTGATGAGCCACAATTCATTGTATCTACCACCTTATTACAAGCTGAGAGGCTCTGTCATTCCAATGATTACTTCTGTTGCAAATACCCTTCATCACAAGAATCACTGAAATTCAGAATTAGTAGTCTATTTGCAACATAAATACTCAATAAACATGGAGGAAAGAACAAAAACCAGAAACATTGACCAGCTTACTATGCAGTGAGGAACAGAAGGGTGAACAGGGTTGTACAGAAAATAAGAGTGAAGCAAAAACAGAAACCAGTGAGAACAATAACCAAGTGTTACAATGACATGCAGAATGATTTAAAAAAAAAAAAAAGGGAATTATAATAAGAACAGGTGTAGCCTGAAAAAGGTGTTGAAAAGGATGGGAATGGAAGAAGAGAGATATGTTGTCATGACCAGGAAAAGTATAAACACGTGATAGGAACTGATGTATTGGGAGAAACACCAGATTTCTTTTTCTTAGCCTTCGTTTTTTTGTTAGCCCACATCAGTAAACCCCACCATCAGGCTATATTTTTCTTCTTTTTCTAATCATTGGCCATGTGATGGAAAACGACCTCCTACAGCTGTCTGTCACTGAGGCAGTTGAAGTAACAGATGTTTGTTCTATGGATCTGAGGTCTCCAGTCTGTCCAATGACCCAAATTGGAACCATTCTGATGCCACGTGATGCAATAACAGACAAAAAACCCCCTTCAGATATTTCATGATGAAAAACTATTCTACAAGATATTCTCCAAGGCTGTGAATCCAGGCACTTAAAGCTTACTGAATGCCAAAACTGACAGCTGCCTTTGCATCTAACCTGCTGGAGTGCTCACATTATGGTAGTCTCCCAACAAAATTCCATGACATTTTTCTCACAAGACATTTGCTTCTATTAGCTCATAAACTGGAAGGAAATAATTACATAGATTGTTATTACATATTTTTTAACTCATCATTTACTGTGTGGTGCTTTAGGACTTACTTCCAGAGCAGCAACAAAAACACTATATGAGCTTCCCAACAATCATCTTCAAGACATTTATTCTCATTAAGATTGATTCACTTTATTTGTACCCCCCCTTTCCTTCCTTTTTGCTCTACCGTCTCTTCTTCAAGTCTCTCACAGGTCCTTCAGTATGGATAAGGAGAAATAATTGCAAGTGGTTGAGTTAGTGTGGCCTAATCAGTTACTCAAGTCACCTAAATGATGTTAACTGAGCCAACAGCCTTTTCTAGTTTACTGAATACATTTAAAAAAAACCCAACTGTATTATCATAGTGGCTCATGAAGACAGTATAAGCTAATACACTGCTTGTGGTTGAGATGAACTTGGTTTACAGAGTTTTGCTGCTCAGTTGGTCATGACTCCTAACTCATTGCTTTAGACCATCTGTCTCTCTCTCCTCACATTTCGATCTATGATGAAAAACAGGTTAAGGGACACAAGATCCCTTTGCAGTAATTGCCCTCTTCCCTAAATTCCACAAAATTTCGTAACTGTTGTTCAAACAAAACATCTACCTAATTGTATGTTCTGAGCCGTTTGTTTTTTTTTTAAATCAGTTAATTACAATGACAAGATTACATTTTTAAAAATCAAAATAGCACGACTTTCTGTAAAAGCAAAAAGTATCACTTGGTCAGCTGTTGGTTCACACATGTTTTGTCACAATTTTTTTTCATTGTTTTTGTTTTTTTAGCAGGTTCAGGCATTTCCTTTCTCATCTAGAATTTCTATGGCTCTCATTTTTGCCACATGTGATTTCTCCATCTCCCCTGCTGCTGCTGCTGTTGCTGCTCTAACAGCTCTGGTTCTCTATGCTGCTAAGAAGTGAACCCAAAGCAAATGCAGAGCCCAAGTTCCTAATCAGGGAGATCAAAGAGGCATCCCTGAGCAGACCCACATGAGTCTGACCCTCTCTGCCTCCAAGTCACCTTTTTTCCCTTTGAACAGTGAAACTCAGCTTGACTTCCATATCGTGCCTCTCTCTGGGTGCCTAACTGATATTTATTACCTTGTTAAAGGATAGACACAATGGAAACGAGAGGGAGTTAGACTCTGTGCAGAATAATAGATTTTTATATCCTATCAACTGAAAGTGTTTAATGTGTTCAAGAGGGGAGACATGATAACCTGCATCTTGGAATAAAAAAAGAAAATGAAACTCCAAGTCTGCTGGCAAGAATTGTTCTAATTAACAAGGGATAATTCCATATAAATGAAGACTGGCACATGTAGTGTCTATAAAAACATGAGAAAAAAAAATACTGAGGTCTTTATTAGCCTGTTAATGTGATCTCAGTAGCATGGCTGTTGTTAGGAAATAACCTGGAAGTCCAGACATTTGACCAAACTCTGCTTCATTCAGTAATACTGTTCTAACACTCTTAGCAGCATATCTGCCCATTTTGAAGCTTTTAGTACAAAGTTTGTGTCGATTGAATCAATCTAACAGAAAAAAATTCAACCTCGTGTACTGACAATAAATCATATTATATTAAGCATCTTTCTTCAGTATCTGATCCTTTATTAAAAAAAAAAGTATATCTAACCTTCCAAAAGACCTAACTTTACCAAAAAAACACTGGTTCTCTTTCTGACTTCATCAGATCAGGAACTAGAGCTTTGTTCTGAAGAAAGCCAGCCTACAGGCCCAACTCAGAGCCCAAATCACTGAGCAGGATGAGCAATCAGGCGGTATTGGCAGAACGTAAACTTGCCATAAATAATTTGGACTACAAACAAGAATGCTTCTAACTATCAATAGAGTGAGTCTCTAGTTTTTACTGAGGTATATAAAAGATATATAACTCATTTTAACATAAGGTTTGTAAGTTTAGGATAGAAATTACATAGCATAGTTGTCTCTGATAAAAATTAAAAAGTGCTAGACTTGATGGAACCAGAGATCTCCTTTGGTCCTGCATACTTTTTTCTTATGATGGCAGGTGAACTGCTCCAGGTCTGAATTTTGATTTCTCTAAGGTAAGGTTAAAAATTCTAATGTTTTTCCAGCAGTTAACCAAGGCATCCCAGAATGTATCTCTACAGTAGTGTTTTCCTTCTCATTTTTTTTCCTTGGTAGTGTCTTCAAAATCATGGGAAATTGACTGAAAAAGTAGATGTGCCATGGGAATGGAATCCTGGTTTTTGTGCTATTCCAGCGCCTTAATCAAGAAATTATTTTTTTCTCCCTAACACATTGTGGTTTTACGCTTAAAAAACAACTCATTTTTGCTGGTAGAGTAGATGTGTATGAGTTCCTCTTTGCATGATCTCTCTCTAAGACAGCCTGTCTCCAATAACACAAAGCCTCGCCAGCTGTAAGAATTGAGTACCATGCTGTAGCGTGTGGTATTCAACAAAGCCGTTTACCCTGAGTAAGAAAGTCTTTAAAGAATACAAGATTCTATTACAAGCACAAATAATTAAGCTTATTTACATTGGTCTCACAGAAATAGCGCATGGGTTTGTTCGAAGTACAAGCTGGGGTCTCTTCTAGTAATTTTTAGTTACTATGTCCTTTGTGCACCTATAAAAAATTTCAGTGCCTTTTTCAGCTCCCAGAAGCAGTGAGAGGTTTTTTCAAAGCAAATAAAACCCTACAGCTAAAGCAGGACGTAAGCAATTGCTGTTTTTCTTTGTGATACCATTGAATTTAAAGCAGTTCAAGGCTTTTATTTGTATGAAAATCTTTCAAACTATAGTGTAAATTCATTCTTATTTTGTAGATCTTGAGCAGTTTTGTGTAGGGACTTAAATAATGAGATTTGCATCCCCTGCTTTAGCCATCTAAATGTGTTGATGTCTTAGCGCAAGCTGATCTGTTAGGCTTTTAAATGTCCACTTTCGGAACCTGAAGAAGACAGTTTTATTCTAAATATCTTAAGATTGCTCTTCCGTGACACTGGAAGAAGCCTAGATGACTAAATTATAGTAGATTCTAAATTTTATCCACCTAAAGTCAGAGGAATTCCAGAGGTCACCCAAGGCAGAAGAGCCATTTCAATTCATGTATTTTTTAGAACAAATGAATGTTTTTTACTTTGTCACCCATGGAACACTGGAGCTTTTTCAGGATCTATGACAGGTTAAGTAGAAAATCAAGCCTCATGTCTGTAAACTCATACAAGGAGCTACAGCTTCCTTGGGAAATATTTGAGAGTTCAAAATCTGAAAATGTGTAATACCATCTATATTACCAAGACACCAAGCTTTAGTGTCATTAATCTGACAAATGAGTCAGCCATGTACTAGTTGCTTGCCAATTTTTGTTTTTAAAATATGACAGAAAGACTTGACAGGAATCCAAAATATTTGCCGGCAGGAAGCATAAATACATATTCTCATTGGTGTTCTTTAAAGTCCTTTTCACATTTTAAAATTGAAAACTCCTTAGTATTACGCCCCATCTAAAATAGCTAGTGGTATCTCATATTTCTTTGCTCTTAATTAATTTTCTGAAAGGTATCATCATTGATTTGCTCTTTGTGACACAAGTATAAAATTATTTAATTTGACTGGTGGCTGAGAAGAGAATGTGGTGGCATTTCACAGGTCAAAGCTTTTCTATTTGATTCAGAAGATACTGTTTATATTTCTTACCTTGAAACAACAAAATACTTAAAATTCAAAACTCACGTGCTTCAGAATGGGTTTGGGAATTCATGTTGTTATCGTCTTTGATTCTTGTTATTAAAGCAATCTAGGAATTGAGAAACACATTAGCTTAACCATAGGGAAAGGCATAGATATGGTAAAAGCTGAAAGAAAGCAGAAGGCTAGAGAGATAATGAATTCACTAAAGGGCATATTTTTTCAACTATGTCTCAAAGTTATTCGGTACTTTGAGAAAGTAACCCTTACCATCGGTCCAGCTCACAGATTAAACTGCCCAACAGACCAGTTTATTTTATGTGCAAACCTTCAGTCATCCACTTTGTGGTACATGCTTCATAGCAGAACAAAAAGGGACTCGAAACAACTGTTTAATACTATTTTATCTATGTGGGTTGTCATATAGCTGGGAACGTGGGAAAAGTAAGACACTGATAGTCTACATTATTTTTTAAAGACTGTGCTTGTGACATCAAGAACTTGATCATTAATTTTTAACACTGTATAGGAGTGGGAATCATACTACAACTTCCATTCAAAGGGCCTAATAATAGACGTTAGAGTCAGTGTTGAAAACTGGTCATGATCCTTCTTTTTGTCTGTTGGATATCACTGAAGCCACAATTAAATGAGAAAAACCCCAACAAAACCACCCTCAATTTGATTGCATAAGGTGCCACATTTTTATTTCTTTGGTATTTTGTGTCCTTTCAGATTTTCAGTATGCATATGACTTGGTTATTTGTCTGTAATTACACCCCCAGTCAAATTTTTCTCTGTAATAGTAAACTTTTACTATATATAATGCGCCAGAAGTTCAGATTATACTGGTATGAATCTTTTATACTTTTTGGTCTGGAAACACAGAATGCAGTGGCACCATAGTAAACAAAACTTTGACAACAATTAAAGCCCTATCATGACCTGTTATGAAATGGCTCATATTTAGGGAGTGTTTCTTCTGAAACAGAAGGTAAATCTTTGATTTCAGGTCAGCTTGAGGATTCCCAAAATTGTGGTGAAACAGCACCTATAGTGAAGTGTTAAACCATTCTTTCTAAATTCCTACTCACACATTCATTCTAAATATCTACACACACTGAAAAAAGAAGGGGATTATGTCCTACAAAAGATGCTTCCTCCATATGATTAAAAAGCATTGGGTTCTGGCACTAGGCTTACATAATTTGGTGGAGTCATATTTGAGGCAAATTAACTAACTAAGCTTCATAATACATGTTCTACGCAACATCAGTTTAGACATTTGTGGGTTTTTTTTTTAATTGCCTTTAATTTAATAAACCATCACCTCAAATCAATAACTATTTATAAAGATGATGTGAATTTGCAGGAAAAATGAAATAGTGTTGGCTTGACATACATTCAAATAGCCTTTTTTTTTAATAAAACTGCAAGTTTTTATTTAATACATATGTAAGATCTGTTAATGGAACAAATACCTTTCTGTGTTGTGGTTCATTCAGATTTATGTCGCTCTCTTCTGGCATGTTTTACAGATACTCTCTCTTTCTCACTTTGTGACATTCCTTCCAATCTCTGTTACTAAGCACTGTTTATTTCAAAGCTCTTTTGAATAAGCATTCAACAGTAAAGTCATTTGCTTTGGTGAGGACCTCTTTTCCTTTAATTTCATCATCGGTTTCTACTTGTGATAAAAATCAGGCCAGCATTTTCAGGAATAAAGTTTTGCAGGTATCTGGTGAAATCCTGGCCTGAGAGAAGTCAAAGGAAAATTCACTTTAACCAGATGAGAATTTCACCTTTTGAGTTTCAGACTAGGAACACCCATTGCCATAGCCATAACCTAGTCATACCTCAAATAGACCATGTAATTTTAGCAAGTGATTCCACACTAGTTGTGTATGCAATTAAAGCATATATTTTAAAAAGATGTCCAGTCTTGATGTGAAGACTTCAAGATGAGGCGCTTAGGGACATGGTTTAGTGGGCATGGTGGTGTTGGGTTGACGGTTGGACTCGATGATCTTGGAGGTCTCTTCCAACCTTAATGATTCTATGATTCTATGATTCTAAGTGACAGAATCACTTCCCTTGATAAATGGTTCAAGCGGTTAGTTACTGTCTTTGTTAAAAATACATGTTTTTGCTTGAATTTGGCAAGCTTCAGTTCTCACCCACTGAATCCTGATATCCCTTTATCTAGTGGATTAAAGAGGAGTGTGGGAACAGACAAGTGGTCCAGTGCATTAGTTTCCTTCCCCCTAATTTACAGGCATTGATTATCTCCCATTCGTAGTGGCAGGATATATTGTAACAGATCTAGTTAAGTTTCTTCTGTCAGATACTTGCTATAAGGTTGTGTGAGGTCCTCATCTAAAGGAGGCTTGTACTATAAACTTCTTTTAGCCTGTATGCCGTAGTTAAAGGCGGAGATGCTCGAAGGTCGCCGTTTCTTTTTTCACCAAGGAATTTTTCCACTGTGCTTTCACTAACCTTGGATGGTCCTGCCACTACAGCAGTCTTTCCCACTACAAAAGACTGTGTCTTTCTGCCTCCTGTCTAGAGCTCCCTGTGATGCCTTTACAATTTTTTCCTTTTTAAAATCCTTCTTTGAACCCTTAAACTCTTCACTTATCACCTCAATCCCCCTGTCCTACTTGAAGTATTTCTGGATCTCCCAGTCCCTTCTTTTCAGGCAGGTAAGAAAAATTTAGTGTTCCTGGCTTGTTTCAGCTGCAATAAATGACCAGTTAAGATTTAGTGACCCGCTATTGCCACTAGTTTGACAATAACATAGCACACCCATTATCAGCAGTATTTGGCACGTACTCGTATAGATGTATCCAAGATTATAACAGGCCCATATTAGCAGCTTCAGAAGACTGACCAGAATTCATTAACGTGCAGTCAGAATTCTCAATTCATCATGGTGGGGCAGAAATGGGAATTTTCTCCCCTGTTCTATGACACGTGGTTGGGTGAATATATCTGAGATTCTTCCAGAACAACAGCCATTCTATTTCTCTTGCAAAACTTGTCCCAGCTTTATAGCTGCAGTGACTTGGAGATGTAAATCCTGTAGCCCTGTAAAAAAATATACTCCATGCTTTGCTTTGGAGGACATACTACAAGAGGTTGAGAGAATTTGATTTGTTTTGCCTTAAGAATGTAAGACTAGCAAGAGATCATATTGCTGTCTTCAGCCCCCTGATGGGAGAATATAGAGGTGACAGAGCCAGACTATTCTTGGATGAGCACAGGGAAAAGACAAGGGACAACAGACACAAATTGAAATCCAGGAAATTCCAATTAAATATGAGGAAAAGGTTTTTTTCTCCATGAGAGGCTGTCAAATGTCCATCCTTTGAGATATTCAAAGCTCGATTGGACAAGGTCATGTGCAGCATTTGGACTTGCTTTCAAGGGGTTTGAAGCAGACACCTTCACATGTCCCTTATAAACCAAATTATTCTGTGATTCCATGATAATCTTTTTCTGAATTCATTTTCCTATGTCATTATTTCTTTTACATGGTCTTTCTGTATTCGAGAGTGGATACAGCATTTTAAAAAAGAAAACACCTGTGTGACTGTTGGTGGTGTGAAAAGTGCTCAGTGGGCAGCACAAGGCACTGCTGTTCTGTTTACCTACAGATGGGCTAGTCGTAGGTCCCCGTTCCCATGCTTACCTCACCTCTAACCGACCACCACATAAAGTGATGTATACTTACTTCAGGCTGAATATTAATTAGAAATCTAAATGTAAAAGGTAATCTATTTAAATTGTCCATTAATAAATGATTTAGTTAATAAGTATTAATCTAGTGATGGCAAAGCAGCTTTATAGAATTTTGATTTCCCTCCAACTCCCTTTATTGAGAGACTCCTAATTTTAACTTATTGAACCAGCCTACCAATGAACCAACCAGTAAAATATTTTTTGACCTTTTCATTCTCTTGTTTAGTGTTGTGCCAAAGCGCTTAGAGAATATTCTAATCAAAAACAGAAGCTTGTATAACTCTTAAGATTAATAGTTTACATTTTCCAATACTGTAAGTGCCATTGTGTTAACAAACATTGAAATGTTAATTACAAGAATACATGACGTGATGCAGACATTAAATATATATTTCACTGAATAAAAATGTAGGCGTTTTTTTCCTGAATTATGAAGCTAGGAACAAAAAGAGTGGACAATAAATAACCACACACAATAACCACAAGGCAGCATTTTTCATAGATTCATAGATTTTAGGCACAAAAGGGACCAATATCATCATCTCAACTGCCCTGCAGCTTAAGAGGCTTCAAATTTCACCTACTGACTCTTGCACAGAGCCAATAACTAGTTGTTGAAATAAGACATATATATGTTCAAATAAGACAATATTCTCTCTTCAAAGAATATTCAGGCATTATTTCAAAGCTTCACGGTAGAAAATCAACCATATCCCTAGGTAAATTCTTCCAGTGGTTAATTATTTTCACAGTAAGAGTTTAGAGGGTTGTTTCATGCTTGGATGTTTGTAGCTCTCTAGCAAAACAATGAAGGGCTTGTCATAGGCATTTGTCCCAAAACGGAAAATGAAGTAATACTGTCTAACTACCCTTTCCTGGATAGCCCCATCATTCAGGCTCTCACCTGGGAATGGGAGATCAAGGTTTAATATTCTCATCTTGCTGAGAGTTCACACAGTGAAGCATATTTTACTATAGGGCACTCGCAGTCTTTCCAGTCGGTGCTGTTTATTAAGCCAATGTGAGGGAACGAGGGAAAATAACTCCATAAATTAGGGATTAAGAACGAACCTAGAATGCCAGGATTTGAGTCCTAATTTCAATTAATATGTAAGCACCATAAAAGCAAGTGGGATAACTTCAGAGAAAGGCATAGCATAATAGCATATTGCAAGTTAACTGGGATTCACTTGTGAGTGATGAGAGATCTAGGATTGAACCTCCACAGGTAGAGAAGAAAATTGAATTACCTCCTCTACCTCTTGTTCCAGTGCCTCAAACAGTGGATTACTGAGTAAATGACAGGTAATGTTCCCTCCTTTCATGTGTCCAATTGGTGCCCCCAGAATTTAAACCAGGTCTAGATTGCAAATTTCACTCAAAACTAGTTGGCTTCTTTTTGCAGGTAGTGAAAGTAAGAGCTATTTTTCATCTTTCTATACTGAAATATGGAAGCTCTCATCATGAAGCAGAAATTACAGTAAATGCATCTATTCAGCTGAAATTTAGACCAGGTTTGGTAAAGAGTATTAAAAAGTCATGTAAAGCGGATAAAACTTTGGTGATAACATGGTCTGGGAATGATTCTTTGCTGTGTTATTCGTCAAGTGCGACAATAGATTTCAGTGTGACTCCATGCTTTTTCTTTTCTCTCACTGATTTAATTTTAGCAGTCCATTCAATTTCAATTTCATACATGTATGAGGCAAAGGCTTTCTTTGCACAGAGTCTTGAAAGTGCAATGTATTAATTGTTTCTGAATTGATAGATCTCAAAGCTTGGCTACAAATTGTGCAAATCATTTAAGAGAAACCCCATATAAATTGAGTATATAGTTCTTTTTTATATGTATGACAGAAGAAGAACACCACCTCTGCCTTTCAGAAATTTGTCTATTTTCAACATGTATTGTATCTGTAAAACAGAGGGCTGAGCTGCGCTATTTCTATTTACCAATCTCTTTTTTCTAATTAGCATGAATGTACATTAAAAGTTCAATATACATTCTTGTATTTGAAAATAAAATACCTTTCCAACAGAATTGATATGTCCTATGGGACTAGAGGAGTATACGTTTAATGGGCTGAAACGACAATAAATAGTAAGAATAAATAACACAATCTGCTTTGCCTTACTGTTGTATAAGCTATTCAAAACTCAACAGAAGTATTCTGGACTGAATAAGCTTTCAGCAGTGCAGTGCGCACAGAATTCATAAACAAGAAGGATTTCAAAACTGTATAGAAACAAAGTAAAATATCTGTGATCCATGAAGGTATGTTAGATACTGAAGTAACCCAAAATTTGACATAACATATAGATGAACACACACACAACCCTCTCTTTCTATGTATGTGCATATATATGTGTTGGGCGGGAGTGTTGATCTGCTTGAGGGTAGGAAGGCTCTGCAGAGGGACCTGGACAGGCTGGATCGATGGGCCGAGGACAACTGTATGAGATTCAACAAGGCCAAGTGCCGGGTCCTGCACTTCGGCCACAACAACGCCATGCAGCGCTACAGGCTTGGGGAAGAGTGGCTGGAAAGCTGCACAGCTGGAAAGGACCTGGGGATGTTGGCCAACAGCCGGCTGAACATGAGCCAGCAGTGTGCCCAGGCGGCCAAGAAGGCCAATGGCATCCTGGCCGGTATCAGAAATAGTGTGGCCAGCAGGAGCAGGGAAGTGATCGTGCCCCTGTACTCGGCACTGGTGAGGCTGCACAGGCTTGAATACTGTGTTCAGTTTTGGGCCCCTCACTACAAGGAGGACATCGAGGTGCTGGAGCGTGTCCAGAGAAGGGCAACAAGGCTGGTGA